>NC_081409.1:265540646-265894646 GCF_030272615.1 Cryptomeria japonica | reverse complement strand
ACAGCTTTAAAGACATCCACATGTCCCCAGGCAAGGTGGATTATAGCTTCCCAGCAGAGTTGGAGTCCGATGAGAAGGATGGGTTGAGCGATGATTCTTTGGGGTTGTCTACTGAGGTAGGGGAGACAGAGGTTAGGACCATTAAACAGACTAAAACTAATCCCTCTAAGTCCAAAGGGGATTTGAGAGGTAGGAAAAACAGGCAGAAGTTGCTTGAGGAAGCAGGCAACATGAAGGGTCAAACAAGACTGCTTAGATCCGGGAGAGACCTGTTCTCTCCTGGGCAGCAATGAAGTTCCTAACGTGGAATGTCAAGGGCTGCAATGCCCCTAACAAGAGACGCCTGATCAAAAGAGGTTTTGATCAGGCTAAGCCGGAAGTTATTTGCATTCAGGAAACTAAGTTGGGAAGAGAAGATGCGGCTAGAGTTTTTGGTGTTAGGCAGAGGTGGTCTGGTTTCTTTGTGGAATCAGAAGGGGCTTCAGGTGGGCTAGGCATTTTGTGGAATCCATTGGTTGTTCAGGTGGATGTTGTCTCAAGCTCTAAACATTGGCAGATGGTAAAGATGAATTCAAAGATTATGAACTTGTCTTGTTTTCTAATCAATGTCTATGGTCCCACTTTGGCTGTGGAGAAGTGTCGGTTGTGGGAGGAGATTTCCAAGTTATTAGAGGAGGTGAGGCCTGCATTAGCTATTGTAGTTGGGGATTTCAATGCCACTCTTTCCTTCTTGGAAAAGCGTGGAGGGGTGAGAAGGATGTGTAGGACGCAATCTGACTTTCAGACATTTGTGGATTCCAATGCACTCTTTGAAGTGGCTGCTAAAGCAGGGAGTTTTACTTGGACCAATAGACGGCGGGGCTTTTCCAACATTGCTAAGAAACTAGATAGGTTCTTCCTTGCAGTGGATTGGAACTTGGCACCCCTGGTCTTTGAGGCTGAAGTTTTAGCTATTTCAGGTTCGGACCACTTCCCGGTCTCTTTGGTTGTGCAGAAAGATGGAGTTCCACTCCGGTGTCCCTTCAAGGTGGAAAAGATGTGGTTACGGGAGTCGGGATTTAGAGATCAGGTGGTTGGTTGGTGGAAGGAGGCCCCGGTGGTGGAAGGCTTCTTGGCCTTTCAGTTCTTTAAAAAGCTTAGTTTTGTGAAACGGAAACTGAAATCTTGGAACAGGGATGTGTTTGGTAATATCTTTGATGAAAAAAGCAGAATTGAAGGGGATCTGGGGGCATTGAATGCGAAAGTCTTGGCCGAAGGGATGGATGAAGTGGATTATTTCACGGAGAAAGACCTGCTAAGTAGATATGGAGAAGTTCTGTAGAGGGAGGAGATTTACTGGAAACAAAAATCGCAAGAGAATTGGCTTAAAGCCGGTGATAGAAACACAAAAATTTTCCATAGCTCAGTGAAGGCTAGGAGAAGCCTCAATAGAATCCTTTCCCTGCGACTAGTGGATGGAACATCTACGGAGGACTGGACCCAGACCGTATTAGTAAGGAGGCGATGGATTTCTTTGGGAATCTATGGAGGAAGAGCGAGTCCGGTCAGGACAGTTTGCAGGCCGAGTTTTTGGAGATAATTCCTCCCTTAGTCTCTAAGGATGATAATAGGATGCTTGAGGAACCAGTCTCGTTGAAGGAAGTGAAAGCTGTTGTTTTTGGGTTGGGTGGGGAGAAAGCACCGAGCCCAGATGGGTTTCAGGCATTCTTTTATCAGTTATTTTGGGATTTGCTTGGAGGGGAGTTGCTAGAAGTGGTCGAAGAGTCAAGGTCAAGGGGATTTGTTTTGAAGGAATTCAACTGTACTTTGGTGGTGCTTATTCCTAAGAAAGACAACTCGGAGGGATTTGAGGAGTTTCGTCCGTACTCGTTGTGCAACACCATTTACAAAATCATAACAAAAGTCGCTGCTAATAGGCTTAAATTGATTTTAGATAAGCTGATTTCTTGTGAACAGAGTGGTTTTACCCCAGGGAGGAACACTGTGGACGGGGTTATTGTGGCTCATGAGGCGATTCACACGGCCATGAAGAGCAGACAGAGAAGAATGATTCTAAAGCTAGATATTCGGAAAGCCTACGATAGAGTTGATAGGTCTTTCCTGGTGGCTGTGTTAACTAGGTTCAGGTTTTGTAAGCCTTGGATAAAGTGGATTTCTAGTATGATTATGCAGTTTTCAGCGTTGGTTTTAGTCAATGGCAGTCCTCAAGGTTTCTTTTCCACCTCTCGGGGCATTCGGCAAGGGGAACCAATATCCCCCTTTCTCTTCATTTTAATGGCAGAAGTTGTTGGCCGTGCGATTGCTCGAAAGCGTTCTCAGGGGCTGTGGAAAGGCATTGAGATAGCTCGAGGGGTGGATTCCACAACTCATTCCCAGTTTGCTGATGATACTTGTCTTTTCGGAGTGGCCTCCATGCATGAAGCAACGGTGATGAAGAAAGTGCTGGACAAATTTAGTTGGGCTACTGGGCAAGAAATTAATTGGAATAAATCGAAGATTTTTTTCTTCCACACTGAAGTTGGGTCTCAAAGGGCTATAGCCAGCTTGTTTGGGATCAGGATTGATCAGCTTCCTGGGAAATTCCTTGGAATGTCGCTCTTTGCTGGAGCAGGTAAGACAGAAATTTGGAAAGGGTTGCTAGATGGTTGCAAAGCAAAAATGGAGTGTTGGAAGAGCAAGTGGCTCACATTGGCTGGTCGTCTTCTGATGCTGGAGACAGTTGTCTCGACAATGCCAATTTTCCCAATGGCTTGTTTTAAACTACCAGGCTCAGTCATTAAAAATATGCAGCAAAAGATGAGAAAGTTTTTGTGGAATGGAAATCAAGAGCAGGACAAAATCCTGCTTATTGCCTGGGACAGAGTATGCAAACCCAAAGGAGGAGGAGGTGTGGGGCTTCGCGATTGGAAGCTAATCAACGAGGCTATGGGGGCTAAGTTAGTGTGGCAAATGTACAACAAGTCGGAGCAGAGGTGGGTCCGTATTCTACAAGCTAAGTATCTGGATAGTGGAGAAAAGGAAAGGATCCTTACGGTAGAAGACCCCCCGAGAGGTTCCGCTTTGTGGAATTTTCTGGTGAGCTGCAGGAGCCTGATTACAAACCATCTTTCTTGGCGGATTGGAGACAGGCGAAAGGCGTGCTTCTGGCAGGATTCTTGGGACGGACATCCATCGCTAGATTCCTGAGTCCCCCAGCGGATAAAGGAGAAGACTGCTCAGCTTTGGTGTTCCAAGGTGTGCGATTTTTTGTCTCAAGAAACGTCTGCGTTGGGCCAGCATTTGAACTGGAAGGATCCCCGTGATTTAAACATGGGGGAGGCGGATGAACGATTGCTGAGGAATGTCCTGGACAGCAGAGAGTTGTCGTGCTCTAGGGATGTGGATGAGATAGTTTGGTGTGGTGCCAAGAGTGGCAGTTACTCTATTAAGTTGGGGTACACTCTATTGGAGACAGAAGGCAGGACGAAGGAATGGGAAGCAAAGCTATGCTGGAACAAAGAGTGTTTACCGAAGGCGGGTGCCTTCACCTAGCTAGCAGGCAATAGGAGGATTCTGTCAGGAGATCGATTCAAGAAAATGGGGTTTGCAGGTCCATTTCGTTGTGTGCTCTACGAGGAGGAGGAGGAAGATGTGGACCACCTTCTGCTCAACTGCGAGTTTGCCCAGGAAGCCTGGCGTTTTGGGTTGCAGAGGCTGAACTGGAAGGGACCTATGGCAGGGAATCTGTGCGATTGGCTGGAATCTTGGCCTCTGTTGGGTAAGTCTTCAATCCTTGCTGCCATTTGGAAGATTTTGCCTTCTACTGTTCTATGGGAACTCTGGAAAGAACGGAACCGAAGAGTGTTTTAAGATAAAGCGGATAATAGGGATCGCTTTCTGATCAGATTGGAGAAAGCAATCTCAGAATTAGTCACTAATGCTGCTTCTCAGGTGAACTTAGCAAAGTCTTCTTTCACTCAGTTTCAGGCTGGAGTTTTGGTGAGTTGGCCTTTGATAAAATTTAGGCTTGCTAATGGGCTTTTGAGGGCTAATCCTCAAAGGATAGATGAAGTAAGACAGGAATGGCGTCCGCCAGATAAGGGTTGGACTTAGGCCAATTTTGATGGCGCTTCTAGGGGAAATCTCGGGGTCTTTGGTGCTGGATTCATAGCTCGGGATGATTATGGCAACATTCTAGCCATTGGAGCTAAAAGATTGGTGGATGGGTCGAACAACGATGTTGAGTGTCAAGCGGCTTTAGAAGCCATTCTAATGGCTAAGAAATTGGGAGTGAAGAAACTTCACTTGGAGGGAGACTCTCAGATTGTCGTGAACAGGATAGCTAGAGGTCGAATGGAGGCGTGGCAGTTGGACAAATATATTAGAAGAATGAAATTTCTCTTGTATGGGTTCGAAGACTTTAAGGTGTCACATGTTCTCAGGGAAGCTAATGTAGAGGCTGACAAGCTCTCGAATGTGGGAGCGAATGGTTCATTGGATAACAACTTTAGTTTATTTGAGGACTTATGAAATGTATGTTCTCATGAATTTGGTTGAATTGCTTTATTTGAGGGAAGAGAACCCGATTTGTTTTTGTTGAGGTTGATTTTGACACTGGATTTATGGGAAGTAATGTCCCTTGTGGATTGTGATCTACGAATTTGTACCAAGTGGCTTTGGTGGCGATGGAGTGATGATGGAGGCAATCGGTGAGCTGACTTGGTGATGATGCGTGATTTGATGCGCTTCGTGTGTTGTAATTATGTCATGAATTTGGTTGAATTGCTTTATTTGAGGGAAGAGAACCCGATTTGTTTTTGTTGAGGTTGATTTTGACACTGGATTTATGGGAAGTAATGTCCCTCATGGATTGTGATCTACGAATTTCTAGCAAGTGGCTTTGGTGGCGATGGAGTGATGATGGAGGCAATCGGTGAGCTGACTTGGTGATGATGGGTGATTTGATGCGCTTCGTGTGGTGTAATTATGTCATGTGATGGCGCTGGCTTTTTTAAGGCCTTGGATTTTCGTTCCCTGGCATTTCGAAGTTGCTGGTTTTGGCTTTGATAGTGTGTGCAGGTTTTGGTGTGGAGGCGAGGCAAGATGGAGGCAAATTTTTCCTTGTCGACTGACGGTCAGATGTCAGCATTCTGCGGTCTGATTTCGAGTAATAGATTGATGAATGTTTTCAAGGTGGAAGGGGAGGTGTTTTGGAGGGCAATGCGGTTGATGGTGGGGGAGGAATTTCTGGTGTCTAATTGCCATCCTCGAACAAACCTAGACATCTCGTCGTTGTTCGTTGCGTTGGCATTGTAGGTGGGAAGGTCGACGGAGGAGGTGCAGCAGGTTGCATCCTTCGTGTTGCGACCTAAATGGTCGGGTGGTTTGGAAGACGTGGTGGCTCAAGCTGTTGTTGGAGAAGGGCTGAAGATGCTGGAAGATCCATGGCGGAGGATTGGCGTGGAAATGGGGGGGCTACAGCCGTTCGTGATTTGGTCGACTTCCCGACCTATAGAAATTCAGCTTGAGAACGCAAGGAAGGGGTGGAGGGATGTAGTGCATTTTGTGTGTGAGTTGGGGCCGACTAAGAGAGTGAAGATTCGTGGGAAGACCCCAATTCAGTCTGAAGCTCCTCTGGACGAGGATGGGAGGCCACTGATTCGCCATCTCACCCCTCGGAAGCACATGAAGGTGGTGGAGCGCAGTTCGCTGCGTGGTGGCAGGCCGGGAACAATGCCAGGTGGCGGGAGGGAGTTGCATGTTGCAAGCCCCAGCCAGGGCATCCCGAACTTGTCAAGGGAAGAGGCCTTGGGATGGTTTCGTTAGACAGGTCCTTTGGGCCTATCGGGTTCTGAGGGGGCTGTGTGTATGTATGGTTGGTTTTTTGTAGTGGTTGGTCCTGTAGGTCTGGTGTCTATTTCGGGTTCAGATGGTTTTGTAGGGGCGAGACCCCATGTAGTGGCAAGCTGTTTAACAACTTTTTGGATGTAATTTTCCTTTTTTAAGCAATATATTATCCTGGTTATCGATCAAAAAAATAATAATTTAGTTCGTGCTTTTTGAGTGGAAAACTCATGAAAGCAATAGGATTCTCAATTCCTTGCATGTTCTGATTTGTAAAAAAAGATTGTAAAATCTTTGTTGAAACTTGGGTGAACTAAAACTGGAGCATGGGCAATACCTTCCTTGATATCTTTAAAAGCTTGTTTACCAAAGTCATCCCATTGAAGCCTTGTTTTTCTTTCATCATATCCATGATATGCTTTGTGATCTGTAAGAAATTTGGAACAAACTTTCTTAAAAAGTTGGCTTGGCCAAAGAAGGATTTCACGACAGTTCTGTTTGAAGGTAAGCTTAATTGCTAAATATCACTAACACTCTCCAAATCAATCCTCATTCCTTCCTTTAAGACAATACACCCCAGGAGATTCCCTTCAATAACATAGAAAACTGATTTCTTCAAATTAAGCGAAATGCCATGCTCCTTGCATCTCTGGAAGATTGTCTCCAAGTCCTTCAGATGATTTTCTCTTCTTTTTGAAAACATGGTTATATCATCTAGGTAGATCACAATAATTTTATTTCTCGAATCTCCAAAAGACAAGTCCATGGCTCTTTGGAATGTAGCACTTGCGTTGATCAATCTAAAGGGCATGCAATTGTAAGCAAATGTTCCCCAAGGTGTGATGAAGGATGTCTTGTGTTAATCTTTCTTATCAACACTAATGCACTATGTTCCTCGTTTAAGGAAGCGGTCTTCTCACATTGATATAGAGAGCAAAATTCAACAAAGGACATGTTAGCCAATTTGGGTGTTGAGCAAGACCATTTGATTAATTTATATAGCTCACAACTTAAGTCTTAGATGAGACTTAGGGATCGGTTGGCCTTGGAGGGGAGAATCAAACCCAAACCAGCAACATAGATTTTATATAATAGATAAAACTAAACATACCTAAAATGGCATAACCAAATCTGCAAGAATATAGAGATGAGGATGCAAGTACAGAAAGGAATAAATTTTTAATATATTATCAATTGATGAGTAAGGTTCAAAATCTTTCATGCCATACATGCATAGAAATGAGCTTGGATATATAAAGTTGATGATAAACATACCAGTCATGAATGAAGCTGTTTGTAACATGTGGCTTTAGAGAAGTTGTAGTACTATGAGAACTACGACCCGAAAAATATAAGACTAATGTAATCTGTGGAGAGCAAGACATGTAAAACACAAGAATTAGCCACTATTACCTTAGCTAACTAAACTACTCCAAAAGTAAAAGATTAGCAGCTAAGCATCCAATGAACTCTTAAATTGTCAATAATGTAAGGAGTCCAAAGTCTTTAATCATAATAAATGATAGTGACCCAACATTATAAGTAGATTAGTTAAGGAGGATGTTTGTGCATAACTTTCTAAAGTGCATACAAAAAAGACATCATTGAAGCAATTGGATGACTCCTACAATAATAAGTATTCAACTATTTACTCCTCCCTTCTATCGTTTATTTATGTTATTTCTCAGAAAACCAATGTTGAGTTAGAACCAAATACAAGAAACCTATTTTGGTGAATCACAAATATGGACCTTTGCATTGCTATTAAAGAGATAAGAAAAATGAAGAGAGGATATTAAAAAAGACTTCAACATAATCAAGCATATAAACTTCAAAAAAAAATATCCCATAGATTCTACAGGCTTCAATTTTGTCCTCGTGATTCCAATTTGATGTTATTCAACAAACAGTAGTATGCTGCCAGATTTAAAAAGAGATGCAAAGCATCATGTTCCTGCCATTAGTTTAGAGTAGATAAAATTTGAGATGAAGATAGAGGGGGAGAGGAAGAGAAAGAAATAGATAGAGAGATAGAGAGAGGGAGAGAGAGAGTTAAAGATAAAAATAGAGAGATATAGATAAGAAGATTGATAGATAAAGAGAAAGAGGTAGAGGGAGAGATAAAGATAGAGAGAGAAAGAGAGAAAGAGATATAAGCATATATCAGTGTCAGGATGGTGCTTTGCGTATCTTGTTTAAACAAGATTTTTCATGAACACATTGACCTAAAAAAAATTAAGAGCAATAAATACAATTAATATATTTAATTTAACTAATTGTCAATTTGGTCAATTGTGCATCCATTATAGTCGATAAACATGAGCTGCTTTTTATATCATGCTATACATTTGAAATAATAAAGTCGTTCCACATGGACGCATTAATGGCTTTGGATTTGTGATCACGTGTTAGGACAATGACATTATTTTAATCTTCTCACGGATTTCAGAAAAGAAGGCTTATCTTCTCTTTACCGCCACGTGTAAACTACAAGTTCCAAAACAAATGGCTAAAAATGCTTACAGAGGTTATTCCAACCTAATGATATATATAAATAATTATAATAAATTTCAATATTAATAAGATTAAAAAACTCAATTCTTAATTTGACAATTTATTTAATTCAATTTATACATGATAATAAGTATTAATATTATAAATAAATTCATATAGTGTATATTACAATTAATTAATTATATATTCTATATTAAAATATCAAAAAACAAATATTTTCAAACTTGATTTTTCTGACATTATACATTATAGTAATGGTAAGAGAAAATCTAAAATCTCATTATACTCTGTCAACTAAATTTGCAAAGCTCTACATTAAGTTATAAATTTATATTTATTAAAAATGTTACATTCTAAAATAACCATGCAAATGTAAGTATAGTAATATAAAATTAAAGAATGGTTGATTGAAAGACATAAAATTAAGTAAAAATACTATTTATAATGAATAAATGCACATTATATTACTATAATCTCCTTTCAAAAATATTCATTCAATATCCTAAAAACAGATTTTATCAAGCTTGAATTATTTAATATAATATCTAAGAAGTAGATTTTGTCAAGCTTGATTTGTTGACATTATACATCCAAAATCCCATTATAGTCTATCAATTAAATTTAGACTACATTACCCTATAATTATATGAATGAATGTATATTATATTAATTTATTAAATATATATTAAATTAGTTTAATACAATAAATTTATCTACTTTAAACTTTGAAAAAGGTGATCAATTACACTTAGGAGGAGGTGAATGGTCAATTAATAATTTCTAACGCACTTGAAGAGCAAGCACGGTAAAAAGTGGAAAGGAAAAAAAATTTCATCCATTAAAAAATTGAGTGTCAATTTTATTTATTAATTAAAAATTAAAGTTATAATAAAAATTCAAGACAATAATAATATGTTAATGGAAATAACCTTCTTAAAGGTAAATCATTTGTGTAGCCCACCGCTAACATCACTATGTAAATTTAAAATTTAAAAAAATTGAAAAATAAACTATAGATGTGACATAATGTCACTCAAAAATTTAATAATGCTTATATATGTATAAAAATATGTTTTTTTATAAAAATCTATTATTGATGTGGCATGATGTCACTAGTAATAATAAATGATGTACTCTATGTTCTATGTATAATAATAAAATAAATTGAAGTTAAAAGATGATTTGACATTTGCTGATGTAATTATTTTGTATTTTTTATTGACAAAAATTGAATTTTATTCCTGTTGAAAATAATATAGACTAATCATATGACAAATAAATCAGTTTTTAAATAACTTTTGCTAAAAAATTTGCAGGTTGACTTTTGAAAAGATAAAAATTTATTTTAGTTTGAAAAATTTTTAAAAATGATTGGTTGTGAAGGACAATGATTAATAACTATTTAAGCCATTTCAAAAATAATGATTACTATAGTATCCTGCCATGGCAGGAACTAGCAATTAACTGGCATTACTTGGATTGTGCAGGAATGGTCCAATCAATTAAAGGGAAAAGTCACCTTACTCTCTTATTTTTTTAAGTGAGATGGCTTGTCTTCCAAACTCTTATAAAGAGCATAACTTTTGTAGCAGTATAGTAACCATCCCGTCCAGAACAGCCCAGTTTATTTTTGCAAAAGATAAATAGCTGTTGTAGGTTCAGGATGGAAACAATTATAAGAACTGCTGCTGTAAGAATGTAAGTATTCGTGAGAAATTTGTTCAGGATGGAAATAATTATAAAATAATTTAATGGAAAGGACTTTCCTGCCTTGACAGTCAAAATTCAATTGTACTTGATGCACAGAAATGTTTCGAGTAGTAATCAATGGGTTCAACCAAAACTATACAGCTAGAAAAACTAGTTGAATGGCAGTACATGGATGACAAAGCCAAGATTGTGCTTGCGCTTTGTATATCTGATTCAGATTTATCTCATCTCAACTTGTCCGAAATGTTTAAAAGAAAATTTAGAGTTGCATAGGGTGTTCATGTCAAGGAACTAAATGCCAAATATTCATGGAAATAAGCTTAGCATGGCCTATGTACAGCTATGTCAGCTCACATAAAAATTAAGGTCCATTAGAAACAGTTAGCTAAGGCAAGGTGCAAAAAATTAAGAGGAAGATCAAAGGCTGATTAACTACACAGTTTACACCCGACTTAATTACAACCTCACTCTAACACTAAGCCATTTGAAACCACGGTTTTTACTTTTAATGAATAGGTTATAGGACAAACTATTGCATGGCAATGAGATGTATTTTCTGTTGAATTGAAACAAACAACAGAGCAAAAGAAAATGAAAGTTGGCAGCAAGGATAAGTATATTTGCTATTACTCTGGATTTTAAACTGCTGTGTTAAGAGCAGATGATGTTCTAAAAAAAGCTAAGGTAAAGGAAAATTAAGAAGAAACCAATAATTTTGTCATTGAAGCTTAATAAACATGAAACTATTGATAAGCAGAAGAACATAGAAGTCAGAATACTGTCCCCTGGTTCTTATTAATGTTTTACTGTCCAGGAACAATTGAAGAACACAGACTGAACATCCCCTTAGACAGGAAACATTTCCCAAGACATCCCCTTTCTGAGGGAGCCCTGTGGGGATGGCCTGTCATCCCCAACGTCCTTGTGACATCCCAGAACATCAGGATGCCCTCCACAGTCATCAAACTCTGTCCTCCCCTACAGCTGTCAAACTTGATCCTTTAAAACAACACCTAATACATCAAAAAAATTAAGGAAACAACCTACATTACCCCGAGTTTCTGGGATGTGGATGGCAGAGGACAGGGGGACGAGGTTCCGGGACAGTGATTCTTTTTGCCAATTTTGGGGACAGCTAGGGAACGGCAAATGGGACGTCTATGTGAAATATGGGGAAAAGTTAAAATATATAGGGAAATTTTAAACGTTTATATGAAAACATGGATAAAGCATGCATATATACATTATATTCATATGAAAACATGGATATAGCATGCATATGAAAACATCATAGAACCTTAAGTTTTAACATGCAAAATTCATTGTCAATGCTCAATATGCATTCATAATTCAGATTTCATTGTCAATATGCATGTGATATAAAAAAAATAACATACAAAATGCCCAAAGACTACACTGCTGCCCCCGAGTCCCCGGGACAAGGATGGGGGATTTAGGCCTGGGGACGCGTCCCCGGGTAACATAGGAAACAAGCCTTTATGGGGGGAGCCCACAAGGTTCCTAAGCATTAAAAAAAATGTTATTTTGTTCCCCATCACTAACCCGCATTAATTTTTCTATTTTAAGTATTTGTTATTTGCATTGTTATAATTTAATCTTGCAAGCAAGGAAGAAAGAAAGCATCACCCATGGAGGTCTTTGTGGCCTCAAAGGCCTTAATTTGGGCTTGGTAATGACCCTGCCCTGTATCGTGACGAGGAATATTCTAAGGGCACTGCCTCTCTGCGCTGCAGGGAGCTGCCACCACCCAACCCCAAATATGGATTTAAAAAACAAAAATAAATGTTTGCCCAAGTAATTGAATTTTATCCAGAGATTTTCCCAAGTAATTGAATTTCATGTATAATTTGGGTTTTCCAAGTTAATCCCTATGCTATTTAATGCTACTCTGATATAAACCATTTTGATTTATCATTAACATCTAGTCAATCACTATACTAACTAATGCAACTATGATATAAACCATTTTGATTTATCATTAACATTTAAGGATTTGACAATTGACATCAAATTTTCAATTATCAGCTGTCTTCTCAATTCAGAATTTAATTTTGTACATTTTGTTCAAATTATGGTTATTTTCATATACATTTATGAGCCATCCCGCCAACAGCCCCAAAACCTAGTAGAAGTCCCTCAAATTCAGGGAAACACTGCTTTTAACAGGTTATTGCTACCCAGAGTGGTCTCTGGACAGAGAAGTTTTCTAGTCAAAAGTCGTGTGTTCTTAATGCAAAGATATACTGGCCAGATTGAACCAGAACAAGACAGCTACAAAGTTAATACTATCTGATTCAGATATATATTATCTCCACTTTTCTAAAACTTCAAAAGAAAATAGAGATGAATTGCTTGCGTTGTTCGGTCAAAGGAATAAATATCAAATTTAAGTTGAATTAGGCTTAAAATGGCGTGTGTACGGCTAAGTTAGTTCACATACAAATTGAGATCCTTAAAAAGCAGTTGGGTAAGGTGGATGAAAAATTAAAGAGGAAGATCAAAAGTTGCCCTACCACACAGATTACACCAAAGATATGATAACCTAGCTCTTAACACCGGATTATTTGAATCAATAGTTTTCTTCTTTTAATGGATAGGAAAACTGATTGCATGAGGATGACATTAAATAATACAGATGCAAAAGTATATGGATTTCAAAGAATCGATGTTGTTCAATTAATCAAGGAGACAAAGCTCCTTTAAATAGAGTTACAAAGACGATGTTTCTAAAAGAAACAATTGTTAACTAGAGGCGAAATTAGAAACAACTTAAATAACCATTAATAACACAGAGAAAGATATTATTCTAATACCCTCCCTTAATGGTCATTGTTCTAACTACCAAGAGAAATAACAGAGAAGGTTGCCCCCTTCTTCTCAGATCACGCTACAATAGAAGACAAGAGTCTGCCACTGACTCTGTTACTTGAGACGAGTCTGCCACCAACCCTCCCAGAAACTGCAGAACTTCTGGAGATACCCAAAACAACACCAACCGTCCAACCTGATGTTGGAAAACTGTCCCTCCCTGTAACCAGAGACACACCAAGAACAGTTGCCACGATTTTGAGGAAAAAATCGGCAAACCCTCCAAACTATTGCAGATGAGAAAGATGCCCAAAAATAGACTGCAAACAAGAGACTAATGCAGATGTTCGCACAACAAGTCCAGGTGCGACTAAAAACAGACTGCAGCAAAGTACAATTTTTGAGGAAAAACTCATAAACCCTCCCATGATTTTTTTTTACAGGAACAAAAAATATTTAAAAACCCACAAATTTTTTTAAGGGAAAAAAATATTAAAACCCATAGAATTTTTTTCAGGGAAAAAAATATTAAAAACCGAAACAAACATTGATGCCCATAAGCCATCTTCATGCTTTTCAAGGCACGAAAAACGAGGTACTGAGAAGATGTTGAGTGCACAAAACCTGATGTACGAGGTTCAATGCACTGAGAGAAGTACAGGCACAAATTCCAAGGCTAATTTGCTAGCACAAAATTCGAGACACAGAAAACGAGGCACCCAGAAAAATATGAGACCAACCCAGAAAAGCTCTTGAAAAACCCACCAAGAATCTGAAATCAGAATGCAAATCCGACGGCTCAAAAATTGAGGCACAGAAAACGATGCATCCAAAAAAATTTGATAACAAACCAGTTGAGGTCTCGAAAAACCCACCAAGAATCTGCAACTAGAATAAAATTTCGACTTGAACTCAAGGGTCAAAACCCTAGTCGAAAATTGTAGAAACCCTAGGCGGCCATGAATGAACCAGATCGAGCAAAAACACATGGAGAATAGACACGGATCGAGGGCAAAGACACGAGACGCGGTTTGCAGCAAAAAATCCACGAACTAGAAGCAAACCACTTCGAAAAACTTTTGAAATTTTTCCTCAAAAATTCCTTTCGAAAAATTTTTAGAATAGCTAGAAATCTCAAAAATTATCTCTGCTCTGATACCATAATACAGATGCAAAAGCATATGGATTTCAAAGAATCAATGTTGTTCAATTAATCAAGGAGACAAAGCTCCTTTAAATAGAGTTACAAAGACGATGTTTCTAAAAGAAACAATTGTTAACTAGAGGCAAAATTAGAAACAACTTAAATAACCATTAATAACACAGAGAGAAAGATATTATTCTAATATTAAACACCATGCAGTTAATCTCAACTGACGCAAGAAACAAAAGAAGTAAAGAAAAGGTCAACAGCAACGATGAAGAAGTATGTTGTTATTACTCTGGATATAAAACTGCTAAGGGCAGATGACATCCTAAAAGCAAAGGTAAAGAAAAAGAAAAAAGAAAAAATTACAATAAAATTGACATTGAAAATTCCCCCGTTCATGGGGCTCCCAAGGCTAATCTTGGCTCCTCGCAAAGAGAAAAAGCAACATGAATTTCTCCAAAGGATGGTTGGATTATATTTAACTATGATGGGGTGTCTAGGGGCAATCCAAGCAAATCGGAAGCCGGATGCATCTTCAGAGACTCCAATGGGCATCTCCCTTCCATCTAGCACCAATAATGAAGCCAAAGTTCAAGTGTTCTCCATGGCCTTTTGGATGGGATTAAACTTGGTTTCAAAAGGTTAGTGATTGAAGGGGATTCTCTATTAAAAATCAACGATCTAAGAAGTGGAAAAGTTAAAAAATGGAAATTAGATAGGATGCTAAGGGCACATTTAGCCTTGCTAAAAAGGCTTGAAGATTTCAATATAGCCCACGTGTATCGAGAAGCTAATAGGGAGGCTGATACCTTAGCCAACCTAGCAATTGATGGGGTCAATCACTCAAATTGGTTTGAATACTTGTGTTGATCTCTCAATGATATATGGCACCTACCTTGTTCTTCATATCATACCTAAACAACACCTATCGCACGCTCGAGCAAATTGTACTAGTGAAACATGCTTGGATGAGGACTAAACGATTAATGAGCATTTATGACTTTTCATGGGAGTGGCCTATGAATTGGTGGAGATCAACAAGGTCATTTCATCATTTCTTCCCTTTGTATACGCATCCATGGAGCCTACCATGTGCCTAGAAGCAAAGTTCTGTCAAATAGCTTTTAGGAGAGGGATCAGAAACAAGCGTCTGAAGATCATTTTTAAAACTAACTCTATGGTGATCTTGCAAGCAATAAAGATGGTTTTGGGGGATATGTTTATGAAATTGGCCTCTAGAAATAGGGTTAACTCAGTCATTTTCTCCCACTTCATGGAAACCATGCTAGATTTAGGAGTTCAAAAAATGGTGGTTGTCGTGTGTGGCTACAACCCTGATTAATCTTAAGTGGCACGTAGTTTAAAGGCAATGCTTGAGAACAAGGTGGTCGAGCTTAGTTTTTGTAATGTCCCCTTTTATGAATGTAGATGGAATTAAGTGAGACTGTCATTCATATTGCAGTCTATATTAATATTACTATTAAATTCTGCATAAGAATATCATCAGACTTCATTTATTAAACACATTCCCATGCATATCACCACAAACAAGGATGTTACTGCCTGTAACTTAATAACAGTTCTGATCTGATCTGATTCATAGTGATGTCACTGGATGCTTTTGATTCCCTTCCTTTAAACCTCTAAATGTGAGGGAGAGGTCACACCTCTTCATCATGCATGCCCTTTGGCAAGAGACACACCCTTTCACCATTAGCACCTTTTGAAAGAGTGCAACTCTTCATTATTTCTGCCCTTTGGAAGGGACACAACCTTTCACAATCAGATCTGCACTTCTTATTTAAATCAGATCTGCACTTCTGATTCCCAAATTATCCCCTTCTCAAATGAGGTTCTCTTCCCCCTTTTATATCCCATGTTTAAGGGAGTCACAACTTTTCCTTCCATGTCTTTTGACCATTCATTAACTTAATTAAATTTTAATTATATTATTTTATATTAATTTAAATTTTATTTTTATTCTTTTGTATTTTAATATTATATTTATTATTAAATTCTACTCCAAAGTGGGGACATTACAGTTTTCAAAGCAAGCCTAGGATTTGGCCTGCAATCCTCCCTTCCTGCAATGGCTTGTGGTGCCCTTTCTAACCGAAGTTGTAGGGGAAAAAACGAAGGTGAGACGTCACAAAGCCTGTTGGGGGCTTGATTTTCTCAAACACGTTGTAGGGGTCTCCACTAGTGGCATGATGGACTAGTCATTTGCATTCATCGCCTGCTCGGAGATAGACTCAAAGGAGGACGGAATGCCTTCTATTGGCTATGCTCTACCACAGCCGATGGACATTAACCAAAAAGAAAAAAACTAATGTCTTTTGAAGTAGAAGAATATAGTAAAGATTTGTAATAATCAATATAGATTGAATTGATGCATAGACAATAGGAAGTTTTGACTGTGAAGGCCTTATGAATGACTTTGATCTTTGATATGTAATATCAAACTCTCTTAGGAAGGTGTCAAGTTTAGTTTGTAGCTATCATGGCCTCCCATGGAGCTGTCAATCATGTAAATTTTTAATATTAATATAATGGGTATGGCTCCCTAAAGCCTTTTTACTGATCAAAAATAAAAATATTGACATTGGAAATTAACTAACATTAAACTACTAATAAGGATAATTAACATAGGTGTCAAAAGAACGCTTCTTTTGATAGGTAATAACTGATTGGGGTGATCTATAACGGGAAACAATGGAAGGTTTTATTTACATTGATGGCTGTATAAACAATTTGGCACAGTGGCCAAATTCCACCTTTAAGAATATGACAAAAGCTTGATGGAGCACAAATAATTTTCCAGATCTGCTAATGAAAAGATGAAAGGAAGCAAACAGTTTTATTTCTATTAATAAATAATTGTTATTTATGATGAGAACAATATCAAGAATAAACGTGTGCCTTTTCAAAATACTAAAAACTAATCATAAAAAGATAAATATTAGTAGCTTTAAAAAACAAAATTATTTGTGTATAACATGAATTCCCAAACTTGACATTTTAGACAACAGCATTAGCATATAAAAGAGGTTAATGCTGAAGCTTTACCAAAATGCTGAGTATAAATGTTGTAGACAGTAACTCTCCTCCTCTGTCTGCTATAACCTGAAATCAAACAAGAACATTTGATACAAACATTAAACTATTGCAACAAATCGTTTGCCTTAATAAGCATACTTAATGGTACTATCCATAACTCGGACCATCCTAGACAAGAAATATTGAATGGTACATATGCAAGAATGATAGCACAATGACAGAACATGACAACCTAAGAGCTAAATGTCAAGCAGGACCCTAGCATTGTCACTCTACAATTGACCATTTATGTACCACAGAGCATGGAAGAGGAATATAGAGAAAACAATAATTATGTATTCACTTCATAAAGTGTCACATTCCCTACTTGCCCTGAGTTTATTATAAAATCGTCCATGTAAATTAGCAACAATACCATAAAAAGAAAATGCTATATCTTAAGTATGATTTAATTGGCTACAAAACACTAATAGATAAGAAAACCATTAATCGGCAACCAAGCCAGCTGATGAAGCCAACAAAAGGATTTTCATCCCCTCCACAAATGCAGCATCAAAAACAAATTATATAAGCAACCTATTAATACTACTATAAAGAAATGAACCTCAGAACATTGCTAGCATTTCAGAACAAAATAAATACACTTGTATAGGGCATTCATGTACTCTATTTATGTCTGATACAAACCACATAATACATATAATTCTTTAGAGAGGTCAATCCTACACCAGAAAAAGCAGTTAAACGTGAACCATCCTTATCAATATTTAATTACATCATTACATGGACACTGGGTTGTATTCATCAGTGAAGTAAATCGTGACTGAGGATAATACAAAAAAGTCTAAAAATATAAAATCAGAAATTACCATAGAAGTTAAGAAAAGGTTGATATAGGCAATTGACAAAATGCTTGAAATTCCTTAAATGTAAGCAGGTAAAAGCTAAAATGTTTTCGAGACCACAATGACACGAGAACTTTACAGGGACAACAGGGATGACAGATTATAAAATGGGGAAAAATAAAAATAAAAGAAACTATAACAATACCTAAAACAAACAGTAGCATTAAAGCTTAAATGAAGTCCAACTCCTACAAAAAATCAAGACAAATGCATCAAGATTCAACTATAGCATTACACAAAAATTTCAGTGTTTTCATTTCTGCAAATGAAAATAAATACATTTAAGTCTCTTTTGGAGGTTAGGAGTAATAAACCCCCATATATGTCTTTCTTTTTTCCTCTGTTTTTCTTCTTTTTTTTTGTTTTGTGTTTTTTTAATTTTGCTAAAGCATAGATGTATGTCAGTCCCCAGGAAGTTTGAGGGACATTTGAGACATCCATAGCTCAACATCACCAAGCACTTCATATATACTCCAATTGTGATATAATTGAAGGAAATGCAAGCTTGATTTAATACTCCAATTGCATACCAAAAAAATGACTCTCCACAAAATAAAATTGCTCGCCTAACAACATTCCATTCCTTCCCTGCACTACCATCTCAAAGCCAAACAATCCTATAGCATTAGTGTAGTAGTCCAGCTTAACTTGCTTAGCATGTTGAAACGTAAGATCTAGCGACCATATGATAAAAACCCAAATAGTCATAATATAACATCACTCATTAGAGTCAAATACCTTGGAGTAAAATAACACAAGATTAAAAAGGGCCTAGGTTAAAAAATTAGATGGTGAACCATGCGTGATCACTCATCAATCAAATGCCATTTATACTTAACTTCCTCACTCAATGGTATTAATATGTCTTGACTAATGATTCATCCTTGTCCATGGCCCCATAGGTTTTCCATATTGGACTTATCTCCATCCAGCAATCCAGAACCTTTACCAAAAGTTCAAACAAAACAACTCCCTCAATTAAGTCCTAAAATGTATATTGATTAATAAGTACAACAAGAAACATTCCGTTTAATTTCCTAAGCATTTGATTGATAAATTGATTGAAGAGATAAATGCTTTATGGCAAAGTAAATCATAAATGGACAAATAAAGTCTTTGTTATTCATGAGGGATCCCATAAGGAGAAGTGCTTAGTTGAACTGATGGTGGAAGCATGTCTTGTCAAGAGTGGATATCACGATGGGTTACACACCTTGTTTAATTTAATATAAATAGAAAAATCGATCCTTTTGTGGAACATATGCAAAAAATTGCCTTTACCTTTTACCTTTAGTAATAATTGCAATGGTGAGATTAGCATGCCCATGCCATTCCCCATTTAGTTTTGTCTCCACCTTGATGGGAATGTCTCAATGCAATAACATCTTTACAAGAGGTATACTTTGTGTTTCAACTGGCCTGTATCCCAATCCCTATCCACTATCATTTTACCCCCATTTGCACTTATCCCGAAATATTCGCCATTTATCCATCCTCAATCACACTAATTTTGATATGTTCACTCATTACGTCAAGATCATCACCTTATCCCTCTAGTTCAATTCCGAGTGACATAAGATTAACCTGGTTCAATCCTAAGGCACATATAAATGAACCTAAAATCCAAAAGCTTCAAATTCAAAATTCAACTTTCTTGCCCCCTTCTTCTACTAGTTGCTATGAGCCAACCTAACACACATTTGTGAGAGATGGTACCTAGAAACATTCAATGTGAAATTAAAGAACATCCATAAAATAAGACAAGGAGAATAACTAAAGAAAACTTCGTTTCCTCAAGGGGAAAAAAAATGACATCCACATATAAGTCATTTGCATCTTGGTGAATGTTGTCTTCAACAGCACACATTGTAGTTAAGCGAGCCCACCAATGGGTTTGACCTAGGCAAACTCATTCACCTATCAAGTCAGTAAACTCCTCAACAACATCCCTAGACATCACCTTGACAGCTATCAAGGATGTGAAGGCAAGCAATTTTTAAGGCACACATTCTGACAGACCATTCCCACATAGCATAGATCAGATCCACATGACAAATGAAGTCCATAGTAATCAAGATCAAATTGTTAGAATATAAGGGTTACCTTTTGCAGGAATGTCACTATAGTAACTTAGTGATGTGTAATAATAATAGCTATCACTAGTATCTAGAGTATTGGATAAGTGTCACATTTATTTATTGCCGACTGCATCACTCAAACTCTATATAAGGAGATGGAATCTTTGTAGTTCTCACTCCAATATTTTATAACAATATCTGTGTTATTGTCTATCTACCTTGTTTGTGTTTATTGCTCATGTTTTCATATGGAATCAGAGTAAGGGTTTTACCCAGTTGCAGTGCATGGAAAGAACTAAATCATTGTCAGAAGTTTAAAAGGAGTCACACAAGATAAATGCAAGAGCACAATCACTACGAGTGCCTTTTGTAAAGCCTATTACACATTTGAAGTCATCTAAATGTGGTCACAGGCATTTTCTTCCTCAAGTGTGGAACATATTAAATACTCGATCATAAGAAATCACATCAGTTTTCCAATCGCATGGGCAAGGTTTTCAATAGTTAAAAGGATTTATTTTGTAGTAGTTACCAGCTGAAGATTTTCACAGGGTCTAAAAATCATTGGGCCATTTATTAGTCAATGCTGGTCAAGGGCACAGTGATGGCACTCAAACAAAAAAAGGAAGTTTGTGGGTTCTATAAAGTTTGCTAACTCCAAAACCCTATCCATAACTCTCACCAATCAAAGTTAGTTAAAGGTATTTCTATTTGCATTCAAAAAGGTAATAATTCTTTGATCTAAAAGAAATTATGGGTTAAAAAAAAAATCCATCAAAAATAACAATTTTTTAATCCAAAAAATTTATGGGTTTTTAAAAACATTCCATTTAAAAAAATAATTTCGCCTCAAATTCCACACCTATAAAGTAAAAATCCAAATGCAATTAATGAACAGAATTTGTTCAGAATAGTAAATGAAAATGAGAAACTACAAACAAATGCAAATAAGTTATTAGATTGGTAAAGCAAATATGATAAAGCCAACACCATTACTGTACTAGCTCTCTCTGATTCTGAGTTGCATCATGTAGATCTAGAAAAATCATAAGGAAATCTGGGATAATCCAAATAAAGCATTTGAAGCAAAGATGGTTAATACAAAGTTTTGCTAAAGATTCAACCTTCAGCTATTCAAATTCAAGACAGATGATAAAGTCACTACGTCTAGCCACATAAATAATTTGATTGGACAACTAGAAAAAGTCAATGCTAAGGTAGATGACAAGGATGCCAAATCCATTTTGTTAAACAGTTTAAACTTCTAAGTTCAGCAATGTTGATTTTACTCAATCAAATACATTATTAAACTCTAGAAGATATGATTCAGCTCTCTTAGCTAAAGAAAAGAGAGCACCAACAAGAGATAAAGAAGATGATCATCAACATGGGATTGCATTATACTCAAGAAACAATCATAGAAGATCAGATAAAGACAAAGGGGAGATTGAATGTTACTATTGCAAGAAACAAGGTAACATGACCTATAACTATAGAATTCAAGCCAATGATGTTCTCAAGGGAAAACTCAAAGATAAAACATAATTACTGAAAATCCCCCAAATGTTGAGAGTGATGAAAAATTTGTTGATGGAGAATACATACTTTCAAACCCACAATTTGAAGATGGGAAGGGATCTAAGGTAGATGAAGCTCAAAATGCATGGGTGGCCAATTAGTTCAGGAGTTATTTTGGAATTACACACCTCACAAGGGCCATGAGACAAGTTGATGGGGCACTATGGATGGACCTCAACAAATTGATGGTTGTCCCATAATTCGATAGTTAGGTGAGGTGGAATGGAACTCAAGTGCTACACCTTTACAAGGGTTATGAGGGAGCTTGATGGACAGCTACCTGATCTAACAACTGCCTCCAAAGAGAGGCTTCTAAAGAATATATGGTTCTATATGGTTCTGAGGTTTTTAGTTTTCAGTCAATGTGTTAGGACATTTTGGTTTTAGTACAATAAACCTTAAGAGGAATTGCTAAAACATAAGACTTACCTTTTGTAATGAAGTCAAAGTAGTGACTTAGTCGTGCGTAATAATGTTACCTATTATTAGTATTTAGAATTTTAGCCAAGTGTCATGTTTATTTATAGCCAATTACATCTCTCAAACTCTATAATAAGATGACCCTCTATGTAATTCTCCTTCAATATTGTATGAATATATTGTGTTATTGTATGTATACCATGTTTGTGCTTATTGCTCATTTTTTAATACAAATTTGTGGCATTTGAGATTGACCTTCGTTATTTTGTGTGCTAGCTCAAATCTTGAAATAGTCATCACACCAAGGCCATTAATTGTCTAGAGGTGTTGTTACATCCCTCTTTTCCAACTTTGGAATTATACTTATTTATGCTTTTGGGATTGATTAATCAATTACATTATATTTGATTTCACATGTGGTTGAGAACTCATAATAATTGGAAATTGAATATGGAAGTTACTTTGACATTATTGTTTGATTAAGTATTCGGATATTAAGTTAAGATTAGACTAACTAGTTTTTTATGTAACCAAGTGGATGCAAGATGGGCAACGCCCTCAGGAGGGAGGGAGAGTATCATCAAGGAGAGGATTGTAGTCCATGGAAAAAGATCAATTGCCATTAAATCTTGAGCCTGGAGATAAGTTGTTCTTGTGGTTAGATGTCTGTCATGTCCCCTCAATAACACCCATATTTGCAACCCTCTGTCACGAACCATGCCTAATCTATGTATAATAAAAACCCAATATAATAGAATTCATAAATTGTTCAAATTCTAATCTATAATTCTTTTTGTGTATATTTATACTGATGTATTAAATTTTGATGTATTATTTACTGATTATTATATTGATTATTCTAATACATTTATATTGATGTATTATTTATTGATTAATAATCAGTAATTGATTATGAGATACACCAATTTAAAAATAATAAATAATTATTTCCTATGTTAATTAATAAAGGAACATTAACCCAAAAATAAATGTTAATCCAATGTAATTATAGCAAACGCTAAGCAAAAGCCATGATAACCTTAAGAACCGGTAAAAGGAGAAAACGTGACTTTCAATAAAGCCACGTCTCTCCCCAAAAGGAACATTTACCCACTCTTACCTTATTTAAGAGGAAGGATACGGAGACAGATAGGGGGGAGGAACAAAAAAGAGAGGCCACGGCAGATAAGAAAGAAAGAGAATATCAAAGGGAAGAGTAAGTAAGGGATAAGAAGAGGGGAATACGATCAGATAAAGGGGCAAGGAAATACCACGAGTGGCAGTCACGTCTGCCCCAAGACAATTCAAAACAGCAGTCAGCCTACAAAGAGGTAAGGAAAATCTAACATTATTATTATTAATTTCCAGAATAATTCATGATTTAATAATATAAGTAATTTAATAAAATAAAAGAATACTACAAGCTATTCAGTACTACAAATGGTTATCATTAATATGGATAAATAAATAAATACTCCAAATGATTCGATAAGGAAATAAATACTATACATATTCAAGCAAACAATGCTGATAACTCATCAGCAAAGTAATAACGTTCAATCACTATTTAACATAAAACTGATATTTCATCAGCAATGTAATTCAATATTTTTTAGGTAATGTGCTTAATATGAATGCTTAATATATGAAGCACGATAATGTTTTTATGCAGAATTTAACAATAATATAATGATTGTAATTACTATTATTACTATAATATTTTATAAGAACTACCCTACAGTGAAATATATAGTATAGTACCATCTGAAACAAATATAATTACTATTTCTATTGTTGGTGACTCCGATGGGCCAATCAAATTTATACCAGAGATCCTAAGACAGAATTAACGAAGTATTTCAAATCTCTCTTTCCCCAGCGGAGTTGCCAAAAACTGTTCGTTGAAAATTCTGTACACTTGAGGAAATATACAAAATTGTGGTTTCAACCACAGTGTGAGTAAAACTCTCCTAATTAAGGGAAGGTTCCCCCTATCTAACTACAACTTTAAAAATAAAATGAGATGGGACAGCAGTCTTTCTTCTTCTTTCAAGAAAGTCAATATCCTTTTCTCTTCACAGAAAAGTGATAGCAATTTCACATAAAACAACAGTAACAATCTTTTAAAATGAAATGACAGAAAGGAAATGAAGTTTCTTGAAATTTCGAAGACTTCCGTCACTTCCTTCGGGACGAGACAACAATATCAAGCTCAAAGTCTTGATTATATGAAGTCCTATCTACCCTTTTCTATACTAACGCTATCAAGAACAAATTATAACAGCTCAAAGACTGAAATATCTTATGCTTTTCTACATAAAACAGTGGGAAGTAGTATAAGCTCAAAGACTCATAGCTATTTCTCACAAAATCTACTTCTAAACTCTTTTAAGAATAAGTGCAAGCACAAAGACTTACAGCTTCTCTGGAAAAAATATTTATTCTAATTTATATTGACCTCAAATACTTGCAGCACAAAGACTGCAAATCAAATTCGATTAAGTTCTTTGAAGAAACACTTGCAAGAAAGAGAATATAGAACACAAACTCAAGAATGTAGCACAAAGACTCAAAGCTTCAGCAATTTCCTTCTATTTCTTTCAATTCTTGAATTCACACATGAAAGCTCAAAGACATCTTTGCTGCAAATTTGGCAAAGTTTTTGCTTGCTTTCTAAAAGATAAAGATTACAATAGACCCCCTCAGTATTTATAAGAGAGGAGCCTTGAGGAAAAGGTGGGAGGATCCTAACTAACTTGAGAAATTCTCTCAACCACCAAGACTTATTCAATAACTAACTATGACTTATTCCAACTACGATCCTAATTGAACACAACTTGTAGTTGCTTTACATGTAATTACAAAAGTGCAAGTAATAAGTTAACTTGCGATTACAAAGTTATTTTTTACATGTAACTTGTCAAAACAAAATTACAAATGCATAACTAAAACTATTCCATGTGTCTAAAGACCCGACTCTAACTACATCATCATTTGTCTGTGACGATCTTCATGTCACTTCAGGATGCTAGAACTTGAAGTATTCTAGATTGGTAAAGACATCTTGAACCGGAACGGGAACTTGCATCATTATCTTCTTTCTTGGGGTAGTACTAGTTTTACAAGAGGGAAAGGGTTGCCTTCCTCTTTTCATGTCATGACCATCTTTGTCTTGAAAGCATTCTATGCTCTCAACCATGAATTGTTGTTGTATCTCTTCTTTGTATCATCCTCCAATCTTGAAATTTGCTTGCCAAATAAGGCCCATGCCTTAATCCATTGATTTTGTAGATCGTGTGTGCAAACTGGACTGACAAGGGAAGAGATAAATTGATGCAAAAATGGGCTCACAAGTGAATTTCGGGTTTTGGAAGCTGCATTACATGTGTGGGAAAAACAAGAGCATTAACTTGCAATTGTGGAGAACAAACATTCAACTTTATATTTGTAATGGGTAACTACAAGTTTGCACTTGTAATTGGACCTTTAAAACTCATTTTCAAGTGTTTTTTGAGTGCATTTTGGACCAATTTCCGATTCTGGATGGCTGACTGCAGGTAGACTTTAAATGGGAAAAATAAATGAAGGTGTGAAATGAGTGGATGAAATGGTGGGAATAGGGATCTTGATATGAGGGAAATGAAGCTTATGACCAAAAACAACAAGTGCCGATGGTTATGAATGGATTTTTGAAGAACTTTTTCATGTTGATCATATGAAAAATGGGAAGAACTTTTACTTGAAATTAAGTTTTAAAAACCCGATTTTGGAAAGAAAAGCTTTTTCCAACTTTGAAACTTGGAATTTCACCAAAAAATGGTTAAGATTTTTCAACCAAAGGGGTAGATCAACTATTTTCATCTTACATGCAATCGGGTTTTTATATCCCGAATGCAAGTAAAGAGGGAAAATGGGGAAAAACAATGCACTATGCAAATTGCTTTGCAAACTTGGAACAAACGGAAAAAATCTCTCACAAAACCGATTTTAGGAAAGAGCAAAATAAAACTAACAACTATCATGAAGAGAAAGAATCTCTTATAGACAAAAGAAGAAGATTCAAACCCTAGCCACGTTTTTAAGAAAATGCCATATGCAGCAAAAACGGCTATCAAAATGGCATGAGAATTGGTCAAATCTTCATCCAAACCCACGCTTATCTGAAAGAAGCCAAAACGACTTAGGAAAGGCAAGATTCGTGGCATTTTTCAAAAACGTTTTTGTTGTTAAAACACCATAAAACCAGCAATAATGTCTTCCAAATTGCGTGAAGAAAGTTGGAAAATGCACGAAAATAGCAAGGAATCCAAAATGCCTTCTTCCTCCTTGAATTTCTCCACCAAAATCGTTGGAAATCTTCAACAAAATCCTCCAATATTGCTGGTCGGGTTTTTGGGAAAGAACAACAAGTTTAAAATTGCATGCAATAAGGAAAATCGGGTTTTTGAGAGCAAACAACAAGTTTAAAATACTTGTAATAGGGAAATAAAACTCCTATTACAAGTTTTAAACAACTCAACAAAAGACTAGTAAATTAAACATGTAATAGGGAAATAAAATCCCTATTACAACTTAAAGTGACTTTATAAAACTTGTAATGGAGGAGAAAAACCCCTACCATAACTTAAAATCACTTAAGTGGAACTTTTTAAACGAATCACAAGTTTTATTTTAACTTTATAGTTTAAAGTTCACTTGTAATATGCCCAAAAAGTTCCTACAATGACTTAAAAAGCCAAAAAGCAACAAGGGGGAAATAAAAAGTAAGTTACAAGTTCTAATTTCATAAAATGCACTTGTACTTGTAATTAACTAAAAATTTCCCAACAAAGACTAAAACAAAGGAAAACATTAAAATTTGCAACTTAAGGAAAATTTCGCACTTGCAGTCAGGGAGAAAAAACCCGAAATTGAAGGAAAGACATAACAAACGAAACCAGAATGCGATGAAATTTGAAACGTGGTTCGAGGATGGACTGAGGATTAAGACAGTCCAAGGGCGAAGAAAAATTCTTCCTTGGGAAGTGTGCCATAGAGTAAAATCTTCAACCTGCAGTGACTATTCTGAAACCCGAAATTGCACAGAAAGCTAGGAAAAGGAAGATCAAAACTCACCAAAACTTGGACAATGATGGAAAAGACACCCCCCAATATTTGACACTATCAAATGTGAGTTTTGTACCTCGTAAAACATGCTTTGGAGACAAAAATGACACTTTTTAGGCAATAATTTGTAAGGGTTGTCACATTTTTTAAAATCCAAAAATGAGGACAACATCTATATATATTTATATATATATATATATAGAAATAGTAATTTGAATGAATAAGTAAATCTGAGTGAACTATCAATTTAATATCAGAAAGAAGATTATGTTATCACCAATTGGATTCATGTTAAGATAGTTTTGTCCCCTAATCAATTTTGTTTAAGTCATAAGTATGTTGAGATGATTAATTATGGTTAAAACAAGCCTAAACTTAGTAGGGGACATTACAATGTCACCTTCACCTTAAGGTTGGTCTTACCATCTTGTCAGTCAGTGGATCGTCGGACTTTTCCTCTGTTGTCTTTGGGTAGTGAATTGTGTGCGACTCCTGTGGTTATTATTAGTTAATATTAATAATTGAATCATAATTTATTTTATAAGGATTATCTCATTAAATATATATATACATACATATGTATGTATGTATACATACACACACACATATATATACATACATATATGTATATGTATATGTATATGTGTGTGTGTATATGGATATATATATATATGTATATGTATGTATATGTATATGTGTGTGTATATGTATGTATATGTATATGTATATATATAAATACATACATATATGTATATGTATATGTATATGTATATGTATATGTGTGTGTGTGTGTATATATATATATATGTATATGTATATTTGTGTGTGTATATATATGTAGATATGTATATGTATATGTATATGTGTATACGTGTGCGTGTGTGTATATATATGTATATATCTGTGTGTGTGTGTATTATAAACATAAATATTAAATAATTCTAGTTATGAATATAATAAATATACAATTGTATATATACATATATGCATATAGACACACTTCTGCATCTCAATGGCAAAGTGTATATATATATTGCATATAAGTGTTTTTATTTGATCTTTACTCTTTAACAAGGTGATTTGTTTGAAACGGCTCGAAGCCGTAAACCTTGCTTTATATTAGTAAGGGTCGATGGGAGTATGCCACTCTCGACCACCTCTTACTTGGCGTTGAAGAGCCACGTTCTTGTGGCAGTTTTCTTTTGTCCCACAATCATTTGATGGAAGGCTTTGCTTGTTGTTGGGGTTGATTATTCATTCATGCGTCTTGGTCCTTGCATTTGGGTAAAAAGCATTATGATTTTAGGAAGAAGAAAGTAACGCAAAGGGGGTGGTATTCTCTGCGAAGAGAGTGCAGCTCTTTGTTAGTCTCTTGTTGCAGTCCTTGTGACCACATAGCTGTTATTTTTCTTTCTGGAAGTTCCTTCTTTGCATTAGAGGGAGTATGCATAGAGTAATTCTAAAGGCACCATCAGAAGCTTGAATTCGTTTTACGATATTATCCAGGCATGTTTATTATTCTCCATCTTATAGATGCATTGTATCAAATGTAGATGATTTGTCTTGCATAATATTATGAAATGATGTAAATCAAATGTCTTTTTGATGTATTTATGTTGTTGTTTCCTCCAAAAGCTTTGTTGTTGGCATACTGTCTGTGTGCCAAGTAATGACATAACAGAGCAGCATCCCAACAGCAAACTTCTCATGTTATGCTTGTAGATCATGAAGACAATCGGATCATATCCAATTGTAATACAGAGTTCTTTAATGCATTGATCAATTGGGTAGGAAAAATCTCTTAAAAACATAAGCAGAAATCAAGGAATTACTATGTCGCTAATGCAAACTAAATGCTTATCTGGGGTTGCTCTGTTTGTGTGGCTGAATATAACTATTTTGTGTACCGATGCTTACTAGATGCCAAAGAGACCTAGATGTAAGACTGCTTGCGCACTTGTATCAAGGGATGACGAGCAGCATTCTCTCATCTCGTAAGCATGAGCATGTAAGCCATGAGAATGTATAGCATCAGACATAATTACTCTTAAAACGAAACTTAAAATCTGAAGCAATAGACTGAACAATGAATCAGCAAAGTAAAATAATTCTAGCATGGATAGTATAATCCAAATGGTTGTTACCTAAGTCTAGTATCTTGATCAGATTAATTGAAGTTTATAACAGAAACCAGAACCTTCATGGGTCAGTTTATGTTCCAGCTAGGAGTGGGGTTAATGTCATGTTACTCTTGAGACACTGTAACCTTTATTGTCAGTAAACCCGGACCTGCTATTAAATTCAGTGAGATAGATGATTCCTTATGTTATGTGAGTCAGATGTTCTCAAGTTTGGTCAAGTCGAGTAAGGGTGGTGAAGACTGACAGCACATGAGTGCTTCTTTAACGAAACCTTCGCCAAGGTGGCACTGCAGTTAGCATGTGACCATCAGTTCACTTGAACTAGATACACCTCTAGTCAGATGGTCATACTAGTTAGGAGGTACCTATAGTGTGTGACCAGCTCGTACGTTAAACACCAGACTCAGATGGCAAATGGCATATTGATCTTATCCTTAGTCTGCCACACTCGTGAAGGGTTAGGCCCTTCCATATAGAAGAGGCAGAGGAGACTAATTAGTCTATGGTTGGGCGGAAAAGCCCTTGATGATGCTCTTCCTCTCCTAGACTATGTCAAGGCTTGTACCAATTATTCAGCAGGATGCTTGTAGAGTTGTAATCTCTTAACTCTTTCATCTTTCAATTGATTTTTTTAACTAGTTTTTAGTTGATTAGTGAGTGTTCTTTTCCTAATGAAAGTTAGTTAGTTAGTTAATTAACTATTTCATTTCAACTGAAATTGAATCTTAGTTGTAAATTCTTTTATTAAATGTTATAATATTTCTGTTTTTCTTGTTATAAGTATTATGGTTGTTACAGCTGTCAAATCAATTCAACACATCACCAATATCATTCCCCCATCATTGATTCTCAACCTCAAGTACTCCAATCACTCAAGTTTTATTTTTTAATGATTATTGCAATTATTTGTCTCAACCCTATTTATCTAGGTTAATCTGTATGCTTGTTGATTGCATTTCTTTAATTGACTTGGAAAATTTAGGAAAAATATTTAGTTTCCTTATGATTTGTTCACACCTAATCCAAGAAATAAATGTCATGGCTCTTTATGTTGCCATTTAGGCCTTCATGTTCATAATTGAACTGAGAAATGTAAATTTGAGATTTGTGTTGGACTTGTAAGCTTATACTTTGTGAATTATTCACTTAAGTCTTGTGCTTTGGCATTAAACACACACTTGTTGACTAAATAGGCTCATTCAATTGGTCAAGAATGATTCATGTAAGCCTCATGGTTAGTCGTCTAGCACATATGTTAAATCTCCATTTTTGGTGCTTTGACAAAGCCTAATGTTTGCAGCTATGGTGACCAAGTTCTAAAATGCGTAAGTCCTATGCATTTGCGAGTGCACTTTATTTCTCTATGTGCATTGACTTGTGATAAGTAGCGACTGGCAACTTAAGTGTGTTTGTTTTCTCCCCATGATAACCAACTACCAATTCTTTGATTTATTTGTGTTGCAAATAATCGGCTTGGTTGGTCTTCTCTTCATTGGCCCCAGCCCACAAAGGATGATGATAGGGTAGAGTACAATCTGACAAGGCACATATAGCATTACTTGGCAAGATTTTGTTGGTCAAAAGGAAATAGCAAGGGCCTACATCATGAAGAACCACTTGTGGCTTGCAATATGGAACTATGATTCTCATTTGTACGGTGGAGTTCATGTGCAAAGTTGGCATTGTCACCTCAAAACGACATGTTTGTTTCTTACTAGCAATGACCAAACAACTGAAGGAAAAACTTGTATTTTTGGTTGTGGTGTTTAAGCCCTAGCCATTGACCTTTGGTTAACAAAGGCCATTTGATTTACATGATGTTTAGTGGGCCCACTATTAGTAATAAAGGGTAGTGACAACTTTCAATACAACTGGCCTTATGTGTCATGACCTCATTTTTCCCACAGTGATTATATGGATGACTCATGTGAACCTATGCTATGTAGACCAATGGAAAAGTGCAATGTGGTCTCAATTGGCAAATCCATGACGACATTGCCAATGGTATTTATTGTGTATGGTCAAATATGTTCTATATTAAGCCAAAAGGGCTTGTAGGCCAATTGCTAAAACATGGGTTGTTGACTTGGACAAAACCGTAGCATGAGGAACAAGTAAAATGTGGTCACATGTCAAAAAAGCAATAATAGTGATTGGTCCCCCTTGGTCTACTCAACAAAGGCCAAAAAGGATTTTGTGTCTTCACAAATGTTCATATAAGCATAATGTTTGTGCAGTACAAGCAATGACAAAATGGCTAAAACGACCAGTGAGCAACTTTGCTCTCAATGTTGAACCCTCAACTATTGAGGGCTTGCCTGTAATGTCGCCTTCCGAATAATGGTTGGCATAAAAGAATTATCTAGCCTTTTCCATTCCTTGAAGCTAGAAAATTAATTGAATATTAAAGGAATGAGTGAATAATTAAAATAAGGCTAAAAAGCTTAAGTATTGTTTTATCTCTCCTATGCAACCTGTTGATGTGTATTTTGTACACGACCAAACACAGAATAAAATACCCAGAGGTACCTTATCCTCTCTTGAGTAAAGCTCCCGAATGCTGAAGATATCGCAGAAGGATCAATCGGAGAAGCTTCAAGGTTCTTGTATGTAGGTTCTCTACTCGAGGATAAGCTCTTTGTGGTATGATGTGATTTTGCTGGAATCACAAGGGGACTTACACTTGATGACCTGAACGTCTAATTTGCTGGAATCACAAGTCCTATTCACTAATTGGAAGACAAACAAATGGCAAAAGATGCAGGGTTCAGGAAGTCTACTCTACTATCTAGGATGCGAGAAAATGGATGGATGACTAGGTGGAGTCCTACTGGGCTGGGTCTCACCATCAGGTTGAACAATTCAACACCAACTCAGTGCGATCTTCTAAGGGATGCTTCCAATATGTTCAAATCGTACACTATCTGACAATGATCACCATTCAAGATAATGCATGAACAATAGACGTGTAACGACTTAAGATTAAGCTCATATTATGCCAGTTGACCACGCAGGGCGCACTTACCATCAGTAAGAGGCTAGTGGTATGGACTAGACAGATTCCACACAGATGCATTCAACAATTTTCTTCACTCAATTTAATCATCTATCATCAAAAATGAAGATTCAACAAGAGACCATGCACATTGCAAAGAAACAACATATTCCACCATATCTTCAATCAAAGAAGTCTTTACAATTAAGGCAACAATGTCTTGCCTTCTCTTCTTAATCTACTCTAATTGCTATTCTACTATTCTGGCCTCTATTACTAACTATTAACTATTAGCTATTATTGACTAACTATTATCCTTTACAAATGAGGAGCCAGGGCTTATATAGCGCCCTCAATACAATTCAATGGCTCAAATCAATTTGAGATCAATGGCTGAGATTTTACAATGAAAACCCTAATTAGGGTTTGTTACAACAAACTCAATTCTAGCCAATGAAATAATTGCATTATTTGGACACATGTCTTCTCTGGAATATTCAACCAATGGAGAACCGAGGTAGGTACATCGAAGTTTGTGCCATCTCCCATGAGTCAAGTACATTGAATCTGGACATGCTGAAGTGGACCAACCCGACTGGAGGAGTGATGACTGGGATGCCACCTTGTCTTTCCTTCAAATGTTGGACTGGAAGAGGTCGTCCTTAATGAGGCTGGGCTGGAGAAGGTCATCCTTGTTGATGCTGGGCTGGAGAAGGTCGTCCTTGTTGATGCTGGGCTGGAGAAGGTCGTCCTTGTCCTGGCCTGGTCTTCTTTCATCTGCCAAAACAAACCAAAAGATGATTAAGGACACATGATAAATTCATTTCAACATAGCATTTTCAACTTAAATCATCAACAAAAAGATATTAACATGAAACTTGCCCAAGATTTTCTCTAGGAACAGACCCTATAAGAATTTTGCCCTGGACCCTTTGGAAGGGTCAAGAGCGAAATTCCAACTTTAGCTCAAAATTCACATTTTTGAAGGTCAAACATCTTTCCAAGGCATTCCAAATAGCTTTTCTCACCCTAGTCCAGGCCTGACTTAGCACAAAATTTGGAGAAAATGATGGTTTTAGTGTTTTTCGCTCTAGACCCTTTGGAAGGGTCAGGAGCGAATTTCTTGTTTTGAGCATGTTCCTCCATCCTTTCAACTTCAATTCACCTCCAAGACTAAGGACACATTGCCTCACTCCTATCTAGGCCATAAAAATCAAAATTTTAACTTGTCTTGCAAAGAAAGTAAGTGATCCTAGGATTTTCGCTCTGGACCCTTTGGAAGGGTCAAGAGCGAAATCCTTGGTTTGGGCTAATTTCCATCATTTTTCAACACCAATAAACTTCAAAAGGCAAGAACATGTCTCCTCGCACCCATCCAAGCCATGAAAACCTAACGTTTGAGTAGACTTGCAAGGAAAATAGGTGGTTTTAACATTTTCGCTCTAGACCCTTTGGAAGGGTCAGGAGCGAAAATCACTTTTTGGCTCAATTCCTTCAAGTTTGATAATTATTGACCATTCAAGGACATGCCTAAGGACACCTCCAATCTTGACCCACACCAGACTTGGCATAAATTTGAGGGAAAAGATAGGTTTTGCAAAATTTCGCTCTGGACCCTTTGGAAGGGTCAGGAGCGATTTTCCTTTTCTAGCCAAAAATCATCATTCTTTCAATCCCAATCTTCTTTACAAGATACATTTCATCATTTTTCCTCCAAGGAACAAGGATTAAAGCCTAAGCAAGGTCAAAAAACTAGGTTTACAAGGAATTTCGCTCTGGACCCTTTGGAAGGGTCAGGAGCGAAATTTCCTTTCTAGGCTTGAAATTTCATCTTTTGTTGCTTTCCATCATTCCTCAAGGCAAGAATATGTTTATCCTTCCTCCAACATACCTTGGACACTAAGGACTTGGCCTAACAAGGAAGACAATGAGGTCCATGAAGATTTTCGCTCTGGACCCTTTGGAAGGGTCAGGAGCGATTTTCATGATTTGAGCTTGATTCTCCATTTCTCCAACTCCAAACCACCTCAAGAGGCAAAAACATGCTATCCCACTTCCATCTACGCCATAAAAAACTAAGGACTTGACCTCCTCCAATGGAAAAATAGGTGTTTCTAGGAATTTCGCTCTGGACCCTTTGGAAGGGTCAGGGGCGAAATTCACTATTTGGCACAAAATCCTTCACTTCTCAATGCTTTCAAACATTTCCAATGGCAAAAGATGTCCATCCTTCCTTTCAAGGTGCCTTGCAAATCAAAATTTGGTCAAACCATGGAAGAAATGAGTCTTAGGTAGATTTTCGCCCTGGACCCTTTGGAAGGGTCAGGAGCGAAAATCTCCTTCTAGGCTAGATTACTCACTTTTCAAACTCCAAACCACTTCAAGAAGCAAACTTAGATCATTTTCCACTGAGGAAGAAGGTTTCAAGGTCAAACAAGGTAGCAAATGAAGTTTATGATGAATTTCGCTCTGGACCCTTTGGAAGGGTCAGGAGCGAAATTCTCCTTTAGGCCAAAATCTTGTTCTTCAAAATCAATCAAACTCCCTCTCAAGACAAAAACATACCCATTCATCTCCCATCAAGCCAACGCCTAGCCAAAATAAGGAAGAAAACAAGAGTTACAAGGATTTTCCCTCTGGACCCTTTGGAAGGGTCAGGAGCGAAAATCATGTTTTGACCTTGATTCTTGATTTTTCAAACTCGAATCTTCCTTGGGGGGCAAACATAGATCTTTCTTCATGCATCTCCACCTTGGTCTTGACTCTTGCTAAAGGAAAAAATGAGTGTTTCAAGAATTTCGCTCTGGAACCTTTGGAAGGGTCAGGAGCGACATTCACATTCTTGGCTAAAATCTTCACCTCATCCACCTTTACTCACCTCCTAAAGTTAGAACATGTCAAGACACCCCCAAACATGCCTAAGGAACTATGAAATTGGTCTTTACAAGTGATAAATTGAGGTGCACAAAGATTTTCGCTCTGGACCCTTTGGAAGGGTCAGGAGCGAAATTCCTAATCTTGGCCAAGATCCTGACTTCATTTTCACATTTCTTCATTCAAACAAGTGTGTTTGCCTTCATTCAAGCCTAGGAATGCATTAGTTCTAGGTTTTGGTCAAAGTAGAATGTCTTATGGAGAATTTTGCTCTGGACCCTTTGGAAGGGTCAGGAGCGAAATTTGACATTTTGAACTCTCCGTCAGGATCATTTTATGGAATATAACATTTAAGTATTTATACTTTAAGTTATATTCCATATATACTTTCAAGATGTTTGAGAGTGGTTTCGGACCTCCAGAAGTTATATTGCAAAATCTAGTTTTTGGAGGATTCTTCAGTTTTCCAGACTTAGTCAAATTTCAGGATCAGGACATTCCAGACTTAGCCAAATTTCAGGGCATTTAAAGATCAGGATGACATTCCAGACTTTAAAGTATTTATACTTTAAGTTATATTCCATATATACTTTCAGGATGTTTGAGAGTGGTTTCGGACCTCCAGAAGTTATATTGCAAAATCTAGTTTTTGGAGGATTCTTCAGTTTTCCAGACTTAGTCAAATTTCAGGATCAGGACATTCCAGACTTAGCCAAATTTCAGGGCATTTAAAGATCAGGATGACATTCCAGACTTTATCACTCACCAACTTGACCTAGCTCGGACCTTCAAGAATGATACTCACTCACCAAGCAAGACACAATTAGTAACAAGAGCAAAACCAGGCCCTAAGGAAGACTCTCAAAGAAACCCTAATTCTGGGCCCAGTGGACTCACCCTGGCTCAAGCAAAGCCTGCAATCCAACGATCCCCTCGACAGCACTCATCCTGCAAAGGCTAACAGACAAAACCCTAAAAGACCTAGAAAACAAACCCTAGAAAGCAAAAAGCAGGGTTCCCCATTTGCAATAGGGCGATGTGTGAATACGTCACAACACAACCATACTTGGGGGTCATTTAATAATTAAAACAACTTTTTATTTGCCTAAGTCGCTAATGAGGAGTCTTCTAGAGGCAATTGATGGCTTTTTTGGAGAGCATGGAGTGAATATATAAAGGGGTCAATGCATTAAGAGAGATTATTCAATCATCTATCTATTATTGTTTTATGAGCTCTGCAAGTTCTGCTTTCTACAGGACGAAACCCCTATATCACAGGCTGGACGTAGCCCCAGGCCTGAGCTAGGCGATTCACACAGCAAATACTTTCTGTCCGCCCATACCATTATCAGCTGCAATTACAGTTTCAGTTCAGAAGTAGGAAGAACCAGAAATAAGTTTCAACTCGCCCAGATTGAAGGGGATTTGAGGATACAACTCTGACGCTTTCCTCAAGCCAGAATCGCAGTCCCATAAACTCAGTGAATCACAGCATATTGGAAGGTCTGTAAAAGCTTCAATGGCAGTCTGAAATCTGCATCCAATTGTCTGAGAACAGCCCCACACTGAGTTCGAACCTAGTATGTAAGATCTCTGTTTTGTTCAATGACAGAACTCGGGAATTTTTAGTTTCCTATGAAGTTCATTTTGTATTCTTGCTGTATGTATTCCTGCTATTGCATGCACAATCGATTTTTACCATGGAACAAATTTGATGCATCAAACAAAACAAAACTTTAAACTTTATCAAGAATCTGTGGTTAGAATATTTCATTGCCAATCAAAACAAACTATTGGTTTGGGGCAAAAGTTCAAAGGTGTTAGTTCACATCTAGGCCCTTTGAGGGTTTCTCAATAATGAGCAATAAAAACAAGGATTCGTCAAGGAATATTTCCAGGTACAAGTAGATTTAGGAAGGCGATGGCATTGATTACCATGATGATAGGTCTTCACAAGATTTCTTGTAACATGGTGATGATATGACAGATTTGCAATCACAAATTCAAATTTGGACATCATGTTCTTCATTGGAGAATGTAACTGGTGAATTCATGAGAATTCATAGAACCCATGTTGTTTGCTGAATTAAACAACGATGAGTCTTAAGTATGGGCAATATTCCAGCATTCAATTCGTGTCAAAAGCCAATAGAGCTAGCTGCTCTCAAACAACTTGTACGCAAAATTTAAGATGATTTCTCCCCTGTTCCCACAAAGAATCTGATTCAAGGAAGATTTTCCCCATTTACAAGAATATCTAATCTAATTAAGTGTCTTGCATCACTGCAGTGAATTCAATGACTGAACAAAGAGATTGTTGCAACAAATTTAATAGAAAACACCTTGCAGTACTTGAGATTGCAACAAGTGTCATCAGCATGCATGATATAGGGCATGTGTTTGATTATATATACATGTTTCTTGCAGGATAAAACAGTCTTTTGACCATTTTCGTACAAGGTTGTCTACAGTGTATTCTAGTGTGATTAAAGGGTGATGTCACAGCTGGAGAGGATTGAGAAAGGGAATTATTTGAGCCTCAAGAAAGTTGTGTCTTGCAGAAATCCCCTCCATGACTAACTGAGAGTTTTAGGATATAATTTGTATGTCTATGAGGCTACATTTGCTAGTTTGTTGTCATTGTTGATTAGTTGACTGTCATAGCAGTTGTATGACCTTCAATAACTCTTTGGGAAGTGCTTTTCATAATAACATATGAAATTTCTGTGAGTAGACATGGATAATCAAGTATGTCTGGTTATGTGAAGTTTCTTGTGTCTTTGATTTGCTGATAGGTGAAATCATAGCTAGACTAGGATCTTGTGTGCATTTCTAATTCTTTGTTTCAAATGCACTTAAGGGTCTTTTCCCTTTTAAGTTCATGATTAAATTTCTCAATGAAGTAAGCTATTCTTTATTAAACTGTCCTCTTATTTTTCCCTTGATAGATTAGTGTAGAATAGGTTCTACCAAGCTGCTTAACACAGTACTCTAAATTTGTGTCAACTTTTGTGAGAGCTTGTCTGATACACTTTCAGAGAACTATGTATGGATTTCTAGGTTGCACATGAAATTTGAGAAGCATAAGTGGATTAATCTGAAGGGATACAAATCAGTTTTGTACCTTTAGTTGCATGTGTAACATATTGTCAATCTGTTCTCAAAGAGATCTTCCGGTCTGCAAGACCACTAAGACAGCGTAGGGGGTATTTAGTGACAAATAGTTGGAAGATCCTTACACAAAGAGTGTGGCTAAGCTACATGACCTAATCTATTCTTTCATGTCAAGACCTCTAGGAATGCACTCCTTGGTACTGTAGAGCCTAAAGTGTAGAAGTTCCCCACTTTTCTCAGTTGTCCTATAATTGCTTCTAATCTGATCATGAGTCTTCCCTTGTTAATTTGAACCAAACTAAGTCCCCGGGTTTAAATTCTCAAGTGCATTCTCTATAAATAATGAATTAATTATTGTTTTTGCATCTTCAATTAATAGCTTCACAAACACTAATTCTCAATTATCCTTCAACAACAAATTGTACAAATAGGTGCATATGGAGACCAAAATAATGTAGGAAATTATAGAATTAGCAATTTACTTGATACATAATTTTTAACATTATCAATAATTACTTGGACAACATTCAACTATACCTATCTCGAAAATGAAACCCTCCACCAAAGAACTTATAAATGCAACATCTTTAAATAAGCAAGTACAGCTAGATATTTGATGAACATTGCCCCTCTAGAACAAGTAAATAAAAGTTTCCTTCAATCCAACCATTTGACCTAATATAAAAATGCACATCCTTAAAATAACAAGGAAACCCGAGGACCCGTCCCCGGCTTGAAAACCCCCGTCCGAGTCCTGGGGACGTTTCGGGGACTTGGGGACAGCCAGGGGATGCTTCCCCCCTGTCTCCAAATTGCTGGAATTTGAAGGGGATGTCCCCGAAACGAGGGAACGTTTGCCCCAGCTGTGGGGGACGTCCATATGTCCCGGGGGCAAATGAGGACGGTTGGGGCATCCCCAATCCGTCCCAGGGACAGCCGGACGTTCCCCATAGCTAGGGGTAGTAAAAAATATTACAAAAATAAAAAATGTCATATTTTCCTAATGTGGGCCCCTGATTATTTGCCCGAAATCATTCCAATTATTTGTTAGGAATTGCATGCAGAAAATATCAATTAAATGCAAATAAAATAATAAAAGTCGTTTGAGCTTGCCAAGGGCGCTGCCCCCAAACCCCCGTTGAATAATTTGGGAGGAAACTGCATTGATAAAAGTGGGGAAAATTTAACCTCCGAGTCTGATTAAGCTCCATATACTGCCCCCAAACCCCCGTTGAATAATTTGGGGGGAAATTGCACTGATAAAAGTGGGGAAAATTTAACCTCCGAGTCTGATTAGGCTCCATATAACAACATTATTAAAAAGTTAAAAGGCAACGATGATAATTCATAATATCGTTGCCATATTTCATGTTTGACTATATGATACATTTAAAACTTTAAAAGGGAACGATACAAATATTTCATCTCTTACCATATGATATTCATATATTTAAAAGGGAAGCATATGCGATACGGACAATAAAAACAATTATTTCTAGCGATAACTATTTAAGTAGAGCAGTCAAATTTTTAACAAATCAAACAAGGGCTGGCATATTGATAATGAATTTTCAATTATGAATGCATATTGAGTATTGACAATGAATTCTGAATTATGAAAGTATATTGACTACTGAGTATTGGCAATAAATTCTGAACACAAAAGTGGTATTTTAAGGTTCTATAATGTACATATAGCTGCTTTATCCATGTTTTCATATGAATATAATGTATATATGCATGATTTATCCATGTTTTCATATGAACATTTAGAATTTCCCTATATATTTAAAATTTTCCCGATAGTTTATATAGTCGTCCCCCTGCCGTCCCAAAATTGGCAAAAAAATTTGTCGTCCCGGGAACTTGTCCCCCCATCCCGAAAACTCGGGGTAACATAGTAAAATAAGGAACTGCATATACACAGCCAATAAACATTGCATCACTAGATCAATCCAGCCATGGATCAAGCTTTCTCCCCCGCTATTCTTCATAATTTAAATCTTTGAAAATGGCAGGAAATCACCTGAGTGCATGTGGTAGTTGTGATCCATGTGGTAGTGGTGTAGATTTGGCAAGTCCATACAAACCTCATCATGCAGAAAACTGCAAAAATTACTGTCTGGCTGACATGTTCGTCATTAGGCCTTTTTTTGCATATTCATTGGTGGTCCAACAACATTTCTATTGAATCATACAGCTCCAAGTAATTTCAGGCAGATTCAATGCATAGTTGTTGGCAGAGTAGGATTGGATCTGACGAAAAAATAGGTTACACTTGATGCAAACAGGTGATTTCCTGCCATTTTCGGATATTTGAATACTAAAAAAATCCATGGGCAAAACGCTAGCTGCATAATTATTTACAATAGTTAGAATCATCTCACAAAAATAACCTTTAGGTTGGCACATGTTTGAGTGTCATTAGACCTTTATTTTGCATATTTGTAAGCAGCCAAACAACATTCTAATTGATAATATAGCTAAGTGGTTTTAATTAACACAGGCCACCTAAAGCATGATGTATCAGAACCCACTAACCATTGTGCATGCACATTATCCTTGTGAGTGGATAGTGTTTTGACCCATTGTTCTCCCCAAAGGCATTCATCAACTTACCTAGGCGCACTATACACATGTTTATAACTTTATAGGGATTGTCTCACTATTACTAAAAAGTGGGTGAGCCAAAATTGTAGGGAGCAATGCTCATGTTACCTCTTCAAAGCTACCATTAGCACTTTGTGTAATGTCCCCTTTCTGGACCACCTTATATTTTTCTCTAAATTCACAAATCCCAATGAAATAAGGAATATAATATAGTTAAAGATGTGATTCTCACCCAAGGATAAGATAAGTCTTTTTTGGAAACCTGCAATCAAGTTAGATAAACATTGAAAACACAATTCATGAGATAAATCTATTACTAGGGTTAAAGGGAACATATTCATAAACATTAACAAATCTAAACTATCATGTGTGGTTCAACCATAATGGGGGATGATATAAGGAGACATGTTAACGTGCCTGTTATCACAAAAGCTCGCACCCTTGTTGAGTTATCAACTCAGGCACCTTGTGAAACATGGAGACAACCCCAAAGTGTGGGACCTTGCGCAAGGGGGTTGAATCTCCGGAGAAGATCGGTTTCCTTCTCAATCCAGGTGCAGGTGTTGAATCAACTCAACACTTCAAAACTAACTCCTAAGCCTATCCTATACAGTTGCAGAGGTAAAGGGAAGAGATAATGCTTGAAATAAAAGGAGGTGATGCACCAAGAAGAGATTGTTCCTCGACCTACCGAAATGACACAAAAAATCAATTGAAACACCCAGGAGATGCACAAACTTCAGTTGTATGAGTGACCCCAATGCATGTATGAAGGTTAGAATTCACTGAATGCCAAGAGGGGAGAAGGTTTCCCACAAGTCACACTAAGAATTAAATTTAACACAGCATATATGAGACAAGAACCACAAAACATACACCTATGATGAAGGTAAGGAAACATACACAGCATACATAAGTTGAAAATAGGCAAGAATGGTAATTTCAATTAATTATAAGGCCAATGGCCAAACTTACAGTTGCACAAATGCAAGATAAATACAAGAGAAGTGGGAGAGCATGGAATAGCTCAAGCCAGTAGGGAGAGAACCCTTTACAATGAGGCTTAACAGCCTTTATATAGAAAAATGGTTACAAGAGTGATCATGACCCCTGTATGTCAGTCTGGGAGTGCAGGGAAGTGCATGCATTTGACTTGTACATGCAAGCAACCTAGCCATACCCACAAAAGGCAATTCTGAGAAGGGTGGATTGACTAACCTTCCAAAGTCAGAATATGCAGACATGACATAAGTCACTACAACAACCATGGCCTCGTACCTCCCTTGATGGAATTCCTGCCAAAAACATTAAATGCACCCCTGTGGCTCCACAAAAGAAGGTGCACAAGTCACAAAAGTTGTCGGAGCATTTAAATCTATGAGTGCCAATCACGCCATCCGAAAGTGTTGCAAGCCAAAAGGAGTTTGGAAGACTTCAGAGACCTGGGTCACCGAAGTTGGGGGAACTTCGGAAACCTGGGTCACCGAAGTTGGGAAGACTTAGGAACTTGGGAACCTGGGGGTTCCAGCGTTTCGGGGTTGAAGACTTAGGAACTTGGAAACCTGGGGGTTCCGGAGTTCCGGGGTTGAAGAACTTAGGAACTTGGGAAAATGGGGGTCCGGAGTTCCGGGGTTGAAGAACTAGGAACTTGGGAACCTGGGGGTTCCGAAGTTCCGGGGTTGAAGACTTGGGAACTTGGGAACCTGGGGGTTCCGAAGTTCTAGGGTTGAAGAACTACGAACTTGGGAACCTAGGGGTTCTGGGGTTGAAGACTTAGGAACTTGGGAACCTGGGGGTTCCGAAGTTCAGGGGTAGAAGAACTTAGGAACTTGAGAACCTGGGGGTTCCGGAGTTCCGAGGTTGAAGACTTAAGAACTTAGGAACATGGGGGTTTCGGAGTTGAAGACTAGGAACTTGGGAACCTGGGGGTTTCGGAGTTCCAGGATTGAAGACTTAGGAACTTGGGACCTTGGGGGTTCCGGAGTTCCGAAGTTGAAAAGCTTAGGAACTTGGGAACCTGGGGGTTCCGGAGTTCCGGGGTTGAAGACTTAGAAACTTCCTTCTGACAAGACAACACTTCACACTTCATAATTCCATTGCTTTTCTCCTTGATCAACTGGGGCAGCGCTGGTCCATGGAACATATCTCTGATCGGTTCTCATTGATGGACCAAAGGTGTCATTAAATGACAACAGTGCCCAAAATATCCCTACCCTGGGCCCCAAAGCGGATACATTGTCCCCCTTGGCCACATGTGGCCCTTTCGCCATCTCATATGAGGTGGTGTACCTAGTGAGGCCTCTTTAGTTGTTCCCCTTCATCATGCCATCCTTCTTGCCCTCTTGTAATTGAAGGTCCCTTGAGTTCACCCCAACAATTGATCAATATAGAGGTCGTAGGGAAATTGCAATAAGGTTCCCAAAATGACCCTCTACCCAAGGCCCAAGAGCTAATACCATGTCCCCCTTGGCCTCATGTGGCCTTTCTGCAATCCAGATGAGGTTGTGTGCCTAGTGAGGGACCCATAGCCATTGTTCCTCTTTGCATTCCCTTCCTCACCATACCATGAACAATTATTGCAAATAGGAAATCCTTTAATTGCTCATAATATTATCAAATGCATAGACATATATGTTATATTAGCACATAATGGTTCATACATTCATATCTGCATACAACTGATATAGATATATACATTCACATATGCATACAACTGATATAGATATATACATTCACATATGCATACAACTGATATAGAAATATATTTATCTTAAAATTTAAATAAAAATTTCTGCATACCACAAGAAATTAATATGTCACTGCTCAAATCAGGTCTGCTGCATATGAGAGTTTCTGCTGTTCCTGCTCTTAACTGATCTGCTCTGCTTCTGCAATAGATGCAGATGGATCCTTTAATGATCTCGAAACAACCTTTATTTATAAACCATAAAGGTGTCTTTTCACCCTAATGGTTGTAATTCTTGGATCAGGTCGGCCAGCAACAAACAGCTTTGTTTTTATTTATTTAATTTACATTGCCCAAACATGGACGCACATCCTAGTAGGTCGACCTTCTTTGGGAGGCCTTGAAAACATTTTATTTATTTATTTTGTCATTTATTTCTTCTAGGGTCGACCAGCATGAAGAACACATGGGTCGGTCCTCTCAAAAGTAGTTTATTTAACCTATTTTCTAAAAACAGGTCACCCATGCTGCTTATACATTTATTTCTGGCTTTAATATTTATTTCTTATTTCTGAGTCGGCCCTAACCCTCAGATGTTTATTTTATTTAATGCTGGGATTTGTACTGATAAAGCCCTAACCTCAGGCGGGGCATGACAGTCCACCCTTCCCGAAATTTGCTTGTCCTCAAGCAAAGTTAATGTCAACTGTATATTAATGAACTGTAAGGGATAAAGTAAGCCACTAACTAACAAGTCCATTGAAGACAGCAGTGCCAACTGACCTAGCATTATAGTTATGGACAATTTTCGCTGTTTGTCCTGCAATAAAAAATCCATGTCCCTGATAGCATCCCTATGAAGGAAACCTCAAGTGAGAATTGAATTGAAGAGATAAGTGCTGCCTGATCTAACTTCATTGCTTTCAAACCTTTTGGATTTTCCTTTCAATGACATCCCTATGGAGGAGGAAAACTGAAAAATCCCATTCCATAAACAGCTATGAGGAAAGTTTCCCTTCCAAAAAACAGATTCATGCTAGTAAAATGGAAATGCGACTCAAGAACAAACATTCAAATACTACAAAAGCTGACATCACACTCATTGCTTAAGAATAGAATGTAAATAGAAAAGAAATGGAAAGAGAACGAAATGAAGTAAGGAATAAATAGAGAAGAACATACCGCTGGTGAGAAAAGCCCAGCCACTACAGTAATTCCTAGGAGAGCAATCAACAACAAAAGTGTAGCAAAACCTGGCAACATTTGTCATTCATATTATTAGTGAATACACATCTGAATTTTTTCTCAACTACTTTATTTTAATTTCATTCTATTTCAACAACAAAATTTTACTGCATGAGACCCAAATCAAAAATGCTGAATACAGAGATTCTTAACTCTAAACTCAAGATAATCAATACAGGTGTGCACAAAGTCTAATAAACAAATCATTTGTTCTAATTTTTCATCGGTCCAATATCAGCTGTCCCTGTGTCAATTATGCATAGATATTGATTGTGATATTACCTGGATGCCTTGCCTTACACCCCAAATTTAAACATATACATCTAATATCTAATGCAAATGGCAAGCATCTTAAATTTCAAACTGTTCTTTAATATGAACAAAAGATTAAAGTTCAGGAGGAAAAATGCGTATATATTAAAGCCATATTATGAGAACATGGAATATTTTAACATATTCTATTAGTATATTTAAGATTCCACAGGTCAACATTCGTACAAAAGAATTTGAGAATATCTGTGTAATTTCAGTGAACGGACATTTCTGATTGTCTTGAGTGATGAGTGAGAAACAAATTGATTTGCTTCCATAAATGGGTGTCTTTAAAGATTACTAATTATATTGATAGAGGTTGCCTCGTGAACAAAGGAATATTTCAGTTGGAGAAATTTGATAGGATTAACTTTATTTTGATTAGGTTTGGGCTTGGTTTGTTTAATAAGGCTACACCTTCATTGGATAAATACAACTCTAATTTTACATAAGCTGAAACTTAAAGAGAGTGCCAATTGTAAAAGGTTTGCTACACAAAAATTTGAACAATGGAGAGGACGTCAAGACCATCACCAAATCTATTTCTGAAATAGACAGTAAGGATATCATTAAACTTAACACATACAATCATGTTTGCAATATTTCTACACAAAGTTTGAACAATGGAGAGGACATCAAGACCATCACCAAATATATTTCTGAAATAGAAAGTAAGGATATCATTAAACTTAACACACAAAATCATGTTTTCAATATTTCTACACATAATTATAACAAGGATTCTCTTGTACACGAAAAAAACATGATAAGCAATAACATCAATTCACATAATTATTTCAAAATTAAATGCATTCTGTAATATCCCCCTTAATTTTTTCTCAATTTTTTCCACAATTACATTCAACACAACACTTGTTATGGTTGGGAAATGAAAACCAAATGCTGCTGAAAGTAACCCTCCACTTATTGTTCACCGAGAGCCCAATCTGGGAGGGTGAGAGCATACAGTGTTGAGGGGATCGTTAGATGTCAATAACTGAAAATGATTACAATCTTCGGGCGGCAAGCCAGCCCCTTCCACTTATACAACGGGATATTGAAAACTATGCAATCACCTGGCGGTAAACCAGCCAAGGACAAGCCAAAGACTGAAGAATGCAATCACTCGACCACTTGTGCAGGGGGAGGACTAGAAATAAAAATTAATATCAACTCCACCACTTATTCAGCGGGAGAACAGAATTACAAACTCAAGATAGGCAGCCAAGCCAGCCTCTTCCACTTATGCAGTGGGAGCCAACTAAGAAATCTAAAAGATAGTTGTTAGTACTACTAACCAGCTTTACAAATTCATTAAAAGATTTCTGAATATAAGAAATATTACTAATCTAAGATAGGCGGCTAAGCCAGCCTTTTCCACTTACGCAGTGGGACAGAAGAAAGCCAAAATGTTGTTGTTAGTACTACTAACCAGCATTACAATAAATATGAAATTTGATAGCCAAGCGCTGATTATGAGCTGACAACTGCAACAACACCTCCAATCATCATCTAACCACCCAATCTACTCACACTCTCAAAAGCATACCCAATGACCAACTTTCGAAAATCTGATATTTATGACAGCAAATTGGAAATGCATAGCCAGCAACACCAAAATGCTCCTAACTCTTTCAAAACCCACTCAACAACACACCCAAACTGATAAATAACATAGAGCGACTAAGAACCAACAGGAAAAGAGCAGCAATATAACCCCAAACACTCAGCATGCATCCCAATGCACTCCCTAACAAAAACGTCTAAGTTGAAAAGTTTGATTTGCAATTAAAATTTGCAAACTCAATACTAAGAGCTATAAACTTACAAATCTCATCGCTCGGAGCATAGAAATCTTTAGAGCCAACACCCAAAATCAACAGGACCCCGCACAGGAAACTAGGAGTGAAAATACGCTTCAGCCATGACGCCAACCAGCAACCTGGAAACACACAAACTAACACCAAAAACAGAAAACCAACTGAATCATACATTCCCAATAAGCTCTATCTATTCCTCTGAGTGAGAAATAGTCTCTCCGCAACTAGGTGCTATATCTCGAGCACGAAACTGGCATAGGCTAGGACGCTCGCAACTTCGAAGCACAAATCTGGCACCATTCCGGCAGCACTTCGTTATACAAATTTTCATGGATACCAAATGAGAGCCCAAGGCTTGTATTTATAACTTTTTGCCAGCCAAATTCAAACTCAAATGCTCTCCAAATGCGCCCAAACCAAATGCCATTCCATTTCATCCACATTTGGCGTTGGATTTCATTTCATTTCCTTGCACAAGTTCGCCCAACTCACATTCACCCAAAATCGCCCTTTTTAATAAATATAAGTGTCGTAAAATGAAGTGTAAAGTGGGCGCCCAACTATGACTTCCAAATAAAAAATATTACTAAGGCAATATACTTAGAAAATAGCCCCATTTGCCTTGAGTTATAATTTAATTATTAACACCATGACGACCCCCTTGAAGTCGTGCAAATTTTGCCCAAATAGACTTAGGATAAAATTAATATTTTCTCCCCTCCTAAGTCGTCCATCCATAAAATAATCAAATATTAATACCTCATGCCTAAGGTATTAATATATTAAAAATACCTTCTCAAATACTGATTATTGCCAAATAGAGCCAGAGACTTAAGTGTTGGAAATCACCAAAACTGAACTGAGTTGGAGCTCTGAACTGAACTGCTAAATAGTCATCTGAGTGAATACAGGATCCTGCCAAAAATAGCCATTGAGCTGAGTTGCAGAATCCCTGCCAAAAATAGTACTTACTATAAATAGCATACTGCTAAAAATAGTAAGTGTTTCCGAAGTGATTTTTCCCATATTCTGAGTAGCTGCCAAACTTACTAAAACTAGTAAGTCCCGAAAAGGTCCTCATATTGGTTTGCATGTTATACCATCGTAGAGCTCTCAGAAAACCTAGAAAAACCCAGAGAACTCAACTGCTTCTACCTCCACTTACTAAAAATAGTAAGTTGGTCAAACTCCAAAACTTGCTATGCATGTACCCTCATTGCGAAGCTTTCTGAAAAAACCAAAAGGAATCCAAAATCCAAACTGACAAATTCCAACATGTGAGCCTTCGAAACTGCAAAAACATCCTACCAGAGGTAGGAAACCCTAATTTTTGCTTCCGACTAGCCTACAAATCTCCAGAATAGGCTAACAGCCCCCAAAATAAACTAGAGCAGAAAAGGGGACATTACACATTCCATCATAACATTATAAAGTAGTCAAAATAATCATAAAACGTATATGTTGATCATTGAGGTGTTAATAACAACAATGACGATTAGCAGTGAAATGGTTTCGATAAAGTGGTAGGGAAAAATTAATTTCAGACCATAAGCCCACATTCCATTTCACAAGCTCTTTGAAAGGAAAGACAGATAACCATTTGATAGAAGCTATGCTAAACAAGTTAAAAAATCCAAACTATTGCAACACAATTAAATCAATGGCATACACAAATTAACACAACACAAGATTTACCATGGGAAACCCTTTCAAGAAAAAGAACTAGCAATAATACAAGACCTAAATGGTTTCCAATCCCAGTGGTGTCAGCGTCAAGATACAATAAATGGTTTCCAATCCCGTCAAATACGAATTCTATCCTATGATACACTATACAAAAACAATCTCCAATTCTGAAGAGCTTCATGAGGTATTACGCAAGAAATGGACCAAACAAAACCAGTGAAACGCAGAGTGTGTCTTCCCAACAACACCTCCTGCATCACAAGCGGATACCTCTCAAAACTAACACTAAGCAAGTCGACCTGAACGTAAAACAAAACCGGAAGCAGGCCTAAACTAAGGCAAACCGAAAGCAAACCTACAATAACTATGGTACAAGGGTTAGGCTTTGGAAGAAACCTAAGGTCGGAAGTAATGCTTGAGGAACTATTCATTGATGGGCAACAGGACATCCTCGCCAATTAAAGTTCTCAACTTCAATGCATTTTCTCCCAATATCTCAACAATCTGGTAGGGGCCTTTTCATAGTTTGTCAAATTTATCATGATCTCCCCTTCTCTCATGGGCTTTATCCCAATATAGCACTAGGTCGGAAATTCTGGAAGCTTTTACCCATGCTTGTCTATCAAACCAGCTCTTTACTACGTCCTAGTGTTTGGCGAAACTTTCTAAAGCCATATCTCTCTTCTCTTCTAAATTCATCAATTGTGTCAATCTCGTTTGTATTTTGTCTTTGCCCTCCATGTAATCTTGAATAAATCTCAAAGTTGGAATTCTCAGTTGTATAGGGAAGACAAGCTCTTGGTTGTATACCAGAAAATAAGGGGAAGTCCCCAATAAATTCTTCGCTCTGGTTCTATTTGCCCAAAGGGCGAATCTCAATTGTGTGTGCCAATCTTTTGGATTTCTATCTAATAGTTTTTTTATCACACTTAGCAAATTCTTATTCGTAGATTTGGCTAACCCATTACCCTATGGATAATAATTCAATGAAAACTTAAGGGTTATACCATATTCAAAAGCCCAATTTGAAAACTTTAATGATGTAAAAGCAGAACCATTATCACAAACAAGAACATGTGGGCATCCAAACCTGGTTATGATATTTTCCTCTAAAATTTTAATTACCACATCAATAGTACATAATTTCAAAGGTTGAGCTTTTGACCACCGCGTACAATAATCAATCGCGGTTAGAATGTACCTATGTTGTGTGGAGGAAGGTGGATTGATCATACCAATAAAATCTATACCCAACATAGCGAAAGGTCTGGACTCGATCACAAGTTGCAATGGCATGGCTGGATTCTTCTCTCGGAAAACAACTACCTAGCATGTGTGACACGTCTTCACATATTCATGAGTATCTCGAAACAATGTAGGCCAATAATAGCCTACTCTTTGAATTTGATGCGTTGTAGCCAAACTTGGACCATGACCAGTCCCAAATTTGTTGTGAAAATGCTCCATAATCTGTTTCACTTCATCTTTGCCAACACATCTTAAATAAATTCCTTCATGATTCCTTCGGTATAAAATCGAGCCTTGTAATCTCACGCTAGTACCCAGGAGTTGGATGCCAAGAGGGCAACGCCGGTGGCGATAGAGACAGTATCATTTGAGTAGCAGTTGGTGGAGGCTGAGATTGAAAAGCATGTTTTGCAGACAAGTTTGGTTTAGGCACAGGAGGATTGTGATGTCAAAGGAAGCACTAATGGTGAAATCCGCACTTGAGCATAGGATGGTAGCAGAAAAGGGTTTTTAAGCGAGGACGCAGCAGGTGTATAAGTTTCGGGCTCGACTGGCGTCAGCAGTTCTGTATAATGTCATCTCTATTTTGTGTTAAGTCGTCCGGAGACGACTTCTTTTCTTTTGGGGGGGATGATGTTGGCGGCAATATTGTACACGGAAATAAAACTAGTTAATTAAGTTGTAATTGTGTTGGTTAGTTGGCAGCCGAGGGGTGGTAGTTGCGGTGCGACGATTGGCGCTCGCACCCCCTCGGCATCTTTATATACTTCCGAATGTAACTTGTGGACAACAACAATTATGAATGGAATAATATCTCTTATACTTGTCTGATATCTATGGCGTTATTATTCTGCATTACGTGCTTTATGTTTTAAGCTATTCACCCGAGAGGGCAAACATTGTTGACTCTTCACTCTCAATGCTCTCTTCTAAGCGGGGCTCATACGAGCGGGACATGTCTAATTAAGTAAATAGCAAACAATATCTTTATACCATTCATCTGGAGTGACATCCTCGAGTGCATAGACTTGTTGGATCAATCCGGGTCCGTCCACTGCTAAAGTTTGCGTTAATGCTTGACCTCTAATAAGTCTCATTGATTGGATCTCGATGTTGTACTCTTGGATAGTGGCGACCCACTTTCCTCTCCTTTCTCCTAGTTCATTCTGCATAAGGAGTGTCTTGACTAATGCATCTCGCACTATTGCGTTAACTTTGGTCCTTAAAATATAATGCCTGAACTTCTTAATTGCTTTCACCAAAGCATAGGCCTATTTTTCTACATTTGGGTATCTCAGCTCTGCATCTTTCAGTGGTGAGCTCATGAATGCTATGGGATGTTCATCTTTATCTTCATTTCTCTATGTAAGGATTGCAGCACATGTGTATCCTAAAGTAAATGAATACACGTAAAAGGGCCTTGTATAATCTCGACTGACCAGAACGGGAGCCTTGGCAATGGCGGACTTGATGTTTTCAAATGCTCTCTTTGCTTCTGTTGTCCATTCCATCTTGGCATCTTTCTTCAGCATCTCGTTCAATGGTCACACTATCTCAGCAAATCCAATGATAAACTTCCTCACAAAATTGATTTTACCGAAGGACTTCAATTCTTTTTTACTACCTAGGAGGTTGATCTTTGATAAAGCTTCATTTTTTTCCGGATCAATGGAAATTCCTCTAAGATAACATGTCCTAGCAATTTTTCTTTTGTGACTCCGCACATTCATTTCTTGAGATTAAGATATATCTCGTACTTTTTGTATCTCTGAAATACTTGTCTCAAATCTTCAATGTGGTCTTCTCTCTTCCTTGAAAAAATTGTAATGCCATCCATGTAAATAATGATGCACTTTCCTATCAAATCTTGAAATGCGATGTCCATTGCTCTTTAGAACGTGGCTCCATCGTTGATTAAGCCAAATGGCATCCGTCCGTATGCAAATATTCCCCACTTCGTGGTGAATGCTATTTTCAATCTATCTTCATATTCTACCATCACCTGGTTATATCTTGAATATCCATCCAAATGGGACATCATTTGTGATCCATTCACAATCTATAAAACTTCATCCAATGACAGAAGTGGGTAATTGTCCTTTTTTTATGCTCTATTAATGTTTTAAAAATCGACACAGTCTTATCTCTCCATTCTTCTTTCTAACTAGGACCAAGTTTGCGACCCACGTCGAGTCTCTCACGGGAAAGATAATCCTAGCTAAAAGCAATTTTTAAACTTCTTGAGATATGAGAGGCTCCAGCAAAGTGTTCATTGGCCTTTGTCTCTGTCTGAATGGCATGTTATCTGGCTTGAAGGGAATTGTATGTGTAATGATTGACGTATCATATGTCTTCAAATCATCATATCCCCACACAATCACATTAGGAAAGTCTCTCATGTTCTTCAATATGCCTTCCTTTTCACTTGGCGTGCATGCTTTCCTTGTGAATACATTCTTAACTACTTGATTTCCCAAATTTACAGTCTCGCAAGCACCTCCTTCTGAGTCTTGCGGCTAGTCTGTTTCCAACTTATCTCAATCAAATATCCTTTCTAGTTCTACTATTCCCTTTGAAATAGTGTTTGTCCTCAAGTTTAGGATGCCCTCAAGATCATATTTTGCTTCTTCGGCTTCCTCTTCATCAATAATCTGACTTAGAAAATATCTGAGTTAGTCAGAAAATCCAATATATGCTTATCATCTTCAAAAACTTGGAAATTGGTAACATTATCTGGTACGGATGGAACTGAGGCTACTTCCACTGTAAACTTCTTCAATCCTTCCATGGCAACGGGTGCCAAGGAACTGGCAACTTGTACAAGTGCATCTGCCACTTGGTTCTACGATCTATATGCTGACTTGATATTGAGAGCATCAAAGTTTTTGATGAGGTCACATACCCTATTGTTGTATCTTGTCAATCTTTTGTCATGGCAAACATATTGCTTTCGCACTTGTCTTACAACAATTTCTGACTCTCCGAACACATGTAAAATCTTTGCTTTCTTTTGAATAGCTAACAGTAATCCATGAACTAAGGATTCGTATTCGGCAACATTGTCCGTACATGGAAACTGCAATCTATGAGTGGCCAAATAGGTCTCTCCTGCATGACTAATCAATTCAAAACCAGCTCCTGATCCTTTCTTTGATTTGGAGCCATCAAACCTTAACGTCCATACTTGATCTTCATCACTTGTATCTTCTTCTTATTCTTCAATTCTATCTTTGTTCTCATCCGGCTTGGGTGAGGCCTCCTTAATTTCTTCAAATGTCAAAACTTCAAGCATTCTCTTGTGAATTTGATTCAAAGCGATCTTGCACATTGCGCAAGAGAATTCAGAATGAGATGCATTACGTATTCTACACCAATTCGGCAACAGTAAATCATGAATGCAGGTACGATTGCCTATCTTAACTTCTTGTTGAATGCTTTTGAATACGAATCTTCTAAAATTTTCGAACATATCATTATCTTCATCTAAATCATGATCACTTTCAATGACAACCTCTGTGGAATTTACTATCTCTTACCGATCTTGTTCCCAGAGCAATTTCTAGGTATAGAATCTCGTTATTCTCCCCTTATTCTATTATCATTAATCTTAATCTTGGGGTGCTATCAATCTAGATCTCGTCGGGCTCTCTGATCTCAGGTACCTTCATTAATTCAAATAGCGGTAGGCTCACCTTAACTTTCTTAAATTCTTCTAGCACACGGAGACTCAACCTCTTCAATTCTTCTTTTGGAGGAGACGAAACATTCTTTTGTCTGTACTCTGGTAAGTCTTGTGGATAACTTGGTGTATTGCTAGCATTTGAATTCGGTGGAGTAGAGAAATTGTTCGGAGGAATCGATGTAGTTAATAGTTCTTTTTTTCTTTGATTCCTTTGATAAACTTTGGGTCTTGAATTCCCTTATGACTGATGAAATACTTCCCTCGTCCCTTCAACTAAGACATTGTTGTTTAATGGTGGAAAAATGTACTCTCGATCTTCAATTGGTCCATTCCTTGAAGCAGGCGAAAACTAAGAAACTAGGCGGAAACTGAGGTCCATTAGCCGATTTTGGAGAAAATCTCCCATTCTGCTCACATATTGAACTTTCCTCACATGCTAGATGAAATTTGAAATCTTCAATGATCAAGGCCTGATCATATCTCGTTGTAGGGACCAATTCATATCCCGTTGTTGGAGTGCTTTTTGATGTTTCACTATTACGCACTTCTTGTTGAAAAATGTTTGTTGCAAACCTTGAATTTGGGACAATGCAACTATGAATGTTGACTTGTATTGTGTAATCTGCACCAATTTGATAAGGCAACCTCTACAAGGAAAAACTTGTCTGTCGCTCGATTTTCTGATGTTGGCGGATTGTCAAGCGGTGACGGCACATTTCCATTGTTGGGCGTAGTGTTCCACGTTCTATTCTGGTAACCTTGATTATTGCCACAATATCCTTGGTTGTTATTCTGATTATTCTGATTCTTGCTTTGGTAACTTTGATTGTTGATCTAATAACTTTGATTACCACCTTGGTGATTTCTATGTATACTATAGAGTTGGTTGTTCTGATTTATAAAATGAGTGACTTTTGTAGACAACTTCTTTACTTGATCTATCAACTCTTTCATTTCTTCTTTCTCCTCCTACGTCCTCGTGGATGTCACTACATTTTGTAAGTACACTAGGTGCGTTTGGGAAGCTTGGGAAAGAGGTGCTTCGAGCTGGAGTACCAACTGATTTGATGGTTGAACTACTGGGTACGTCGGTTGCGGGACAGGATTCATGATTGTTGTATGTAGAGCCAAAGCTTGACTATGGCCTTGTATTTGATTTGCCACCACAGGCGACCCCATATTGAGAAAGGGTCCAGTGATGTTCTGACCCAATCCTTTACTAACTTCCACGGCTTTAGCATATGCTTCGTTCAAATTTGCCGTGGTGGGATGAGTTTGCACAAACATTGTTGTGAGTGGATCCAAAGCATGATAATATATCTCTCAAGCATCTGGAACAAGGTAAGAAGTTCGCAACCTTGTATAAGCCTTTTGGAACCGATTGTTGAATGAGGTAATGGGTTCATGCTCTTGTCTTATGCATTCAACAAACTGTCTATGCAACTCTGATGGAGAAATTTGGTAGCCAAATTTTCCAATGAATTAATCTTTCCCATGTGGTGATAGATCCTGCAGGTAGAGGAAATAAACCAATGATATGCTTCTTTCCCCAAGGAATAGGGAAAAAGTCTGCAAGCTACATCTCCATACTCAATTGGTCTATTTTACAAATGGTCTTCAAACATCTTGATGTGATCTTCTGTCATCCAGTTCAAATCATTGGCATTGTATTTAGAGCAAAAGTTCTTCGGATTCTTTGGCATATCATCGATTTCATCAAATGCAAGCAGTGATGGGTTGGTTACCAACCATGTAGCACCATTTGGAGGTGGACCTTGATTTTGATCCATTGCTTGATTCTCTTCTTGAAATATAGGCCTATTAGGACCTTGTTCTTCTTCTTGATCTTGATCCTAATGTGAAAGAGTTTCGAATGAACCAAAGATATCCTCCCTTAACACGTCCTCTTGATCAAATAATCTATCTCTATCTGCCTCTTGGCTTGATGAGGCCTCTCGCCTCCCAAATTTGGATCTAGGAGTGAACCTCAGCTTGTAATGTCTTCGTTCTCCAAGGGCGGACCTTAGAATTCTTTGGAACCTTTCAGGCGAAAATGAATTAATGCAGTCCAACGTGACTTGCTTCTCCAACTTATCTAGGATCAATAGGAACTTGTCTTTATCTTTGAGCAAGAAAATCTCTTTCAACTACAGCTTCAATTCGTTCGGCCTTCGCTTCTTCTTCGTCGAACACAAAGGTAGCACCTAGGTATTGAGGTGCACTCGTCTTCACTTCCCAAGCAAGATTGTTCAATCCAGAAATAATGTCTCCTTGGTCAATGTTGACTTCCAAGTTCGGTTGATGCACTGGGAGTTCGTTTCTAGTAGGTTGCACCATCGTGATTCATGCTCAACTGGGAAATTCTTCAACTTGTTCAATTTATTCTCTTACTGTCTTGCGGGAGATGGAGTCTCGCGATTGATTGCTCTAGGAACAATAACAACCGGAGGCAAATTTCCCAATTCTTCCTCTTTATCAATCACCACTCTCACTTGTTTGAATTCAGCTGCACTTCTTTTGTTTCTCCAAGCAAGAGTGTTCAACAATGAGATGATATCTTGTTGTTCACCTAGGATGAGTTCTTCTTCAAGCAACACCATTCCGCATCATGACCTTCAAAAGGCAAATTGAGAAAAGTCCTCCATGCTTAGCAAAGCAACCCTCCTCCTAGCACCATTTCTGTTGATGTGTGTTTTAGGCACAATCGAACACAGAATAAAATACCAAAATATTTTACCCTCTCTTGAACAATATCACCTCAAATGCTAAATATCTGATTAACTAAGACGATTCCAAGGTTTCTACGGTCAGTTCTTGACATGTGGGTAGCTCAATGGTTGATGTGACTTGCTGTTTTAACTTGGGGACTTACATAATTGTTCGGTTTTGTTGAGCTTATTCATGAATGAGGATAGGTTGCCAATAACTTCGAATGATTTTGCAATTACAGCTCTTAATCTAATCTAACAAGGATTTTAAATAAAATGCAAAAGGAATGAGGGTTTCGGAGTTCTAATCTAAAACCTAGAATGCAAGACGTAATGAATGGCTCAATGAGATTCAACTAGGCAAGGTTTCACCATCAAAGAAAAATTCAACACATGCTTAGTGCAATCATCTAAGGTAAAGTTATAGATGTTCAAATTATCACCATCAACATCAATACCATCAAAGCAATACATACCAATGGACGTGCAATAATTGAAGTTAACCTCAATTAATTTCCAGTTGACCACACAGGGCGAACTTACAATCAGCAAGAAGCTAGTGGTATGGATTATACGAATCTCATTCAAATGCATTCAATACTTCTTTCATCCAATCTAAAATACTTTAAACAAATTCTAATCTAAATTTTAATCTAAACTTTGGAGGCAAAGAGAACCACAAATGCATACAAAATCCAAACAAAGCTACGACACTTCAATGATTTATATTAAAATTTGCAGCATATAGATGACAATTCTCAAAAATCTCTCCCTTACAAATGAGAGGCAAATGGATTTATATATAGTCTCAAATGAAATGAATGGCCAAGATTCATTTAGAATCAAGGGCCAAGATCTTGCCAACACTACTCTAAAATAACCCTAATTAGGGTTTGCAACAAAAAAGCAGAGGTCCAATAGGATAACACCTAGTCATCAAGCAAGGAATTTTCTAGAAGATTCTGACCTACATCCCTCTCTCTAGCACCATACTCCACGAATCTGGCCAAGACTGAGTTGAGTTCCTCCATGGTGGCATTGAGTAAAGCTTCCTATTGTGCATCAATCACATCCAAGGTATCTGAGCAAGCATCGAAGACACTTTCCCAATCCGGCATAAAATTCTGCAAATTGTTGATGTGAACCACAAGAGAAACCAAATCATCTATCTGATTCTTCTTCAAAGATTCTAACTGATTGAAGTAAACAAACTTCATCTTTTCTTTCAATTCTTTTAAGTTTAAACTGTTGGAAGCATGAACATCCATCCCAACAATTCATCAATTGATGTAAGGATCTTGGATTGATTCTCTTGGATTGATCCCTCCATCTCTGTGCAATCCTACCTTGCATGATCATAAACAAACTTCCACATAGCCAATGAACAATACCATCCCTGAACATCACCTACATGCACAACTCCCTCCTAGATCAAAATAGGCATTGGGATTCGTTTCAACACCCTGAGGTGAGGAATTGTCTTCTCCTGCACCGGCTGGAAATCATCCCAAACCCCTTCCAAGTATTGTATCCTAAATAGAAGCATTGATGTCTTGTCAAATGCCTGGACAAATTGAGCTAGTAAATCATCCGCCTGTTTCAATATATCTTCAATCCATTTTCCAACCTCTAAATGTGTACTCCTTGCTGCCTCATAGTCGAAAGGAAACCCGCGAGCAATGGCGATAGGTGAGACAAAAGCAGGATCCTCACACCTTTGGGAGTTCATCCCTTCAATGTACTCTCTGAGTCTCTTGTTATCATTTTCAAGCATATCTTTCTTCTCAATAGTCCTCTATCCAATCGCGCCCTGATCCTTGACCGTATCATCAAGTTCCTGGAACTCTTGTTTCTTTGTAGTTGGTCCAAGGTCAATCATGGTGATCTGATAATCCATAGAAGTGACCACATCTTTGGTCTTATCACCCATCGGGACAGCCACTTGTGCAATGCGCACACCTGTATCATCTCTAGCAATCCTAGAGAGCACCTTAGCCTTCTTCTGTTCGTTTCCTTTGTCTGTCCTGGCTAAGAAATCATCAATGTTCTCCATAGGCTATGCCTCTATCATTTTCTTCTTTTCTATGCTCTGCAGCAACCAATCGAGAATAGTAGAAATCTCATCCCATCCTCGAGGCTCATATCCTGATCAAGTCCTCTCAAGGCTGAAATCACATTATCATCTCTATCCTTGTCCTTTGGTTAAGTCTACCACATTGTTGCCCAAGTTGACCTCCAATTGGAATGTAGGAGATCCCGGTTGTTCTTCATCATCATCATGTGGTGTTGACCATGTTGTAGCATGTAACTTCTGATTATTCTCTGGTAGGATTTTTGTATCGAAACCCCGTCTAGACTCATCATCTTTCTCTATCATATCATTTTCGTTCACAGATCAAGAACTCATGGTGGATTGAGGAGTACTAGACTTATGTTTCTTCTTTCTCGAACTTTGACTAACAGTATCCTTACCTTTTGTTGTGATTCTATAGGCATACCTTTCCTTCTCTTAGTAGCTTGACTCTCCTCATCATCATGTGTCCTTATATCACTGACTGTTCTTTCGTCATCATTAAGAGACGACTCCTCATCTTTCCTCTTCTCAAAGGTAAAGGTGACATTCAACTTCCTCTATTCATTGACATACTTGTCAACCCATTCCCTAGAGTAATCATTTACTTCTCTCGTCAAAACATTCAAATCCACCAACTCAGGTTGCACCAAATTAGGTGACAAGAAAGGTCTGTCTCTTTCACTTACGTACTGTGTAAGCATGGTCACCATCATCCTAAACCTGATCTGGAATGGAGAAAGATTACATTTTCTCATGAAATCCCCTAACATACATGAACACATCCTCTTCCTAACTATGTACTCATCCATGAGATTAGCCCAATAGTCCTCGACGTTGATTCTGTGTGTGAATCTTCCTCCTTTGATCTTCATAATATTCTTAAATGGATCAAACCGATCCTTGCTCTTATAGCTTCCAAGGCGATAGAACTCAAGTTCTTCAATAACTGAATTTGCTACGGCCACGGTGTGCCATACCTCCAATGTCTTCCCAAATGGAATTGGAAGAGTTATCCCCATTCTATGTTTTTTCCTTTTGGAGGAAATCATACTCCAAAAGTTGTCTCACTACCTCAAGTAAAATCATCTTATTGGTCGGATACCTAGGAAACTTGTATGGTTCGGATCAAAATCCTTGAATCTGTAGGTATGTGAAGGTAGGAAACTGTATATACCACGATCCATACTTCTCAATAAGCTTCGTTGCCTCCTTGGACAACTATTTGTGGATCCCGCCTTGCAGCATTCTTGTGATATACATGGTGAAAGCATCATTCACCCTCTTGTAATGTTCAATCTGTGCATATGGAGTTGTGAATAGCACTCATAAGCTCTGTATTGCCCTAGCCCATTCCCAACTTTGCCCTTGCATATCAATCCTTTGTACACAACAAATCTGGCTATTGCATACAAAAGGTAGGAAGTCACACTAAATGTTCGTGGTTTCTCCAAACCTCTCAACTAGAAGTAGAGGTTATCACTGATTATCTTGGCCCAATTAAACACCATTCCCTTTGATATTTCTTCAATGTAATAGTACATCCAATTCTCAAACAATGCCCCTTGAGGTGCTCCCATCACTCAGTTGAGTAAAATTACTAAATCGTTGTACTCATCTTTGAAGTCCAAACATAAAAGTCTCTTGGGCAATCTAGAGAGGTGAAGGCTTGGCTCAATGACCCACTTGTTGTTCACAACTATCATACATGCATCTGCTCTCTTCACAAATTTTGCTAAGGCATCATCCTTAGTCATCTCTTGCATGTTTGTACATCTAGGAATTCCAAACACTTCCACAATCGATTCTTCGGCTAAGTATGCAAGCACCACCCCCTTAGGTGACTTGATCATTCTGGTTCTTGGATCATAGTGCTTCGCACACTCGACAAAAAGTTCACTGCATTGTACGTATGGGGGAAAGCCAGCTGCTTGGTAGATTCCACTCTTCATGATATTAGCCGATAAGGTTGAAGGAAGATGATTCTTCACTCCAAACATTTTGTCTCATCTGCTTCATGTCCAAGTACTCCATGTTCGTATCTGTGATCCTCTTCCATCAAGACGATAGCAATGACTCCGGATAGAAGCCCTCTTGTACGATCTTCAATTGTTTCTTTCTTGCCACTATCCCCGCCTTAGACATGGTACCTATACAAAACTCGTAGTTAATATCATGGAAAATAATTCGAATAATTTGTTTTCAGAATTTCCTAAGTTCTGATTTTTAATGTTTTTGTCAAATTTAAAGGTCTAAAATCAGAAATTTCACCAATTGGTAACATAAATTCCGAAAACAACATGATTTTGAATCAAAATAGGGTATTAAACCCTTCTAAAACTTAATTTTCAGACTTATTTAAGGGCTGATCATGAAACATAAGTCTGAAGACACCCTGGTATACTCAGAAAATGGTGAATTTGGAGCTCAAAATTGTATACCCAAGTCTGAAAATATCGCTTGGAAGTCCGAATACACTCAAAAAGTGACTGAATTTTTATGGTAAAGTGATAACACAGTCTGATTTTCCGAGAACAGTCTGAAAGTATCCTCCAAGAGTCTGAAAATGGCTTCCAAAGGTCTGAAGATACTCAGAAAATGATCAATATCAGTGGCTGGAAGCAATCACAGCCATGGTGCACCCTTACACTTAGGTTGTTTTGTCTTTGAAAACTCTGAAATGGCCATGCCCGGGCACAAACAAGTGGCTGGGAATGAAATATCAGTCTGAGAATAGTTCTGAAAATGATGCTTCAGACTGGGCCAGCAATGGCGTCTTCACAACCTTCAACTCTGCAATAATGATGTCCAAAATAAAGTCGCCTTGGCTAGAAATGGTCTGAGAACAAATCACTGTGATGTCAAAGGGGCTGGAAATGATACTTCAGATCTGGAACTTTAATGCTTCAAGTATAGACCAGCAATGGAGCCCCCTTTGAATGGTGTCAAAATCCTCCACTATGGCGTCAAACTCATATTTGTATGAAATTGCCCCTACTTTTCCAGCAAGGGCGCCACAAAATGCATTCAAAATCGCCCAAATGTGGACCGATTAGCCACACACAAAAACCATTGCCCTTGTCTATGGTGGCACCAAAAATTGAAAACGCTTCAATTGGCAATGGTGCCAGAAAACAAATCTGCATAAACTTGGAGCTCTTCAAAAAATGGTGCCCAATCACACTAAGACAAAAATCGCCCAGCAATCACACCTCCAATCAGCCTGCAAACTGTCACATCAAGGCAAATATAATATTATTATAATGCTGGCTGGGTGTTCTTATTCATGTTTTTGCCTTGAAAGCTCACCACACAAGCAATGTGGGATAAAAACTTGCCTTATATCGATTCTCATTGGGATAACACACTTTGCATTAAATGTAACCCACTTGATCATTATATAATTGTAACAAGGCAAAAATAATTAATTTGGGCACACTTGTCATTTAAAACTTTCATTTGCATTTAATTCTAGCCACCTGTGGTATATAGATTCCCATCTAAACAAATAATTCTCATTAAATTCCACTTAACTTGCACATTGAGGCCTTGAGAGGAAAATCGTCCCTCATCTGGACTCAAAAATTATCATCATTTCACTTAAATTGTTCACAAATATCTCCTTGGGGAAAACCGATTCCCATCTAGACAAAAAAAATCCATCGATTTGTTCACTTCATCCACAAATCTGCCTCTAGGGGAAAAATGTGGTCCATCTGGACTCCAAAATTCATCAATACGTCCAATGGAAAAACGCACCTCATAAGGGCAATGTAAATTTGTCCACACTTAACTCTGTCACACTCATTTTCCAGCCTCGTGCAAAATCGAACCTCATCTAGACAAAATACAACACTTGACTTAGTCATTTTGGCCTCTAGGGGAAAAGCGTGGTCCATCTGGACAACTATAGGGGAGAATACGAATGCATTGGGATTTTCCCCAAAACTCCTGCAACTTGGTGGAAAATCTCCCTCCATTGGGACAAAGTCCAATTCACCTTGAAAACTTAGTGAAAAAACGTCTCCCAACTGGACAACCTAATTTTATGACTTTAATTTCATGGGAGAAACACATTCCATCAAGACAATGGTGTTTTTCACACTGAAAAAGTCAAAACTTATCAAATTTAATCATTTTGCACCAAGACTTTCATCATTTTGAGTGGCGGAAAATAAGGGTTCATCGAAACTACTAGGAGCAAGAAAATCACTCCTATAGGGTCTCTACACGCTCTAACACAAAAATAACCCCGATTTGCAGCACTAGACATTTTTATTCACATTAAAAACTTGTTGCAACCTCAAACTTCGGCAAAGTTTAGGATCACAAAAACATTTGGGAATTTAAAACTTATGATCCTATTGACCTCAAAAACTCAAAATTTATAAACCCTAATTAGCACACGGGCAAGATCATTTCAAAACTGAGACTCGGGCATTTGAAAGCTCAAAATTGTTGCTTGACTGCTAAAACCCTAAACTAACAAAGCACGGAAAGCAGGAAAGAGGGGGTCCCCATTTGCAATGGGGCGATGTGTGAAAAGGTCACAACACAACCCTCAAGACACATAACCCACATCAAAGTTGCTACAAGTCATCACAACTCACAAGAATGACTTCTTTATAGTTGTTGTAGGTGAGAACACATGACAAGGACAAACCTTGCAATTGCTATAACACCACAGACCACTGGGGCAACTCAGCAGATGTTGCAAGTAAAATCAGCACTAAAACTCCTTTTCATACACGTGACACAACTGAGGTCAACCTTACAAAAGCAAACTCTTTATGTTTGCTGCCAGTTAGGCATCATGACAAGAGACATTTTATAATTGCTACAAGTGGGGTCAGCACCTAATATTCCGTTCACCAAGCATGCTCACAGAAAATACTTAATGACAAATAAACAAACAACTCTATTTCATTAAAATAACCAGAAATAAAAATCAAGGGTTCTCCTCTTTGTCCATAAACCATACAAATAAAAAGCATATTGATGGCTAAAATAAACCAAGTTACATAGTTTTCATAGCAATAAAAAATAAAGCTTGACTTACCTTATTTAAGTTTATAGACCTTCTCTCTTTGCCTTTCCGCCAAAACCTCCCTTTTTGATATATGCCTCACTTCTTTATTTGTCAGTGTGATTATTCTCATATTATTTTTCGCTATCCTCTATTTTCACACACCCCAAACTTTTCTTACCTTCAAATTTCTGCTCTATTCCACTTCTGCCATGCAACCCTTGGCTGATTCACCACAAGGGAACAAAGAGCTTTCTTTAAAGAATTATTCAATGTCCCTCTCCTCTTATTTACACACACCAGGATACATTCTAGCAAAGGATATTTTGTTGATACCCCACCACTTCCGCCAACTCCTCCTACCACACACGTTTTTGCTTTTCTATCATGCCCACACCAATTGGGAACAATTCTCCTTGCAGCTCTCTTTTTCTTTGACTTTTCTGCTCTCTAGCTCCTCCACATGCCTGCACACTTTCTCTTCTCACCTCCACAAGGCTTCAAACAACTCTCCCTCCAAGACTACGCTATATCCTCCCCAACACTGGAGGCTTAATTCTTCCCATGGTTGCATATGAGTGCCAAAATGGCTAAAATTAATGTTAGATGTGCCCAAACAAAGTTTTAAACCTTCAAACTTCCACCACAATCAAATTGACACTATTGAATATTAAATGAGGCAGCAAGGAAGGTGAACACTCCATGATCCAAGCTAAAGGCGGCAACTCCAAACTACAAATCGTGAGTAAAAGCAATTAAATGCAGTTCAGCGGCCTTGGTCTCAAGATGATGGTCCAAAACAGAGGATGGAGAATTTAAATGCAAAACTTAATAGCATAGATGCTATGGAAGTGTCTTTGCTTGGTGATGACAAGAATGTTCACGGATTCCCCTGCATGAGGCTCCCTTGCAACTTGACACAATGTGAGCTCCTATTCACTACCAAAAACTTGTGTCACTACAAGTTACCAGTTGTGTTGGTGCAAGTATAAGATGTCTTCCTGCAAGTGAACTTGCTGCCCAATCAGACTAGACCTTTATCTTTTCTGCCTTCATTACTAGCCACTCCTCCCCATCATCATGCACAATATGTTTGGTGAATCTTCTTCCACGTGTCCAACATATTTAACGAATGTTTGTTTTGCAGCTGCCAGGCAAGCTTTCGCTCATAAATTCTCCTTTCTTTTGTTGCAACCATCTAAGTACTTCCATGCCATGTAAATTTTATGTACATTTCTTCCTTGGCAGCATTCAACAACTCCTTTCCTGCTGCAATAGCATCCCGCTCATGAATTGCTGCTTCATGATGGTTCTCTAATAATCCAATTCTCCTCCTCAACTCCACTCTCCTCTTCTATGTTCATTAATTCCTCTCCTTCCACATCTTCATTCCAAGTTTTATATAACACCTCCTTTTTTCTTGAATGCAAAGTCTACTTTCAGGCTCAACTCTATATGAACAATGAATTCAAACAGCTTTTCCATTTGTTCTTCGCTTTCATACTCATTACTCCTTAATCAAGGCTTTCTCCTCTTCCTTGCAACCAGCTGCCTCAGGCCTAATGTCTGCAACTTCCACTTCTTCCAACTCCTCAAGGTACTCTTTCTCACTCTTCCCTTCCTTTATATTTTGTCTGCTACATTTGCCAACACCCTTCTATCCTCCAAAGAACAAGGCATTGCTTCTGCTATAGTCTTCTCTTTTGCTGCGAACTCATTCTCTTTACCTGCATGTACTTCCCTTTCCACAAGCTTTTGCTCTTTACAAATCAGAAACCAGCAAACCATGATTTGCCTCCTTGTGGAGGTCGTCTTCTAGTATTTTATTTAACATCTTCACACCACTTTCTCCCAATGCATCCTTCTCTTTTGGAAGCTCCTCGCTGCTGTCATCTGTGATTTCTATTTGCAGCATCTTGGAAACTACATCAGCAACAATCAGGGTGGGCCACTACTATTAGTTGAGCCCCTACAACTAATCTACCTCGGCATGCCTAATTAATCAGCCTGTTAACTTCCCTCCCTCTTTATTCGCCGCAGGCTGATTAATTAAGAGGGTGATCTCCAACTCCTTCATGTTACCCCCTGCGCCATCCGTTGGGAATAAATCCAACTGACCATTAGGAAATGAACCTATGGAATGGTTCCCAGGGATACTATCTCTCCCACCCATCCCTGCATGAGGACCCTCTCCCAACCCCAACTCCATTCTCTCTAAGCAAGGATTGACCCTCTGTGGGGCCCAAACCACCTACACTCATCAGCTCAATCCCCTACATACAGATTAACAGAACTAGCTGGAAGGGTATTGAAGCAACTAGACGGGTGGGTAGGAAGCAATAGTTCTAGGAGCTTGATAGGGGGGCCCCTACAATTCTATGGTAGTTCAGTAAATTCTAAACTAACTGAGAAGGCGATATAAATATTGGGCTCCTTCCTTGTATCAGCACATGCAGCCTCTTGCTTGGCTTCTCGAAAGAGTTGCTTACTGGTCAATAGTAAGGTCCTTGGGCTATTTGTCTCCCCTTCTACCTTGGTTGTCAATGAAGGGAAAATATGCTTTCTTCCATTCTTAACTAAGGCATAGGTATTGGCCTTGCCATTATGGAAAGCTTTTCTATCAAATTACCACAATCTCCCTATAAGTATATGGCACAAATCCATAGACATAACATCACACCACACCTCAAATTCATAAGCGCCTTTATGGAAACTCACTAAACATTGTTGGTCCACCAATATTTGATGACCCCATTGCAGCACATAAAAAATAACATCTCTACCATTTCAATAAAAACTAAATTATCCATGTTTCCACTATCAACTATAACCTTGCAACACTTACCTCCTACTTTCCACACAATCCTAAACAAATTTCTCTGCTAAATGGACTCTTTCTCCTTATTGGTCTTAACAGTACTATCTTCATCATGAATGTCTCTCCACTCTCTGGTTTTGTATAGTCGAAAAATCACATATCCCTTTGCAATTCCACCTACACTTTTGTAGCCACTTTAGTGTCCATTCCCCTAGCATTTGAGTAGGCTCATTTTAGCCCTTGCATTAGCCTTTTCCCTCTTAGGATGCTCAGGACACCTTTTCAGCAGCTATCTTTCAGCTTCAGTTTTGCATAAACCGCGGGTTTCTCTTGCCACTCGTCATTTTTTAGCGTGATTCGTTTGGACACTAGTGCGTTGCGTGGACATCTGCACGCCACACATTCACCTTGCAACATCTTAACTTTTAAATATTGGTTTTCCGCATTTTGGCACTTGTCACCTAACTTGGTCGGTGGAAACGGCTCAGAATCTTCTAAACGGCTCGACAACCTTCTTTTTCCCTCCTATTCTCTCTTTTAAATCCGTCTTTTCTCTCCATTCAAGCTCTCTAGATTCTGGACACAATTTCTCTTGTTCTCTTGGCTCTCACAGCTTTCTTTGCTCTCTCGCTTGCTAAAGCACTCTCAAGCTCTCACAATACTCTTTTCATCTCTCTTGGCTTTTTCAATCCTTGTTGGTAATATCTTTCTCATGTCTTTGAGCATCTTGGGATTTATCATATCCCTTATCTGTTTGATCATTTCATCATTTTTTCTGTTTATCTTTTTGATCTATCAATCTATCTAGCTAATGTGGAGGTGGAAACACCAAAACAGGGACTTGACTGAGGCAACTCTCCAAACAGCCCCAAACATTTTCCCTCTTTTGTATGTGTGCAGGTTTCTAGAAGGCATTCAAATGCACGAGGGTTTGTTATGCTTTATTTATTTCATTTCTATTTGTATTTATCATCTAGTATTTTCTGCTACATTTCTAACTTTTGGGCTTTTGCAGGTTAATCAAAACATAAAGTTGGGTTTTTGTGTTTCTAAGTCTTTTATCTTCGCAATCCGTACAAGACGACAACACACGCACTAGCGTCCTTGGCTAAGATGCTCAGACTTAGACTGAATACTCTCTGTATTTTCTCTTTCAATTTCTCTAATTAGATATCTTCACTAGCTTCCCTAGTTGGAGATATCTGAAGGTATGTTGTGAAATTGGCTCTCAAGGGAACATAGTTCTTCCTTTTGTAGGCTCACTTTTGCACCATTACAAGTTCTTTCGTGTGTTAAAGTGCAATAAAACTTCTTTCATGCACCCAAGCAACATGACCTTGGGCCTCACTTCTTCTACCACTGTCCCATTGTGTTTGTGAGCTTTCAATCACTCTGCAGACAGCTTCTCCACACTTCAAGCATTTGGCCATAAATCGCCTATATCTTCCTCTACCAATTCTACCTTCTTCTCTTGCTAGGTACAACGTTCCTCTTGCTTCATAGTTGTTTTTCTGATTATGAGTTGGTTTCTTCACCCTGGTTATACCTTTTGTTGGCTACTTGGATTTATCCTGTATTATTGTTTGCTTATTCTCTCCCATAGCAAATCCACTTCTGTATCTAACTAAACCCTATTGTCTTCTTGGCAATTTCTCGTAATCTTTAACGTATGTTGGTAGGCCTCCTCAATAGTTAGCAGCCTCACCATGCTCAAATCATCTTAGATATTCAGCCTCAAGCCATTGATATATCTGGCCACCTTCTCATGATCCGCCTCCTGATGACCTGACCTAATGGAGATATTCTAACTCTTTAGTGTAACCTTTTACACTCAACTCCCTTTTCCACGGGTTCTAGAATTTGTTCAACAACTCAAGCTAATAATCAGCTGGTAAGAACTTAGCCTATTCTAGTCACCATCCTTTCCCATCATGTGATCCTCTATTTACCATTTCTTTTTCTTTCAGCCTACAATCTTTCCACCAAAGTGCAGCATGTGCCTTAATCCTAGTTTGTGCCACTCTACTTTCCTCTGATCTGCTATTCCATCATACTCAAAATATTTCTCCATCTCTATCATCCAATCTATCAGCTCTTCTAGGTCTAGAATTATAAAAAAGCATGGCAACTGCACCTATGTTCCTTTCCCAATCGTGGACATAGCCCTAATTAGTCACTTCTCCCTTGCATCCATTTCTTCACAAGCATCGCCACCTTCTTGTCCCACTGCTTTTGCTCCTCCTTCACATTCACTATCTATTCTCTCACATAAATGGCCTCTTCTTCCAACTTCCTGAAGGCCTTTCATTCTTGCCTACATCTCTCTCATGATTTCGAATGCACTGTCCAATCTCCCCACAACATTTGTTGCTACCATTCATCTTGGATCCATCTGGCTGTCCTAGCACCCTTTTCCTACTACTACAACTCTCCAGGTTGCAATCCTACATAGGACTACACTCTTTCACACAAACCCCTTATTGGACTCCTGCAAAAATCAAACTATGAATGATCCATTCCTTCCCAAAGCTGTAACACCACTCTATGGGGGACCAAGTGACCATGGATCCCACAAACCAGCCTAATCAAAACTCTTGAACCACAAACAACATAGCACCTATGGGAAGGTGGAAGCATGACTATTCCATTTGCTGCAAGTAAACATGTAACAGTGCACCAGCCACCAACACACACACAGTAGCACAAACTCACCTAAACAGATTTTCCTAGTTGCTAAAAGTACATCTAGTGATGACTATGAGAACTCTACAGATGTTGCATGTAACATCATCACTAAACTGCCTTCTCACACACATGGCTGCAAGTGAAATGAGAACACAAACTGGGACATTTCTATCATACACACAGTAAGGGCGTGTATATAAACTTGAACAGCAATATAATAACTATTATTTCATTAATTTGAAGGGAAAATACTAGTTTGGGTTTGTGACAATAGACATGAGCATACAGAAAAAATATCAAACCTCCCATGGTTTTTGTGTCCTTCACTCCAATCTTTTCTTCACTAAGTTTGTTGTCCTTCCCATACAGACAAAATATGCCTTTTGAGTGGTCGCCTACCTCTTCTCGCTTTTCCTTTTGGATTTCTCTAACCTTCTTTTTAAACCTCACTCTGTATTCTCATGCACCACACTTTTCTCTTCCCATAAATCTTCTCTTAATCTTCCTTTTTCTCCTTGCGTGGCATTTCTTCTCCTGTTTCACACATGAAGACAAATGATTGTTCCTTAAGAAAAATGGCAGCACTCCTCTCTAATCTCCTTTTTTTGTGTTTTTTTGTTTTCTTCTTGTTCTTTATCCCATGCCTTATGTTGCTCTATTTCATTTAAGTTTCCTTGGTTTCTTGCCGTTTTCCACACTAGGCAAAAGGAATCCCCATACCCAAAGGCTGTGCCTCCCTCCCTGTACCCCCTTCTGGCTCCTCCCTAATGCAACATCAAGGCAAGAGACCGCAATGAACAAGGATCCCACCAAGCAACCCAACACAAAACACATTGATTACAAGCAGTGAAGCTGGAGCACGCCTTTGCTTTGCTGAAGGTGAGCATGCAGCAAATAGAGACATAATGTAGTTATATGCAGGCCTTGATTGCAGCATACACTACCTACAACACTCAAGACAAATAACCCACATCACAGTTGCTGCAAATTATCACACCTCATAAGAATGACTTCTGTAAAGTTGTTTGAGGTGATGCCACATGATAAGGACAAACCTTGCAGTCGCTAAAAGTAGCATCACAAACCATTAGGGTGACTGGCAAGTAAAATCAGCACTAAAACTCCTTTTCACACAGGTGAATGAAAGTTAGGTCAACCTTACAAAAGCAAACTCTTTATATTTGCTGCAAGCTAGTCATTGTAACAAGAGGAGACGTTTTGAGATTGCTACAAATGGGATCAGCACACAATATTCCCTTCATGATGCTAGCTTGCAGAAAATACTTAGCGACAGCAGGAGTGATAAACAAACGAACTCTATTTCATTAAAATAACCAGAAATACAAAATCGGGGGCTTCCTCCTTGCCCATAAACCAGGCAAATAAAAGACCTAATCACAGCTAAAATATATTGAGTTACATACTTTTGATTGCAAAACAAAACAAGAGTTTGACTTCACCTGTTCAGCTCACAGCTGTTATTTCTTTGTATTTTGCCCAAAATCTCCCTTTTTGATCTATGCCCCTCTTCTTTCTTTATTCTTCTGACTATTCTCTTGTCTTATTTCTTGCTATCCTCTAATTTTACACAACCCAATCTATTCTTACCTTTAAATTTCTAATCTATTCCACTCCTGCCACGCAAAAATTGCTGTCTTAATTCTTCCCTTGGTTGCATATGAGCACCAAAATGGTTGAAATTAATGTTAGATGTGCCCAAACAAAGTTTAAGCCTTCAAACTTCTGCCACAACGCTTCGTGATCCAAGCTAAAGGTGGTAATTTCAAATTGCAAATCATGACCCAAGGTAATCATATGCAGTTTTGTGGCCTTAGTCTCAAGAAGATAACCCAAAATGGAGGATGGAGAATTTAAATGCAAAATTCAATAGCACAGATCCCGAGTAAGCATCTCCCATTGGCATTGATGAGAATGTTCACACAATGACCCTGCACCACACCTCATAAATTAATCCCAACACTTCATGAGATTTATTTGACCCTTACAATCAAAGAGTCCAACTCACTAAACCAATTGCTCCATTCGGAGCATTCTATTGCCCTTAGAAGATGCTCTTACACATGATTGTTTTAAGCAGCTTAGAGATGTCTTTCTTTAATGTCTTTGTAGCCTCCATCATAAGTGTTCTTACAACGTAACTCTTGTGCCATAAATGCTCTTACACAGCTTACATAGCATAGATGCTCTGACACATGTAACTCCCATGTCATAGATGACATTCGAAGTGGCAAGATCAATCTTACGAGAGAAATGTCAAGACTCCTCCCTAGGCTCACCATTCGATGAAGACCCAATTGTAAAATATTGTTATGCAAGGTATACAACAAACCTTCCTAACACTTTTGGGCACTTTGTAGCAGCCATGAAAACATGTGGATGCTAGGGTCAAAATTATTGGTAATGCATGGACCTATGCCGACTCTGATGCATCACCAAAGAAGAAGCTAAATGTACTGGTCAACTATAACCATATTTGGACCCAATCACATCCACTTTTTTCAATAAGATCTATCTTAATGTTTACCTTAACATTTGTTGAATAGAATGACCTGTACCAAAAATCATCAAGGCTTTCATAGAGGTGCCCCTCATTCCCCTATCAAATATGTTAAGTCTTGAAATTCAGTTAGAAAACAGCATTCAATTCCAAGGGTGGTATGACCCAATAGACAAGGGAATGTGCAAGCCCTAAGTAACTTTAATAGAAGATATGCCCTTGGTCGTGCCATCTAGGCCAAAAATTACACCAAAAGGAGTTTACCAATGGAAAACAAACAATGATTATAATAACAACAGAACAATGACATATTTCACTCGTTAAGATACACTGTGCTTGTTCATTTGATGTTTTCAATGCTCATTCAAAATACCATTTTTCAGACTCATTCAAACTTTCCATTTTTCATACTGCAAAAAAGTTGAGATCAATCTATCATCAATAACTTGGATCTGAGGTTTAGAGTTTAGACATTACCTAAAAAATTAACTTGCCCAAGAAATTCCCAGCTCTTACATGAGAATTAATAATGTTAGATTTAGAGTATTCATAGTTGCAAGAACTTATCTTTCATCCTGGTTGCATTTTTTATAAACATAATTTCTACCATGGAATTTACAGATCAAATCGTTTTTCATTAATTTTATCTAAATGCTTAGTCTTTAAAAATCAAACAAGGACAAACAAAATTAAAACATATGATTGACTATACTTGTAGTATTTCTACATACTCAAACTTTGAATTAAAATATCAAGCAATGACAAATGAAACTGAAAATTTGTGATGGTAGTTCTATAAACTTAATTTCTTATATTTAAAATATCAAGCAGATGAAAAAGAAAACCTATGATTTGCATAGCAATTTCTATACAAATAAATGCTAAATATCAGACAACAACAGACCTGGTATTTACTGGGGCATTTCAGTATGCTCCAAGTTTAATATCAAGAAGTAAAATGCCAAACCTAAGATTTGTTGCTGTAATTCCATACTTAAGAATCAAGCAATAAACAATGAAAGCTAAGATTTTTTGTGGCATTTCTGCATGCCTTAATTTTACATGCCAAAAAATGACATATGAAATAAAAGATTCGCTGTAGCATTTCTATATGCTTAACATTTTAAATATCAGGTAATGAAAATCTAAGATCAAATGCAGAATTTCAGTCAAGGTGTAAATGCATAGGTTCCACCTTTACCATAATCTATATTTTCAAACATAGCATATCTCACACATTAAATTAAATAAAATCATTGACACTACTGTAATCTTCATAAAAATTAAATGACATTAGACACAAAATGCAGTAAAAAAAATAATAATAATAATGAATTTGGTTCAAAATAAAAAATCATTGTATAATAGTAAGGATATAGTGGAGAGATGAATGGGAGTAGTGATGAAGCATGCATATACGAGTAATAGCAAAGGAAAGTGGCCAATGGAAGTGGCAACAAGGTGACAGTTCCACCAAGATGCTGAGCAAAGGAATGGCACCATTGCTCATGTAGCTGAGGAAGCACTGCACAGCCTCAAATAAGACTTTCTTTAACCATCTCAATGCCCTACCACAGCAGCAGCAACACCACTACATTCCACAGTGGCCTCTATGAGACCTTAAAAGTTAAATATATAGGAACTGCAAAAACTCATTTAACCCATTTCATGGTTGCAGAGATTTTTGCATGAGGAAAATATTGACTGAAATCCCTAATCTCTATCAAAACCTAGCGGTCAGAAATTTGGCTGAGGCAAATGTTTTGGTTTCAGCGATTGCTGTGGCAAATGGCACTCCAAACCCAGATCCCACAGTTACCCATCTACAACCAAATAATTCCACTACTTCCTTGTCATGTCCCCTCCATAGACACTAGACCAAAACAGTGAACCAATGTTATATCCCCGTCAAATTCCAATCCACACAGTCATTTTAAGATTAGTTCCTATAAGGATTACCTGCTGAGATCGAATAATAGAATGGACAGATCAACTAAGAATGAGAAGACAACCTCAATAGAGTCTAGATCATAATCAACATAAAGGAAAATTAATAATTACAGCTGACTTAGAACAATTCTAGCGATTGGATAGTTCTGAAGTTTGTCAAAATACGAGTGACCAAGCAACAAGCAAACCAAATAGTGATGTGATTGATGAAATGATCTATTTTAAAGAAAGCTAAGGCAAGCAATCAAGTTGGACAATGTAGCCAGCAGCGATTCAGTTTGTGAAGTTTTAAAACAACATTGGAGAAAGCATGGTGTGATTAAAAAAATCATCGATAAAGCAATTAGAGCAAACTCGATTCATTGGGGAATTAATCAATAAATGAAGCAGTTCTTATACTTGTGTTTATTAATAACAAACTAAGACAAAATTCAAGAAAGCACTTGAAAGATAAATTACTGAAGCCAGCGATAATATAGAAGGCAGCGCCTATTTTATTCCAAAAGTCAGCGAATTATGTAAATAAGCAAAAAACAGTATAAACGCAACGAATGTCATTAAAATATAGCGATATATATAGATTAATGGCAGCAATTTGAAAATAGCGATTAATGCTAGTAGACTCCCATCGAGGCAGCGATCATCATTATGATAGCAAATGATTAAAAATGCAGTGATAATAATTCAAGATGGAGGTAATTCTTATCAACAAATGATCAATAAGAAACGATTAGCATTGAAGGAATGATCACTTCGAATTGTTTTATGAAGCACTTGGATTTATTTGAATGAACTCATTAAAATATTTCTTAGTTATCTTATAAAATGGTAGCACTATGTTTAGTATAAACAAAAAAGGATCAAGATAAAAATGGTGATGTAATTATCATAAAAGAGATCTCTGACAAAGACAGCAACTCATAGACTAAAAGGAACCGATTTAATAAGAAATAAAAGACAATATAAAGTGCGATTCCACAATAAGATGCTGAATGATTTGTAATGTAAAGTTTTATATTTGAAAAGTGAGAAATTCAATGTTAAGGAAGCAGCAACTACTTCACAAGAGCAGATTAATCTTGTGAAAGTCAAAAGGTGCGATTTTTAAGAGAAAAGGTTCACTATCATTTCAAGTGGTGGTTCTCATTTATGTAAACAAAACTTATGTATTAACAAAAGAGTGCGTTTAATTTTGGATTGATGAAATTTGTTTATTAGAACAAAAACTGTTAGGAATTGCATGCAGAAAATATCAATTATATGTAGATAAATATTAACATAGGAATGAAAAACACAGAAATAATAACAGCGAAGAGACAATATTTAACGTGGTTCACCCAATCTCGGGCTACATCCACCAAACAGAGAGTCCAATATTATTATCCAGTAAATCAAAACCGGTTACAACCAGCAATCCCCTTGCAACTCAATACCGCTGCAAAAAAATGCTACAAAATTCTCTACAGAAAACCCTAACCCTTAGCCTTTTTATCAAGGCTTATGTCAGTTACAAAATTAGGGTTACAACATATCAGCCAATAGAAAAATAACACTCGACGCCTTTATAAAATAATAAGTCTTTTTGGCCTCACAGGGCACTGCCCCTCGACCCTGCCCTATATCGTGACAAGGAGTGCGCCAAGGGCATTGCCCCCAAACCCCCGTCAAAAAATATGGGGGGAAACCGCGCCGATAGAAGTAGGGAAAATTTAACCTCCAAGTCTGATTAGGCTCCATATAACAACAATCTCCCACTTGGAGACTGATCATAACACCGCTGACCCTGTAGCTCCCACTAGAATGAAACGCCCTAGACTCTGTTGTTCTATTTTATTGTTTTCAGTCTTGAAGACCAACCAAAGTTGAAGAGGAGCTTAGCTTCTCCCTTGTCACTACCTTTGTAAACATATCCACTGGATTTTCATCTGTATGTATCTTTTTCGGCCTTAATTGTCCATCATCCAACACTAACCGAATGAAGTGATACCTTAACTGTATGTGTTTTGTCTTTGAATGCAAGGCAGAATTTTTTGCAAGATGGATGGCACTCTAGCTATCTGTAAACAAATAACTGTTAGCCTGTCTTTTGCCCAGTTCTTCCATGAAAGATTGCAGCCATATCATCTCTTTGCTTGCCTCTATTGCAACTACATACTCTGCCTTTGTGGTGGATAAAGAACCCACCTTTTGCAACCTGGAGATCCAACTCACCGTTGTCCCACCGATAGTAAAGACATAACCTGTAGTACTCCGCCTGGTATCAATATCCACTGCCAAATCTGAGTCTACATAACCTGCTAAATCAGTATTAGAGCCCCCAAAACATAAATGTTTATTGGATGTACCTCTCAAATACCTGAGAACCCATTTTACTACATTACAATACTCCAATCCAGTACCTGCTTACGACTCCAACAGCATGTGCAATATTCGATCTCTTGCATACCATGGCGTACATTAAACTTCCTACAGCTGAAGCATAGGGTACCTTGGACATTTTGTCTTTCTCCTCTTGTGTTTTTGGACACATCTCCTTAGTCAATTTCAAATGACTAGGCATTCTCCATGTGGAATCTCTACAACACCTTTTCAACATAATCAGCCTCGGATACAGTTAATTTTTTGTTCTGCCTATCTCTGCAAATTTTCATACCAAGGATTTGTTTTGCTACCCCCAAATCCTTCATAGCAAATGATTTTGCTAACTATTGTTTTAACTCTCTAATGTGATCCATGTTAGACCCCGCTACAAGCATGTCATCAACATATAACCACAAAATAATGTAGCTTTCATTATCCAACCTCCTAAAATAAACACAATGGTCATAATTACACCCGTTGTAGCCTTGCTCAGCCATATAACTATCAAATTTCAAGTACCATTGCTGAGGTGCTTGTTTCAAGCCATATAAACTCTTATGCAATCTGCACACCAATTTCTCCTTACCTTTGACCTCAAATCCTTGGGGTTGTTCCATATATATCTCCTCCTCCAAATCACCATGGAGAGAGGCGGTTTTCACATCTAACTGTTCCAAATGCAAATCTTCAACAGCCATAATACTTAAAACAATACGAATAGAAGTCATCTTAACAACCGGAGAAAAAATTTCAGCAAAATCAATGCCCTTTTTCTGTACAAATCCTTTAACAACTAACCTAGCTTTAAATCTGTGCTTACCTCCATCTTCCTCTTTCAACCTATAAACCCATTTGTTTTGTAAAACCTTTTTACCTACAGGCAACTTACATAATTCCCAAGTCTGATTTTTACAAAAGGTATCCATTTCTTCTTTCATGGCAAGCTCCCACTGAACCTTTGTATCCACCTTCGTAGCTTTATCATATCCTTCTAGTTCACCAGCATCTGTTAACAAAATAGAATACAGAGAGGGAGAGAACTTGTCAGGAGGTCTACCTAGCCTTGTTGACCGTCTAACATTCACTGGAGTTTGTGGTATTTCTGATTGCTGTTGCGGAGCATGAGGAACCACTGGAACATCACTATCTGGAATATCATCCAGCACAACAAAATCCTTTTCTTTCTTCTCATGTTGTTGCAACTGATCTTTATACAACACCTTCTCATTGAATACAACATCTCTGCTTCTCACAATTTTCAGATTTTCAACATCCCAAAGCCTATAACCAAATTCATCAATGCCATATCCAACGAAAATACACTTTTTTGATTTTGCATCCAGCTTGGTTCTATTTTCAGAATCTACATGTGCAAATGCTTCACATCCAAAGGTTTTGAGAAAAGAATAACTCACCTTCTTACCTGTCCATGCTTCCTCTGGAATACCACAGCCCAAAGGAGCTGAAGGACCTCTATTAATTAAATATACAGCAGTATTGACAGCCTCTACCCACATGTTTAAAGGCAATCCAGCATGCAATCTCATGCTCCTTGCACGCTCCATTATTGTCCTATTCATGCGCTCAGCCACTCCATTTTCTTGCGGAGTTCTTGGAACCGTTTTGTACCTACGAATTCCATTAATGGAACAATAATCCTCAAATTCTTTGCTGCAATACTGACCACCGTTATCAAATCTGGGACATTTTAATCTTTTACTTGTCTCATTTTCAACCAAGCTTCTCCATTTCTTAAATGTTTCAAATACATCAGATTTCTACCTAAGGAAGTAAATCCAAACCTGCCTAGTTGCATCATCTATGAATGTAACATAACACCAAGAGCCACCAAGAGAAGATACCTGAGCGGGTCCCCATACATCTCTATGCACAAGCTCCAACTTTTCATCTTTTTTTTGCTTCCCATCCTTGAGAAAACTAACTCTCTTTTGTTTGCCATACACACAACTTTCACAGAAATCCATATTAATGCATTTCAAACCTGGTAAAACCTTTTTAGAATGAAGTACCTTCATACCTTCTTCACTCATATGCCCAAGTTTGTTGTGCCACAATGTTGTCTCAGAACCTGCAGCAACTATTTTAGTTTCTTCTTGTGAACCTGCAGCAACTATTCTTGACTGTGTTTGGGTTTTCTTTGCAACAACCAAAGTAGAAGGAACGGTATGACCTGTACAAAGATATAAGGTGCCTACTTTCACACCTTTTGCTACTATCAAGGCACCCTTTGAAACCTTCCAATTTTTATTATTAAAAGTAAATATGCAACCTTCATCACCTAGTTGCCCTGCTGAAATTAAATTCCTACTTAGCCTTGGAACGTGCCTTACCTCTCGTAGTAGCCAATGATTCCCATTCTGCAACTTAATCTTAATTCTTCCCTTTCCAACAATCTGACAGGGTTCATTATCTCCCAAATAAACCAGCCCAAAATCTCCTTAGACATAATCAAGAAAATAACTTCTATGGGGTGTAGCATGAAACAAAGCCCCTAAATCTAAAACCCATGAATCATCAGCATTATCTAGGGAAAGAATCAAAGCATCTTCTTCAGATTTATTACTTACCACATTTGCCTCCTTATTACATTCTTGTTTGTCTTCTTTATTCTTCTAAGACCAACAATCTTTCTTCAGATGACCTGGTTTCCCACAGTACCAGCAATCTTTTGATCCTCTGGATTGGGATCTCTTGTCCTTTGATTTTCCTCATGACTTCCCACGACCTCCAAAACCTTTTCCTCTCTCCTTTGGTCTGCCCCTACTTTCTGCATTCAAAACACTACCTAATGTGGATCCACTTTGTTGGTGTTGGAAATAAGCCACACCCTGACCGACGATGGACTGGTCCAAGAGGGGCCAATAGCTCAGTGGTAGAGCACTCCAGCAACGTATGGAAGGTCCTAGGTTTGACTCCTAGCTGGTCCATGTCTCAACATGGTATCAGAGCCAAGTCCAAGCTAGGAGCCCCAGGCACACGAGAGGTGTCGCTTAAGGGGGGGTGTTGGTATTGGAAATAAGCCACACCTGGACCGACGATGGGCTGGTCCAAGAGGGGCCAGTCACTCAGTGGTAAAGCACTCCAGCAACGTATGGAAGGAAATAGGTTTGAGTCCTAGTTGGTCCATGTCTCAACATGGTATCAGAGCCAGATCCAGGCTAGTAGCCCCAAGCACACGAGAGGTGTGGCTGAAGGGGGGGTGTTGGTGTTGGAAATAAGCCACACCTGGACCGACGATGGACTGGTCCAAGAGGGGCCAGTAGCTCGGTGGTAGAGCACTCCAGCAGCATATGGAAAGTCCTAGGTTCAAGTCCTAGCTGGTCCATGTCTCAACACACCTCTGCTTTTCCTACGAATTTCCTCACTCAAAATAACACCAACAACATCATCAAATTTCATGGTATTTGAACCAGAAACAGAGTTACTAACCGCCATTAACAAATTCTAGCTTTCAAGCAAAGAACATAATATTAGGAGAGCTCTAACTTCTTCATCGAAATTTACCTTTAGAGAAGTCAACTGACTAGTAATCGTATTAAACTCATTTAAATGATATGTCACAGATCCACCTTCAATCATCTTCAGATTAAATAGACGCTTCATAAGAAAAACCTTCTTTGAGGCTGAGGGTTTTTCATACAATTTAGCCAGTGCCGACATCAAATCTGCAATCGTTGTTGCTTTTGTTATATTGAATGCTACAGACGGTGCCAAGCACAGCCAAATGGTTCCCAGTGCCTTTCTATCCAAAATATTCCAATCCTCGTCACTCATTGTGCCTTTCTTGGTTGTTCTTTCCAACGGCCTCCATAAATCCTTCTGATGGAGATAATCCTCCATCTGCATCTTCCATAACTGATAGTTTTGTCCATTGAATTTTTCTACCTTCAATTTACCCTCATCCACCATTGCTCCCACTTAACCATGAGAGTCCCACTCAACCGTGAGATCTCCCTGCAGACGATAATCGAGCACAACCAGCTCTGATACCACTTGTTAGGAATTGCATGCAGAAAATATCAATTATATGCAGATAAATATTAAACACAGGAATGAAAAACACAGAAAGAATAATAGCGAAGAGACAATATTTAAGGTGGTTCACCCAATCTCGGGCTAGATCCACCAAACAGAGAGTCCAATATTATTATCCAATAAATCAAAACCAATTACAACCAGCAATCCCCTTGCAACTCAATACCGCTGCAAAAAATGCTACAAAATTTTCTACAGAAAACCCTAACCCTTAGCCTTTTTATCAAGGCTTATGTCAGCTACAAAATTAGGGTTACAACATGTCAGCCAATAGAAAAATAACACCCGACGCCTTTATAAAATAATAAGTCTTTTTGGCCTCACGAGGCGCTGCCCCTCGACCCCGCCTTGTATCGCGACAGGGAGCACGCAAGGGGCGCTGTCCCTGGGCCCCGCAAGGGGCGCTGCCCCTAAACTCCTGTCGAAAAATATGGGGGGAAAAAGCGTCAATAGAAGTAGGGAAAATTTGACCTCCGAGTCTGATTAGGCTCCATATAACAACAAAAACCATATAAAAAGACATGTTCTTTAGGAACAGTTGTATTCTCTCCAAGTTAACGGAAGAAGATATAAAAGAGGGGACATTCTTATGAGACGGGAGAAAAGAATTGGCACACGCCAGCAAGTTTGGGTTTTAGACAAGCAATACTCCAGCGATTCTGTCACGGTAACATCATTCTGATTACTTACTAGAATCTTATCTGTATGTTGTTATGATCCACAAACATAGAATCACAGTCATAAAGGAACGATATTAAATAAATTCTTCAATCATAAGACAATTGACACTAATAACATAAGCAGGATAATATACTGACTTTACAAATTAATGATAATTTACTTAGGCAAATAAATGTTATTTCAATAATTTCTTACAATAAACACAAGATGTAATAATATGAAAGACTATGAATAAATCCTGAATGCTCGAAGCATTAAGAACATATTGATAAACAAATATTAAGTATTTAAATCAGACTTACAGTGCTCACTTGTGAGGGAGGGAATGGAGGTGTAATGGAGAGGTTAGGAGAGACTCGTAAGTTGGCTGTCCTAGAATGACCCTAGAGGCGTCTAGGACCTTGAGGGCACTTACCTTGAGGAGTCTAGCAACCTGGTTACAGCCACATCCCAAACTCACAAGATAAGTAAGCCATGAAGAAGGTTGATATACGAGGAGATCAGTTAGAGTCACCAAGTGGAGCAAGAAGGTTAGAGGAAACAACCTCTCTTGGGCTTGGGTAGTGAGCCTCTAAAGTAGACCTCATAGTATCCTCCTTCCAAACATCATGATTATATAAACTAAAATTCCTATCATCTTGTTAAACTTGCATGTTTATTAATCAAAGGAATGTGTGTATTTGCATATGGTTTTATTTAATCTGAAGTTTCTAAGTTGACCAAGTATGATCTCAAAACCTAATTTTCTAATTTTCTAATTCTCAGTACAGAATATAGAAGGGGACATTACATTCCTTCTCATTGGGCAAAATAGTCATGTTTTTAGCTTCAAAAAACCTCAATTTTCATGTTTCAAAGGACTCTGTTAAGGCATATTTGGATGACTTTGGTTGCATGTCTCTTGTTTTCAAGTACCTAGGGAAGCATCCCCCCTTTTGAAGGTTTTGTTTCATGGATGAAAAACACCTGGATCATCATGGCAGCTCCCACAGTGGTGACCATAGAACATGATATCTTCCTAGTGCAATTTCACTTGGCTAAAGGCTGTTTGTTTGTGTGGTAGCATGTTCCTTGGTTTTTTAGAAAGGTTGGACTGTTCATGGCCCCATGATCTCCCTTTTTTGACCCCGCATCTGCTATCATCTCCAAAACCCCATTCTGGTTGCACTTATATAACCTACCACTGGTTATGAGAGATTCTATACTAATCAAAAAATTAATTAACCGAGTGACAGATTTCTTGAGAGTGGATGCGGAGATGGCAGATTCACAAAGGAATTCTGTGAGGATGTGTGCCATGATAGACATCTCCAAGTCTATCATTCACACTATTACAACCATTCCTCACAGGGTACTTTGACCCAATCCTTTAAGTTCAAAGGATTGCTAGTGAGGTATTTTAAATGCAGCATGATTCATCACAAAATTTTGGGTTGTTCTGTAAAATTGTCTTCAGATCTTTATTTTATAAGCCTCAAGAAATGAGTGAGGAAATCAGGAAGCCTAGACAAAGAATTCATATGGCAAAACCACAGGAATTTTTTTTAGCACACCACACATTCAAGCCCTTGGCACCAACACGTGAGCAATGGGCTGGAATCCCACCCATGCACCCTGAGGTCCTTCACAAGGAACCAACTCCTATGCACTCCACCTCCATGTTGATTCCTCCTAAGGAAGCTCCATCTCGCGCAGGTCAGTGGTTTGACAAAGAAGATGCATTTCAGCATTGTACAGAGCAATTTTTTTAGGATGAAGATAAGTACCTCTAGGCTCTTACAAAGGAACACGAATTAAAGATGATGAAATTCCTAGGAAATGAAGATGATCTGGTTCCCTTGCCTGAATTTACAAGTACTTCAGGCAAGCAGAAAGAAAGGAAAATAGAAGAAGAAAGTTTTCGAATGGAGCTCAAGGTGCAGTTATTGATGGTGTGCAATTAACAATGGATGCTCTCCTCACTAGAAACAGGAGAAAGTTCACCTCAAAACACGTGTGGTAATTCAGTTCAGCATAGGTTTCGCTATTTTCTTCAGTTCTGATTGGATTAAAAGTTTAGGACTAGTATCCTAGGGCAGTTTAGTTTCTCATACTCTTTGGAATCTTCTAGATTCTTCTGAGTTAAGGGCTACGTTCCCTTAAAAAAAATTCTTTCTTTTTTCCTTTTATTAGTATGTAAGAGGGCCGTAATCCCTTCCTTCACTGACCAAACAAAAACCAAAAAAAAAAAATCTCTGTCCAATGGTATAAGCTCAAGTGGTAAAACGTGTGTAGCTTTCAAAACAAAAAAAATAGAGACCAGCATTCAAATCCCCGAGAGACATGGATAGTGTGTTAAAATTACACAAAATACAACATCCCACTTGCTGGGTGTGCTGTAACCAATGACTGAAGAGTAGGTGCAAGTTTTCTGTATTGGAGTTAGGAGAAATACACATCCAACTCGCTGCGTGTGGCATACCCAATGAAGAAGGGTAAATGCAGGAAGTGGTTTTCACAGAAATTTTGTACAGCTCGCCAACAGAACGACGGATCCTACGAGATTTTGACAGAATTTTTCTACAGTTCGCCCACAGAACAAAGGGTCCTTCTTTTGATGGAAATTTTCTACAATCCTTATTTCAGGAAAATTTGTATTTACAGTAATATCCCTTTACGAGAAAATATTTACAACACTCCTTCTGTCCTCTATTATGAACTGCATTTTAGAGAAATTTCGTGGTCACTGCAATATTTCGTTTACAAAGATACGATCAACTAAAATCTCAAGAGAATAAAAAATAATTGTCTCTGCCAAAATCTTTATAAAATTCGAGGCATAAATAAACAATTCTATAAATTGCAAGAGCTCAATAACCAGCGATTCCGATATCACCATTTTTGTCAATCTCTCTGCATTCTTTATCGAGATTTCATTAGCGGAAAAAATAATGATAATGATGATGATGCGTTCGCTTAAAATCAAGCTTACCATTACAGCGGTAACTAATCCTTGACTTATCCGCAAGAAGAACACCTGGAATGACTCTCCCGGGCAGAAAAAATCCAGCGAAATATAAATATGTGAAGTATACCAAAATTATTCCCGCCTGCATTAAAAAATCATGTACATAGTAATATCTACATATTATTTTTCAGGATTCCAAATGAAATTAAAGGCGAAAAACAATATAACCAGGAGAAATGTATTACCGCGTTCCAGGAAGGAAATACCAGCGAAGCGTAATCCTGCAGAGTCGCCATGAGAGAGGTTGTGTAGATCTCCATTTTAAAACTTTCAAATAAGTTCAGCGATGGGCTTTTTGCTTTATTCGTTATTTTTAAACAGCTAGCGTACTCTTTCCAGGGCCGGTTTTGTTTTTGGGCGTGCGCATTTTCTTATCTTTTTTGAACGGGCTTTTTTCAAAATTAAACTATCTGCGGGAGAGGCTTCTGCGAGGGGTCCATTAGACCAAGTAATATCTTTTTGGAGTTTTGGGTTTCTTAGGTCGTTTGGTCTTGTGGACGTTATTAAAATATTTCTTTTATTCATTTATTTCAATTTTTTTATATTTTTTTTTACATATTTAGATCGATTTTTAAAAAAGATCTTTTTCAAGACAAAAATGGGCATCAACCAATGGTGGGCATGTGGTCCTTATGTACATGTTAACTGTTGATGAAACCAACCAGCGCAAGAACAACAATTTGCAAACAATCACCTTCACAATGAGAGGCGCAACAAAATCTATTTCACCAATGAGTGATAATTGAATTGAAATAATAAAACAAGTACAAACACCTTATATAAATAACAAAGGTGTGATGAGGTAGGAACGACATGTAACTACCAGTAACAAATATTTAATGCACTATGTTATTATTAAATGCTATGCACTTAAATGCAACTAATATCTCATATCGGCTACTAAAGTAAAATTTAAGTATACATGTAAATGATAAAACCTCATTTACTCCAACACTCCTTAAGTGCAACTTAGGGAGTAGATTATTATGCAATATGAAAGCAAGATGGAAGATGGGTCCCAACAACTAGGCCATGCTAGGCGCCCATGTACAATACAAATAGCAATGCAATGAAATTAAAAGCTCTCACAAACCGAAGAGAAGAAGAAAATCTAATGGCACAAATCTCCTCTCCAAAAGAGAGAAAAGAAACAAACAAGATGATGCATGAAGGGCTCAATAATATGGGCCCCAAGGACTATATACATCATATATATATATATACAATCAAGTATTTCTCTTAGGAAGGAAAGGAGACTACAAAGCCCCTTATAATGGACAACATCCTGCAAAAATGGTGAGTTCTTGAAGACAAAACATTATCCAATGCCCACAAACAACATTTCTAAAGAAGATAGACCAAGTATAAATGCAAGAATGCTTCCCATTCTAGATAGGAATTGGTAGGAAGTTGAATCCAAATGTATGAAGATGATGTCTCTTAAATCTACTCATATGTCACCGAGTCCTTGGATGATCAAGATGTCACAAATCAATCAAATACATGTCCAATCATAATAGAAGGTGACAAACAAGGAACCAATGGAAATTGATTGTGAACAAGCTCCAAAGGCAAAGATGGAGTAACAACACTTATACCATAACTATCATCAAATGGGAGATATAAACCCTCAAATGTGTCTCCCAAATCTGAAATGTGAGGGTCCACAGACAATGAACCAATGTCTGGCTAATAGGAATCCCAATCGAGAAGACAAATACATACATGTTATGATGAATCATTGGTAGTACTCAATGAATCACCAACGAAAGATGAATGTGTGATCTAGCAAAGAAGTAGGAGTTGCAGGAGGAGTCACTAGATCATCATAACTGTCAAGTATTGCTTCATATTCAAACTCCTCTAAGGTACCATCATCAAAGGGAATAGTGTCAACATCATCAAGTGGACTAAGGCAATTTCAAGCAGGATCATCTAGAAATGGAGGAACATGTGGATCTCCAAATATCTCCCAAATAATGGTCCAAACTTGTGTGGGCATTAAATACCTCTAAACTTTGGGTAGATGTCATGGACGAAGCTCCTATTGATACTATAACCATTCAATCCTATGATGTGATCATTCTTATTACCCCAAATTGATTGCTTCCATTGTATTTTTAGCTCATGAATGAGTCCACAAAGATAACACAAAAGATTAAGCCACCTACAATATGTGCTGATTTTTTGCCCATGGCTCATAATTATCCTTAGTCAAAGTGATAATAGAGGTATGTGTTCCATAACTTGTTGTCTGTAATTTTGTATTCATAAAATTGGACAATCCCTTTAAAAAATTTATTCAAAAATGAAGATTTTACTCTAAGACACATTTTTCGAGACAAAATTCTTGCTCCTTTCTAAACAAGACTAATCTTTGATTCATCCTTGATCCATGTTTCAAATTTGATCCCATTCTGAGTTCGTTTGCTTGGTCTTTTCTCCAAAATCAAGTTTTGATCTCTGGATTGTGAGTGGGAAATTTTCCTTCTTTTCCAAGTAAAAGAGACTTTTGTTTTTAAGTTTTAGGAGCTTTTTCAAACAATTACAAGTGAAAGTTTATAAAAGATGTGTAATTTGTAACTTGTTATTTCTTTTATGTTTCCCTTATTTGTCTTTTAAGTTGTTTTGTAGGGACTTTTTTATCATATTACAAGTGAATTTAAAAATACAAGTTTATGAGAACTTGTAAGTTCTCCTTAAAGTTCCTATATTTATGTAGTCACATAAATATGTCCACTTAATTAAATGAATATTTACTATTTATTTGATTATTTAACCATCAATAATCAGTTAATTAAATTAATATTTAATTAATTTCATCATCAAACTCTTCTTCTATTCACTAAATAAATTATTCAATTTATTTAAATTAATTCATTAAGTCACACTCTAAATCAATTAAATGGATAAAGCATATTTATTAAAATTAACCCCTTTCCTCTTTTAAATAAATAAATAAATATTTATTTAAATCCCTAAACTACCCCCCCCCTACTTGCAGTCTCCTACAAATGCAAGTTGCACTTATTTAGTTGAAATAAAGTAATTTTATTTTAATTAAAATCCTATTTTCTCTCACCCACCAAACCCACTAGACTCTTCTAACCCATTCTAGATTCTCCTAAACCCATTCTAAATTAGCCTAATCACCCTCCCTAATTATTGTCACATTCCTAAGCAACTTGAAGTCACTTCTCAAAGCCTCAAAGTCTTTGAAAAGCATTAAAGGTTTTTATGTCTTCAACAAGTTAACCCCTAAAGTCTTCCAAACCATTAATGGTTTTTACATAACCATTTATGGCTCTTACGTAACCATTAATGGTTAATTCAACTTATCCACATGGTTAGAGACTTTCCCTCTAACTCAACCCCTATTTAACTCATGGGTCTCTTAAAGCATTCATTGCTTTGACCATGGTTATCCCCACTAACTCTTGCACAAGAATTTGTCCATTGGATAAAGGCATTATTCATTAGATAAATCCTATTATTCATCAACTCAAGCCTAACCTTACCTCCCAAGGTAACCTTCATGTCATCTCAAGCATTTAATGCTTCTTCCCTCTCCTCTCAAGCCATCTCATGTTGACATTTGTCATCCTGGGATTGGGTTGAAAGCCCTCACATGGATCATAAACCCGTCAATCCTAACCTTTGTTGAGATTACTCAATCTCAACCATCCATTGCCCTATTTTTCCTATTAATAGAGCCCATTCCTTCTTCATCCAGATCCATAAATCTTGTATGCATCAAACTTATACCAAATTTGAGAGAGCATTTAGAAGCACTTTTCTTTGTTATTTTGGATAAAATTAACATAGATTAATTAGGTATTTTCTCGTATTTAGCTTGTTTGCATTTGCATAATTGGTCATTTTCATAACCTTGAATCTCCATAAGACATCCATAATAGTGCAAAAAGCTGAGGGCTACACTCATGTGGAACTTGGAGAGGAGAGGAACACGGGAGGAGCAACTATGAGCATGTTGGAGAGCATCTTGCGAGGTTTTGTTTCTTTCCTTCATTTTTGTATGTTATTCATAATTTGTTTTATATCTCTCTTGGTATGCATGTTTAGGATTATAGTTTCATTTGTTATTCATTTTTTATTGCCACTAACAACACTAACGACTTGTCAAGTATGTTTCTTGTGTCCTTTTTAGCATGCACAATCTCATGGATGATGAAGCATATCGAGTCTCTCATCTTCAGGACTTGGAACTGCTTGATGAAAGGCAACAAGTTGCATACAACCACTTAAAATCCTATCAATGGCACATGAGCAAAAGCTATAATCATCAGGTTAAACCTTGTACATTTGAGGCAGGTGATCTTGTTCTCAAGGAGAATCCTCGCAACCAACCAAACAAAGAACATCAGGGCAAGTTTGAATCCAACTGGTTGGGTCCGTATGTCATCACTATTGTATTCGGGTCTGGGGCATATTAGTTGGCAACTTCAGAAGGAGAACCACTAGCATATCCAATTAACAACATGCACCTCAAACGGTTTCATACATAAGCTATGCAAAGCATCAGACTCCTCCAAATATATCAGAAAATACCAAAAACCTTTAGAAAATCTCCTGAGAAAAATACAAAAAATCAAGAAAATAGTAAAGAAAATTCATTCATCCAAATGGTGAAATCCACTATGGTGGCATCTTGGGTAAGTACGGTGGTGAAAACCTGGCAAACAGGCGCCATTCGTAAAGGCTATGGCTTCATTGTCATTCAGACTTGTTGTGATCACATCCATTGCATCCATTTATCCATCATTTATACCATGGCTTGTTATTGATCTGCAATCAAGGTTAGTCCTTCATATGTCCTACATCCTGCATCCTGCTTTCATAGCAACATTTAAACTAGGGGCAATGCTCTTAACCTACTGATGGAAGTGGATTCTACATTACTTGTGATTCATTGAGTTCCTCATTCAAAATTGGCTGGAAATAATACCAAAAATATTTGTAAAACTCAGAAAATACCCAGAACATTCAAAAACACTCACAAAATCTAAAAACATGTCAAAAACATCAAAAATCAATCAAAGACATTGCAATATATAATATTCTTTGTACATACACATCGCAACAGACACCAAACAAACATTTTTGAGCTACTTAAACGACGATCACTTATCAAATCAACCAACCAATCAAAACATCTACACACAACTGTCTTCACAAGGATGCATCCTTCCTCACAAACAAGACATGGTAACATTTTCTTTGACAAGAAAATTTTGTTTAAGCTGATAAGCACTTGGTCGGTTTGTTATTTATTTATTTATTCATATTAGGTTCCTACGCTATTCTAGGATATCCACAAGTGATTAGAGTAAGCTAGGATGAAACCTGGTATCTTTTTCTTTGTTTGTTGTCTACAGATTGATCCAATGAAGTTTTGGGGCATGTACTAATGGTGTCTATGTGGGAAGCTCACTAAGCTACGTGATCCTATGCAAAATACAGTCATAGATCACTATGGCTTACTACAGCGTATACCTCAACCATTTGCGCATGAACAAGAATGGGGGGTAACTTTCCTTGTTTGTGATGCTTGCTTACAGGTGAAATGCTCAAACTTGGTTCCTACTACCTCGGCCAAGAATGATACTACCATGCTCGATGAGGAAAATAAAGCACTATAAATACTCTATGAATCGTCATTTCATCTCATATGTTTATATTACATTTTGTTGCATATCACCCATCCATTTGCTCATTCATTGTTCATATTTATTGTTTGCATACAAGTAATTCAGGCTTCTATAAGAAAGCATCTAATATAGTTTGTCTTGGGTACAAAATCATGACGAAGTTATCTGATACATCATCTCACATCTGCATTCCACATCTGCAAATTCTCACCAACTTGCATTCATTTATCATGAAAGGCATGTCATTATTCTTTAGTTGCACTACATGCATTCAGTTCATTATCATTTACTTGCATTTAGATATTCATTTAAGTGCATTGATTTATTCATCACATTAGTGCATTTAAAACATTAAGTGCATTTGTTCTCATTTACTTGCATTTCGTCATTTCATTTAAGGGCATTTAACTTCATTTAAATACCTTTCAAATCATTTCATTCATCTATCTTCATTTAGTCACCTATTAGTCATTAATGTACATGCACTTTGTCATTAAGGTACATTTGCTATCATCTAGTTGCATCTCAATCATTAAGTCGCATTCATCTAAATCATACACAATCATTCATCATCATTTAGTTGTTTAAATCATTTGTCCTCATTTACTTACATTTTATCAGGAACATTCATTCTCATTTAGTGCACTCCTTTAATCATTAAATACGTATTCATTTCATTATCATTGAAGTTTCATTTAGAGTCATTTAGTAGGTGCATTTTTTTAGTTTCGTGTAGATCCATAAAGATGCATTCATTATCCTTTAATTGCATTAAGGTGCAGTTATTAATTCTCATTTAGTGGCATTCATTTAATCATTAAAGTACATTTATTCATTAAGTGCATATATACATAACATTTGTATAAACGTTTGTTCATCCATTTAAGTGCATACATACATAACATTTGTATCAACGTTTGTTCATCCATTTAAGTGCATACATACATAATATTTGTATAAACGTTTGTTCATCCATTTAAGCGCATACATACATAACATTTGTATAAACCTTTGTTCATCCATTTAAATGCATTTATCTAATTGCATAAATAAACATTTGTATAAACACTTAGATTCATCTTAAAAACATGCATCGTTTTACTCATATCATCATCAAATCCTATCATCAATATAAGCAAGTATTATCTATCACAAATATCATTATTCATTATCTCATCTCATCATTTAGCATACATCGTCATTGCATCATATTAATAGCATTACAAAAGCATCATACATCCTCTACCTGCATCCACATGATTAGCAAATCATCCATAAAATGCATATAGAAATCATATCATCACCATGTACATATAGAAAGCAAAATCATCCATAGCATGAATCTAAGCATAACTCATAATCATCATCCTGCATAAAAACATATATGTCATCATATACATACATCTCATATCATCACAAAAAATGAGATCTCCTCATATATCGCATCATATATCGCATCACAAAAGCATACATGTATCAGAGTACAATGATGTCAAAATCTACCGGCTACCACAAGCCATCCAAGTCATAGTCTAAAACAACAAAGTAACAAATGCATAAGAATCTCTCAAATAACACTCTGGCTAGATGCTCCTCCACCACCACCCTCACCATCTCGCCGAGGAGGACCCATAACACCACCACTGCTCTAAACCCTTTGAGACCACTCTGATCTCGCCCACCGCATCTGGGAATAGCTCAATGCTCGCTAACTAATTGGCACAACTTGCTCATATAATCCCTGCCAATATTCTGTCTATCCACCTGCCTGCCGCATCTCCCTCAACACTCCCTCATTTGGATCCTGCCCCTGTGCTCCCTCCAACACTCAAATTTTGTACTGCACCTCCCTCAATATGTCCACCAGATCATCTCTCTCTCTCTCTCTCTCTCTCTCTCTCTCTCTCTCTCTCTCTCTCTCTCTCTCTCTCTCTCTCTCTCTCTCTCTCTCTCTCTCTCTCTCTCTCTCTCTCTCTCTCTCTCTCTCTCTCTCTCTCTCTCTCTCTCTCTCTCTCTCTCTCAACTCAGCCTCCAGTGCAAAAAGCTGGACATCCCTGGCTGCAATCTCTGCCTCCCTATCCTCTAACCGAGTCTGCAACCGTATAATCATAAACTCCCACAAATATCCCTCTCCTCCACCTGTGGCTCCCTCTCCCATCTCCATGGGATCCTCTCCTCCACTTGTGGCTCCCCCTCACATCTCCATAGGCTCTGCTCCCCCACCGACATCCCCACCTCCTGCTCTAGCTGCTCCCTGTATAAGTGGACCCTATGATAGTCGTAATGGTTGCCCACCTCTGCCTCTCCTCTATAATCATTTTCCTCCACCACCTCCACCTCCAAATCCACCCCCACCCCCAAATCCACCACCCCCATCCCCACTCCCTCCCCCTCCTCCTGCTCCACCAAAACCTCCTCCACCACCTCCCTCTCCCCCATCTCCTCCTCCCCCATCTCCTCCTCCTCCCACACCTACATTTCCTCCTCCTCCACCCATGCCTCCTCTCCTCCTTTGTCCTCATCTCCTGTCATCCTCAAAAGGTGGTATAGGCTTGGCAGGATCTAAAATCCATGGAATCAGATGTGCGGTAAGATACTGTGTGTACTCCTCTGTCACCCCTACATCCACAATCTCTGGCCTCATCTGCCATGGTCTCGCCGATAACAACTGAAACTCTGTCAGGGCCTGTTCATAAGGTAATACTGATCCCCACTGAAATCTCTCCCGCACTACCCATGCATACTCTCCTGATCCCCTCGGCAAACCATGCCTCCGTCCAAATTGCCTCATCACTCTCCTCGGCAACGGTCTCTCTACATAGTATGATGTACTACCAATCAAAAAATGTGTCACAAATACATATGGTAGCACCTCTACATCATCCTCCCAGGGCTCACACTCAAGGTATGGCCTCCATATGACCGTATCTAAATCATCCAAAGCCCGCCACCAAAACTCCAACTTCCCCAAATGGGGTTGGCTCATCAAGCCTCCATACATATACACATAGGGCTAATCTATCGCCCTAAACCTCAAGCATATCGGCCATGTGACTAGAAGGTGCTCCCACGCCCAGATATGCAGCAATGTGATCCCTACTCCTAGTGATCTAGCCTCTCGGTACATTGCCTCATGTAAATCCCTATATAGGTGTGCTAATACACATGGCCCCCATGCATAGCGGGTCCCCTCAGTCATCATCTGCTCTATCACTTGGCCCCAACCAATGGCCAATCCATGTGAACGTTGATTGGGGCAAAGGAAACCCCCGACCATCCCTGATAACACTGATGGTAGAGGCTCATACAGTGCTGCTATATCCTCCCATGCTATAGAGCCATCCTCAATGTACACATCATCGATGAATATCCTCTGCACAACTGTTGTTCCCAGGTATCGATCATATGTAACAAGCTCCCCCCTGATTAGGATGTGCAGAATCCTCCATACGTCCTCCAACGTCACCATCATCTCTCCCATCACCAAGTGAAATGTGCACGTCTCGTTGTGCCATCACTCCGCCAAAGCTGTCAGTAAACCGTGATTCATCTGAATCACGGGTAGGTACATCATGTCATACAAGCTAGTCGCATCAACGCAATCTATCTCTGCCTCCTGCAACTGATGTGTGGCAGGATTCCTTTGCCGCATCTGTAAGACGAGAAGATTATGTCATCTCAAGCATTTAATTCTTCTTCCCTCTCCTCTCAAGCCATCTCATGTTGACATTTGTCATCTTGGGATTGGGCTGAAAGCCCTCACATGGATCATAAACCCATCAATCCTGACCCTTGTTGAGATTACTCGATCTCAACCATCCATTGCCCTATTTTTCCTTTAAATAGAGCCCATTCCTTCTTCATCCAGATCCAGAAATCTTGTATGCATCAAACTTATACCAAATTTGAGAGAGCATTTAGAAGCACTTTTCTTTGTTATTTTGGATAAAATTAACATAGATTAATTATGTATTTTCTCATATTTAGCTTGTTTGCATTTGTATAATTAGTCATTTTCATAATCTTGAATCTCCATAAGACATCCATAATAGTGCAAAACGCTGAGGGCTACACTCATGTGGAACTTGGAGAGGAGAGGAACAAGGGAGGAGCAACTATGAGCATGTTGGAGAGCATCTTGGGGGGTTTTGTTTCTTTCCTTCATTTTTGTATGCTTTTCATAATCTATTTTATATCTCTCTTGGTATGCATGTTTAGGATTATAGTTGATGAATACTAAGAGGGGGGGGGTGAATTAGTATGCCAAAAATCTTTGTACTTAAACACTTACACAGTCTGAAGATAAACTGGTAAAACAGTCTAACAGACAGACCAATATCACACATGCAAACCAAAATACGAATAAAGCATTCACCCACAAAAGCAATACAATCATAACACAAGATATTTGACGTGGAAACCCAACTGGGAAAAACCACGGTGAGATGGAACTCACAAGTCACTAGCTGCAGAATAGAAACCAAACCGGTTAAGGTCAGACCGGTTAAGGTCTTACAATGTTCTTCACCAGAACAGATCCTGTTAGGAATCTCAATCTCTGTTAGGAGATAAGTCCGATTAAAGACTACCTTGTTAGAGGATTTTAGATTCACAGAAGTGAACCACCTTGTTAGAGGATTTTACAAAGGCTTTTTGGCCTACCCGACTAAGGGCTACAGACTTGTCGAAGATGTGAGTAATCAACAAGTGTTTGATCTATCTAATAGCACAAACTGCTTGATTAGATCCAGTAAAGCTCACTGCTAATGCATTTCAGCATTACTTCAGTCTTCTCTATCTCTTTCTATTTACAACTTGATCTTCTCAGATAAGATCACTCTTACAACAACTCAACAATCACCTTAAACCCTAGCCACAACATAAACCCTTTCAGCAACAACAACAACAACTCAAAACCCTCTAGACATGATGTCCTTTTAAAGGAATCTGATTTCATGTCGGTCCAATAGGATTACATTACAATTTCCTAGGTTCAATGAATATAGACATACTCAGTAACATGACACAAAAAGCACTGTCAGTGTTGTGGCACCGTTAATCAATCGGTGGGTTGGTAACTCATCACAAAATGCCGGTTGGTAACTCGTCACAGAGTATTACCGGTTCATACAAAATACCGGTTGCTGGTTTGACAAAACTGAAGACTGGTAAGAATGTGTTATGCCGCTTTGCTCCCTTGTACCGGTTGAGATCTACGAACCGCTTGGGGTCGACATGCCACTTCGGATCAAGAAACACATTCTGCAAAATCACTAGTCTAAAGACTAGAATACAACATACCGGTTGGAACAAATACCAGTTGAGCTCTAGCTCATACATATACAGGGGTTCTCAATACAAGTGTGTGTCCATCAATGACAATCACAACATAAACGTCAAAAATGCCAACAATAGTTTCATTTGTTATTCATTTTTTATTGCCACTAACAACACTAACGACTCGTCTTATGTTTCTTGTGTCCTTTTTAGCGTGCATCAATATCTTTTGTTCTTTTTTATTTTAAAACTTGTAATTGGATTTTTATAACCTAATTACAAGTCTTTTTTTACGTGTATCTTTGGTTATGTTTTTCTAAATCCCGATTTTGGAGGCCTTTCAATAGTTTTAAAGAAATAAAGTTTTAAATAGAAAACATGTAGTCGGATTTTTATAACCTGGCTACATCTCTCCTTACTTTCTTTGTAACTTGTATGAAGTTTTAGAGCTTATAACTTCTACTTGTAATCGGATTTTTACAACCCGATAGCGCATTTCTCTTCCCATGGGCATTGAACTTGCTACTTTCAACCTAAAATCTGATTCACATAAAGTTTGCACATTGTTGCATATCGGTGTTATGGGTTTTTTATCTTGTTTTTGTATTCTCTATTCGCTATGTATTAGCTCTGCATTTTTGGGGGTTCATCCATGGATTTCGCTATGTTTTGACACTTGTTGTATCTATTATTGAATGTTAAGTGTTTGGTGCTAAATAGGGGACTTTTCCTTTATCATTTTCTGCACTTTTTGTTGAGTGCCAAGCCATTTTTCCTGCTTCAAAAAATGTGATGTGGAGGCTCCATTATCTATTTATAGAGCATTTTGGGTCATCTCTTTTTCATGTATTTTCGCCTAGGGCATTTGATCAAGCAAGGTATGTGTTTTCAGTCTTCTTTTGTTTTCTTTGGTTGTCTTTATTTGCTTTTTGGCATCTTTATGTCCTTGTTTGATCAAACTTGTAAATAATCATTATCTTGCTTAGATTTTGGGTCTCTATATAGTCTTCCCATGTTGTTTTTCTCTTTGAATACAACCTGTGAATTTGCATATTTTCCCCTCTTACAAATTTTCCACATTTACTTGTATTCGGGTTTTTGAAACCCGATTACAAGTAACAATGGTAGAATTGTCCTTCCCTTTTGGTAAAAAGAGTTAAACATTCTCTTTTACCAAGTACAAATGTTGAGTTTGAAACTCGCATACTTGATTTCGGGTTTTACAAATCATATTACAAGTAAAGGATTTTCCCTCTATCTAAGTTGTCAAACTGGAAATGTCTCTTCCAAATCGGTACATGGTCATACAAGTTTGTCACCAATGGTCAAAATCTTTCTTTCCATCATTTCCTTCATGTAAAAATCCATTTTTCCACCATAGCATTCGTTCGTCACACCTTCATTCATTTTTCCCATTTTGAGTCTACTCACAATCGGAATTTTAAACCCAATTGCAGTTATGTCTTCACGAGAGTTTTTCCCCATTTTCATACTTGCAGTATACCTTTCAAGATCCAAAATTGGTCAAAAGTCATGTCTTTAAAGCCTCTTGTTCATTCATTACTCCTTTTCTGAAAGCTTTAGGGATAGGGTTTGAGTTCAAGTTTTTCCCATTTGAAGAAGATAATATTTCTTCTCCTATAGATCATGTTGTTGCCTTGACACTTCTGGATTTTCATCACAACATTACAAATTCTTGTTCCATGACCAATTTGTCGACATCATCTTCCCACAAGAAGATGAAGTACAAGTATGACTATTATAACGAGATTTCACCTTCTCAAGTTTCTTCTTCATTGGAGGAGATTAAAGATACAAAAATCGGACATGTGGATATGTCAGATTTCTGTAAAAGGGTTGAAAAACCTAAGGATCATAATATGTAGTGCTTATTGGACAACCATACTCATCTTGTTTCCTCTTTCCCAGTAGCTGCCCTAGAGCTAGAACTTATTCTTGCTTGTACTTCTCATTTTGATCAAGAAACCAGAACTGTCAAAGATGATGATGGAGAGGTTGTTATTTGTTTGGATGTTGAAACCATTGAGAAGATTTTCAAAGTACCTACAACTCCTGTTTATGTGGAAATATCAAAAGGAAGTGCAACAAAGTACTATGTACAAAGGGAGGAGGAGTGCAAGCGTCATATTAATAAATGGATTCATGAGCCTCGGACTTGTCTTACCCGATGGGCAAAGTTGTTTCGCTTCGATTTCAAGGGAGAGATCGGTGACACAATTACTCTCTTAGGTAGAATCATGGGTTTGGAGCATTCTAATATCTTTTAACCATGGATGTACCAATTTATTTTGCTCATCATAAAATCCTAACACATCTTTTGGGGTGAGATTATTAGTGATGCTTTATGTGAACAGCTTGCCAAAGTTCCTACCACTTTGTCCTTCTACATGAATTCATACCTGGTATATATAGCAACGTCACTCAAACATTTCCCCGATCTTTCTATAAAGGGTGATCACTCACTTGTACTTGTGTGGGAATATTATGATTAGATACCCTTGAGACCCAATAGGATCCATTCCAAAAGAGTTTGAGATTCTTTCTTTGGTCACTACATGTGTTTATTTGATAAAACACCGAAGAATAGAATAATGTCAGATGTTTCATGGGAGAGTGTAAATGAATATGGCTACTTATTCCTTCAGTTCCCAACTTTTACCTATATGAGATTTGGATGCTACAACGGGCAACCATATATGCTTCTGAGGTATCCAACCGACAAGATCATTCTTATGGAGTTGGGAAGACAAATTATGGTAGTTCATGCACAACAATCAATTCAACACAAGGTTGGAATGGGGATATCATCAAGTAACCAATTGCATATTGGTTGATATTCTCTCATGACGTCTATAAAAGCCAAGGCCACAGAGACTAAGATGCAGGAAATCAAGCTCAAAAGATTCAAAGCAAGGAAAGAATTTGATTACCAGAGCATGAAAGAAAGGATTAAAAGATCTTTCACACATTTGCATCGCATAGAGGACATCTGGGTTGATCTTCATACATAAGAGGAAATTCGAAGGATGGATTACTGCAGGTTTACACTTGTTCAAATCGTTGACTTGAACCTGACAAACATTCCTAAAGAAATGGTTGATGATGGGAACATACTTGATTCTGAGTACGTTGAAAAGAGAGTTGATGAAGCACCACTTTCATCAATTCAATGGTCACAGAAAGAATGTACCTTCATTTTGGATAGATTCTAGCCTATTTTGGCTAACACCAATGCTTGGCTCAAAAGTAATGTTGTTAGACTTATCAAGATCAAGAACAACAACACGATTATGCTCCTAAGTCCACAACTTCAGAGTCACCTCACAAAGTTCCTTCTCAAATTCCTTTGAACGTGCCTATGTCTCCTTTTGACACAAATGTAGATTTTTTTCCACCATTCACATTGCTCCTATCCCTTTGAGTGTGTTTTCTCAGAATGTTATTCCAATTTTAGCATCAAAACCATCTCTTGATCATCCCCATGAAGACTTGTCAAACATTTTTTATGAGAATCCTGCATATGTTTATTTGCCCAGCTTGTCATTAGCAGAAATTGATACTTCTGCTACAAATTTTGAGAAGTTCATGATTGAATCATCACATCCTTTGCCTGTTGACTAGGTGATGATTGTTGTTCATGTTAGGTCCCGGAGACAACTGAGAGGGGAGGGGGGGGTGAATCAGTTGTCTAATAAATTCAAACCAAAAACTAATTTACCAACTTAATGCTTAGTACCGGTAAACCAATTAAGTATGCCGGTAGATAGTGTTAACAGTAAATTGCTATACCGGTAAGGATTAATGCATGAAACATAAACATAAAGTCATCCACAACACATAACACCAATATTTGTACGTGGAAACCCTGCAAGGGGAAAAACCACGGTGGGAAACCTTACACACAATCAGATGATACTACTGCAGATAGTAAGTGTACATAAATGGGGTCTGCACATGCAGAAAGGCCAACAGCCTAGAGCTCATTGCTCAATCACAAAATGGGAGTCACACTGACTACAATTGGATGGTTAAATCCAATAAGAATGTACTGCACAAAATAGCATCTTCATATGCTGGATTCAGTACCGGTGTAATGCTGATATGCTTCTACAAAAACCTAACTTCACCTTCAAATGATATCTTCGTGTATATCCCTGCTTGATCTCACATATACCTTCACTCAATTCTTTTTTGTATTCCACACTTGATCTTACAAATAAGATCTTACATTTATACCATACCCTAAGACCAATTTTAGTAGGTCGGCTCTACAAGATATTACAATAAAACATTTTTCATACAATATAATATCCGATGCAATAACCGATTAAACATGTTGGCTAAATGCATTTACAACAATAATAAATCGTCTCCATAGCGTGCCATGCTGATTTGGAAAAGATAAACCTGCCGGTGTAACCCTAGATAACCTGGACCTGTTTGTCGGTAAAAGCAAATATGCAAATATGAATATACCAATGATTAATTCTTCAAAATAAAGTGTCCACACGATGTCTTCGATATTACCAAGTGTCTTCCATATCATTCCAGGTACCAGTGAATAATATATCCTGCCGGTGAACCATATACCAGTAACTGTTGCACAGTTTACTTGCTTGTCGGTGAATGTTGCTAGATCTTCAAAGTAGGTGTTGACATCAATGACAAAACCATACCAAAATACCAATAGTTCAGACATAAACCTTTCCCAGGGTGACAAATATAGTCCAAATGGAGTTTGCTTCTTCACCACCGCCAGCTATTTCTGAGACAAATTCGATGACTTTACCTCCAAGGCTTAGCTCTTTCACTCCTAAGAGAAAGAAGCAGTAAATTTCTCTTGACATCTTTCATTTTCAGCAGCTTAAAAAGTCTAAACCCAAGGCTACTAAAAGGGCTAAAATGGTTTCAAGAGTGATAGTAGACAGTGACAAAATGAAAGTTGCGAAAATTGTTGAACCGATTGTGGACAAGCCACATGAAGAGATGCGAGCTTCAGATTATAGAATCACAAGGGTGGAACTTGGTAAGCGAACACATGCAGTTGTCGTGCATGATGCTCAACACTCAGTAACTTCATTGGTGCAGAGGTATGATGAACTTCTGGCAAAGAAAGAAAGGTTGGAAGAGGAAAATTTGCAGCTTCTCTTAGTGATCCAAAAGATCACTAAGTCTTCTAAAGAAAGTATCAATCCTTCAGCCTCTTTTGTCTCAGAAGAACCAGTCAAGCAGATTGAATGACCTGCTCAAAAGGCGCAAACAATTGATTCTTGGGTAGATCAACTTTCTGACCAAAGTGCTTAAGTAGTGAAAGAAACATTCGAGGTGATGGTCAAACTGGAAATGACCAAGGTTAGATTGAACCAGACTTATTAGGCTTTCAAATAGAATCTTGAAAATATTAAGAGCAACTCAATAGTTTGGCATAAGCTGTCACAAGAAAAGCTGGATGTTCTACAAGAAAATGACATTATTCCTACTTGAACAATGTATATAGAATTTGAAGAACTTCTAGAGAATAAATCGCTTGTTCTAAAAGAGCTTATTCAAGAAATTGATGACGCCTCAAAATTGCTCGTGGAAATGGTGCAAGATATTGTTTCTCATTTTGAGAAAATCTCTTGTAAGATTGTGAGCCAAGATGAGGAGTTATTGTCTAAAGAAGAAGTTCTCTCTGATTTGAGAAGAAAGATTCATCAGGAATGAGAAGTTGAACAGTTTTCAGTCACATCAATTTAGGCTTTGGTGAAATACCAAACCTTTCTGGAAGAAATTCAAACTGTTCTAGAGAAACATAGACTTACAATTCTCAGTGTTGTGATATTGTTATCAAAATAATTGTTGTTGCTGAGAATACCCATGAGCCAAATCCTGATGAGCTATGAGGGATAGTCCAGAAGTTTGAAGAATATATGGCTAAGCATACTGCAAGACAAGTGACTCATAACACTTAGTGTTTATTTTTGAATTGTTAAAATTGTAGTTTTCATTTTGACAAATTTACATGAAAAAATAATTTTGTAATTGTAAGTTAACTTATCACTTGCACTTTTGTAATTATAAGTAAACTAATTATGAGTCAATTTGAATAAGTCTTAGCTAGTTGTTGAATAGGTCCAAGTTAGTTAGAATATTCCCTTCTTTTTCTCGAGTCTCTTCTCCTATAAACACTTATGGAGGCCTATTGTATTAGATATCTTTTGAAAGCAAGCAAGTAAACTCTGTCAAAATTTACAACAAGGAAGACTTTGAGCTTTTGTGTGTAAATTGAAGTTGAAAGGAATAGAAGAGAATCATTCAAGGATTTAGGCTTTGTGCTAAATTTTTTGAGTTTTGTGTTCATTATTGCACTTCTTGCATGTAATTCTTGAGAGCTTAATCAAATTTTATTTGCAAACTTTGTGTTGCAAATATTGGAGATTGATATAGATTAAAGTAAAGTTCTTATCAAGGGAAGTTGTAAAACTTTGTGTCTACACTTGTTCTTGAAAGAAATTAGAGTAGAAATTTGTTGGCATTGTGTTGTCATTGATGTCAACCGGTATGCAAGTTGATGTTACCGGTATGCAAGTAGGAGTATTGAAGATTGTTGGCATGTTGATGTCAACCGGTAAGTATGTCAACTGGTAAGCAAGTAAAGAGACAAATTGAAGGACCCAGATAAGAAGATGAAAGGATGTGAAGTGTTTGCCACTTTGGCAAAATGGTTGAGGACTATCACCGGTAATGATGAAGGTTTCTGACAGTAGCTTACCTTGGGTATGTTTCATGGTTTGGCATCTGCAGTTTGGGTTAACATGTCCTAACCGATAGAATAGAGAAGTGCATGATATGAAGGTTAACCGATTGGTGTATATCGGTAGTATGTTTGGTCGGTGACCAAGTTTGAACCAACACAATCAAGTGAGTTGGATGCTGACAAAGATGCCACGTGGAATCCAGGTGGTGAACATGCAGTGGTAGGTGAATAGTGTATTGGCAAGGTAGTTGTTGATTAGGTTGATATTAAATGAAAATTGTAGAAATCATAGATCAATTACAGAGGATTACGGCTCAAACTAGATTGAAAGGAAACAACTAGATCATTTATTGTAGTCGACAAAATCAAAGCTAATGAACATGATCCAGTTTCCTAAATATAGTGAATGTGTATTGGAAGGATAAAAAATGGCAGTGATGTTTGATTTGTTGTAGGTTATCAATCCAAGAAATAAGATTTCATTTGATTTGATACAGACTGAGTCAGTGAAGAAAACCCTAGGCACGTAAAGTTTGAAATTTGTTTTTAGCAAGAAAGTATGTGTATAAATATGCAGATCAAAGACTTAAGCAGATTGATGATGGATGATTGATGAAAAAAAATAGCGTCTGATTATGCTAGAGGAGATTTGATCAGTCTGAGTGTTGATAGCAAGATATTGAAGTGACTGAGTGTTAGAAGAAGAACCGACAAGAAGGGTTTAACCGACAAGGTTTAAGATAACCGATAAACTGTTACAGAGCATAACAATTTCAAATTGAGATAGATTGAACTGGTAAGGTAGCAGTTGAGAGTGAAGGAGAGCAGAGAGAGTGTTAGAGGAGATCCGGCTAGGCAGAAGCTGAGTTAAAGAGGATTCAGATAGAGAGAACTGAGATCCGGTAGAGAAGAAGCAGTGTCACAGAAAATAGTTCAACCGATAGAGTGAATAGTTTGCAACATTTACAAAACTTATTTGTAACAAGGTGCTTATCATTGTATTAATTTAATATCTCATTGTATTTCACTGAGTGGGTGCTTAGTGGAAGGGTCGGTGCCCCTTGAGTTGGTGCTCATAATAGATCAGGGGTTGGTGCTCCTTTGGGTAGGTGCCCATAAATTGTTAGGGGTTGGTGCTCCTTGGGTTGGTGTCCTAAACATTGTAAAATTGTTATTTCTATGTGAGGTTGGATTGGAGCAGTAGATATCCGGCAACATTTATCACCGATGTTTTTCCCACATTGGGCTTTCCTCGTATATCCAGTGTTATGTGACGTGCTCGTGTGTGATTTCTTGCTAGTGTTTTCATTATTCTACCATTATCACTAATTCACCCACCCCCCTCTCAGTGATATCTTGTGATCTACAAAATTGATTTGGGTTAAGGAAGGGATGTGAGACTTTGATTTTACACTCGTTCTTGTTGTTTTGTGTTAAAAAGTTACAATATACTTCAGACTTTGTGTTGTTGTTCGTTGTTATTTTCCTAAAAGTCCTAAAAAGGTTGATAGGAACTTAAGGTTAAAATACTTTGAGATTTTGGTCTAATTTCCAGTCCCAAAGGAAGTGATATAAGTCTTTGTGCTTTTAGGAAACTTCATTTCCTCTTTCTTGGTTTCATCGTAATTTGTTATTGTCATTATTTCATAATTATTGCTTCTTTTCTATGAAGAGGGAAGAGCATAATCTTTTCTGAAAGAAGATAAAAGGATGTTGTCCCATCCATTTTAAGATTAAAATAATATTAGAAAAGGGGGAGCCTTCCCTAAATTAGGAGATTTTATACTCACGTGTTGTGGTTGAAACCACAATTTTGCACATCCTAGCAGGTGTACAAACTTTTCAACCAACATAACTAATTATTACATCAATGATACACTTATCACATCATAAATAAAGATAAACAACATGAAATTCTAACTTCTACAGGTAAAAATCAGCATCAAACAACAAAACTACTGAAAAATACTTCCACCACTATAAAATTGGCAAAAAGAACTTTTTGTTGTTATCTGCTAAATGCAGTAAATGGCTTATGTTTGCAAAAGTTATGTAAAAATGAAAAAAGGCCTATATGAGGTGTTTTTAGAGCACCACGAGGCTTAATTCACAATAGTAGGTCACTCCATGTGATCATGTCCAATATCTGGGGTGAAAATATAAACCCTATGAGTTGAGAAAGTAGCGATGGTGCAATTAAGTGGCAGGTAACTATCACCACACAAAGCTTCACAATCTCCCTCAAGCACCAAGCCATAAGCCACACAACAACTCTCAATGAAATAGTGGATCACTAATGTATTTAAATAGGTAATATCATGTTGCAAGAACAATATGGGACTAAAGTCCCCAATATGATATTAACAACTATTGCACTCAGGCCCACTCTAATATTCTTAGGCAAACCCTAATCAAATATTGGTTTAAACTTACAAAATTTGCCTGAAATCAAGAAAACTTGCCTAATGAAAAGCTTCAAAAAACACAGGCCTACAAAATAAGCACAAGTCGATGCCTAAAACCTTCGGGCTCAAGAAAATTTTTGCTGCAACAAATAAGAAACACAAATCAAAGTTGAATGACACCTAATCAAGGAAGAACAAAAAATGCCAATGAAGTCTTGCCTCCAAAATGCATTGCCAAATCCACAAATAAGGTTGCAAAATATATTTAGAGCTACCAAAGAATGAACCGATCAGGTATGACCCTTGCAAAATATGAATCAAGTTGAAATGCAACAAAAGGTCAATTTATTAAACAATTAATACCAACCAAAATGAAAAACGGTTATTGACTACAAATATGTCTGCTCAAATGAGAGAAGTGTTGACCAAGTAGAGGAATGAGCCATGAGCTACTAAAAAATAATAAGTGTCGACACCAACTAAGCATACCAAGACGTGAAACTACTTTCCAAACACATCGAAAAGATATAATGATTTGACTTAGGAAAGCAATAGCAATAGCAATTGAACCCATAGCCAAACACAAGCTAAGACACAGGCTAGTATAAAGTTTGATGATAAAAATAAAGATATTTTGTGAATATGAAATTTCTAGCCAGGCCTTACAAATCTGTAAACCACAAATTACCTACAATGTAAGGAATACAAATCAAAGTGATGTATATATTGCAAGCATAATGAAGATCACAACCGATGACAAAAATTACCACAAGCAAATGTAATAAACTAGGAATAAAAGATGGAATTGATTGAGATGCACCAAATAAAATGGTGTAATATTGTCAATTTGGAACTCCTAGAACCTCAACAACTCAGGCTAATGAAAACTCTCAATGAAAGAGGATGCAACTTTGTTTTCTCTTATACTGTGTTGGTAAAACCACCCAACCCAAGAACAATAATCTACAAACAATCACCTTCATAAAGAGAGAAACAACAAAGGCTATTTTACCAATGAGTGATAATTGAATTGATATAATAAAACATGTACAAACATCCTGTATAAATAGCAGAGATTTGATGAGGTAGGAACAAGCTGAAATGTAACTAGCAATAATAAATATTTAATATACTATGCTATTATAATGGTGAAAAAGGTGAATGATGGAGAGATCAAGAGGAAAGCTTTTCTTCCCTCCGAGGAGAGATGAAAGTTTCACTGCGGATTTCTCTTCAAACACTTTATCCACATTACATTAAAAGAGGGGGGAAATTAAATAGATCCAATCTCTTAGGGAAGAGATTGAATACTAAATGAACTAATAATGAGATATAAATGACAAGCTAACCCCTCTTTTAGAATGGAAAATGATTGAATTATGTGTTGTGAGATTAAGTGTAAAAGTAGCAAAAAACTTATTGTAACTCGAGATAGAAGCATGAGATGAAGCTGTGCACCTGGATCTGGCTATAATATGTCATGATGAAGCTGTCCTGCAAATTTGAGGAAAAGTTATCGAGACCATGTTGAAAGTGCACACGATCCTCCGAAAAATCCGTAAAATGAAAAGGGTTTTTCCACCTCTGCAAATGGAGTCTGCATCTACAAACACAACTACACACCTGCAACCTACACACATAAAAGAGAGGAAAAGGGGTTGGGATTGGCGGTTTCCCTTCAAGTCAAACCCCAATTTTGGAATTAAACAAATGATGAAAGAAAGTACTTGCAAGTAAATGTTAATGAAAGTCGAAAATGTAATTCACCTCAAGGGAGGTTGTAGATAGAATGTAGGTAGATTTGCTTGTATTGAATTGAATGTTAAAAGGGATCTCCTCTTCAATGGTTGAATCCTTGACTTGAATGCAACACTTAGCCTTAAAGGGAGACTTGAGAATGCTCAATGCTGGAAAGGAATGATTGAATGATTGAACTTATGCCCACCTTATCGCTTATCCAACTTATGAAAATGGGAGGGCGAATGCGACTTATATACTCATTAATCAGGGTTAATTGATTGATTTTTAGTCATAGGCAGACACAAGGAAAGTTTTCCCGCTTTATGCAAAGTTCAATGCAAAGATAGGATAGTGGGGACCCCGAAATAGGGAAGGGACAAGGGCACCACGCCCTTGTCTTGCCCTTGTCCAAGAACAGGAAATAGGTTCAAGCAGCGTGAAGAGCAGAAAAAGTGCAGTTTCTAGGGATGAGAAAGTCTCAGTTTCCGATCAGGTTTGGGGATTTAAATTGCCAACATGAAGACCCTAATGTGGTCATAAATTACAGGGGTTGCAATTCTATGACACTACATTTAGCCCACACTTTAGTGGGAGTATAAGCATATGCCAATACTATCGGTAAAGTACAAGGAAACAAGATTGAAAGACTTCTATCACATCAAGGAGGCAAGATGCACCAAGCCCCCAATGGACTAAGGATCTTACGACATCGATTGACAAAGTAAAAGGGAAGATCAAGAAAAGAAAACCATGACTGCAATTAGCAAGGTTCCCCTCACTATGAGTCATAAAAAGCAAAGATACCAAAATTATGAAGCAAATCTAGGTTCACTAAATAACTTTAAGTATCAAGAAGGAAAATATGAGTGGAGTGTATGCCCCCACGTTAAAGCAATCGTGCATGCCTTATTGGGAGTGATTTGCTTTAAGGTAGGATACACTCAAGAGAAATAGAAGAGATGGAGCACGTTATTGCAAGGATTTATCCCCCAAGAAAGGATTAAACCCAAGGATAATGAACACAAAACTCGAGGTAGTTACGCTTTCCTTGGGGTCAGTATGTTGTATGATAACTCATGTATATCATATATGTATGTGCATATAATAATCGTCATTTCCCAAAGGAAAGGACACTACCTTGGAAGAAAGGGAATAGAGGATGTCTTTCAAGTCAACATGAAAAGAGACCAAAGGAGATCTCAATGCTTTGCATCGTCCTCAAGTAGACCTTAAGGAAAAATAGAAGAACAAGGATACACATAGAAGAATAGTCACAAAGAGAAAGAGAGGAGAGAGGGAGAAAATCTATAGTGATAATATTGCAAATCTAGAATGACATCCACCTCTCGATCTTGTTGATCACAATTTTGGGAAGGCGAGAAACATGCCAAAGGAGCGACATCGAGCATAGTAGATGGAGCTAACACAAGATCCAAACAAGAACTATGCTCATGGGCTAAATCACTTTGTTCTATTATAGGAGCTAGGATTCGGGTTTTTGAAAATTTAGTTGATAAATATTTGTCCACATCAACATATTCATAGTCACTATCAGAAGCATTAGGATTTGTATTGCCATCATGAATAAAATTTTCACTCATTTCTTCATCAAGATTTATAGAAAGAGGAGCATGAACATGAATAGGAGTAAAAACATCACATGTTTTGTGAAACTTATGATTTGGAGATGTAGGTTAAACATCTTGCTTAGGAGAAAAGGGAATCATATCAAATGTTGGAGTCTTGGGAGATTGAATGGTTTGAGGAACAACTTCATGAGCTCGAGCATGACGCCTTCATTGGTAGTCTCTCGCACAACGATTTCATCAAGTCTGAGCAGAAGACTGAGAAGGAGGAGTAACATTTATGAAAGGAGGAACAATCTCCTCTTTGATAGTTGAAGGTTTCAGTTGAGGTCTTTTAGGTTGGACAAGAGGAGAGACGGGCCTCTTCTCTCTATAAGAGCAAGGAGGTGGAACTGTGCCATATAAAGGAGGAATATTAGGTGTAGAAAGGAGACCAGGTCCATCATGAGGAGATGGTACAAGTCTAACCTTAAGAGGAATGTTGTTGGTCTTGTTAGGAGAAGGAATAGATACATCCATAGGAATAGGTTGAGGATCTTCCTTAGGAGGAAGATTAGTTATATCCGTTAGGGGAAGAACTTCATCTTCAAGAATGATAGGAATGTCAAGTGTTGGGGATCTAGGTTGACTCAAGGATAAAATCATATCTTTCTTCCATTTTTGATAAGATTGGAAAAGAGCATCACTCCTTTGTGGAAGAGATTGAAATTGCTTAGGCCAAAAGAGATCAATAGGAACACCTGGGCTTCTTTCGGATGGTCAAAATAAGCTATGGTTAACAGTTATGATTTATCTATTGTGGGGAAATTTCAAACACTTATGAATTGGAGAAGAAATAGTCTTCATGGAAGATAGCCAAGGGTAGCCCAACTTCACTCGGAATTGCTTGAAAGAAGGAATGGTAACAAAGTTGACATCCATATATTTAGTGTGAACTTCAACAGGAAGGGTGATAGAACCAATGGTAGGACAAGAGAAGCTATCAGATAACTTTAGAAGCACATTAGTGTCATCATAGATCGGTTTATGCAATCGTAAAGTGAAAAGATACTCCTCAGTGATGACATTAACCATGCAAGAGGGGTCAACAAGAGCACCACGCAAGGTATGTCCTTAACCTTCACAACTATGTATAAAGGTCCATCAGGTTCTCTAATGGTCTCACTAGGGTCAAATGTGATACATGGATCCCTAGGTGTCTCTTGTTTCTCTACCATGTTCACCAAATTCAGAGCTATGGTAGTAAGATCAAAAGGAGAGAAAGAGGTATGTTCAGTCTCAATCACGTTAGAGGCATGAGAAGGCAAAGGGTCAGTAAAAATCTTGATTTTGATTAGGAGGAGCTACTAATTTGTTCCCCTTTATCATTCACACCTACCATAGATATAGTATTATTATCAATCAAATCTTGAATCTTACAATTCAATGCAAAACATTTCTCAGTATCATGACCAGGTTGACGATATAATTGACAAAAGAAATTGCTATCAAAATAAGGGGATGCAAGCTTAGATGGGTCAAATGGTTTGATAGGAGAAAGTTTGATAACATTTCTTTGTAACAATTGAGACATAATACTATGTAAGGATTCATTCAAAGGAGTAAATTGCCTTTCTCTTTTAAAGAATTTAGAAATAGGAGGCACACCTATTGTAACATTCACATTGTTTTTGTTGATTTTATCATTGAACTTGATGAAGCTTTTTGTTGGTTTGAACTTTGCAAATGGTTGTTGAACACTCTCCCTCTTATCACTCGGAGCCATAGGAGTAGATTGCTCCATTTGACTCACAACCAGTTGATAATTGTGGAGTGTTGCACACAACTGCGGAAAGGAAGTAAACTCAAACAAAAGAAGCTTTTCCCTAATATCTTTTTGTAAATTAGAAATGAATTTTTTTTTAATATCATTATCATGTACATGAAAAGAAATTTGAGCACACAAATGCTTATATCTACCAATGAAATCAGTCACTTTCTCTTTAACACCTTGTTTACAATGCATTAAATTAGTCAAAGTGATTGTAGGACCAATGTTATTTGTTGAATGAAAACATTTGCTAATTGTTGAAAAGAAGTGATAGAATAAGAAGGAAAAGAGAAATACCATTGTAAAGCCTTATCTCTTAGTGTTCATGTAAATAGTTTTGCAAGCAATCTTTGATCATAAGCAAAATCAATACACAAGGTTTGAAATGTTTTAACATGCGTGAGAGGATCACCTTTTCCATTATAGAGTTTCAATTGAGGGGCCTCAACATGCTTAGGTTGGACAAATTTAACAATATCAAGGGAAAGTGGGCTCGCAACATCAAATGTGGGCACACTAAACTTGGATTGACTCATGGAAGCAATTTGTTGTTGTAAGCAAGACACAGTTTGAGCAAGATTGCTAATGGTCACTTCGGTAGAAGACTTGATGTTAGACATGGTTGATTGAGAAGGTGGTGTGATGTTATTGAAGGAAGGAATTGATTGAGGGTGGTGGGACATTATGATAAGTAGGCATAGGTGATGAATGAGTAGGAAAAGGGACATGCAAAGGAGGAATAAAATTATTGAATGAATTGCCCCCTTGTGTCACATTGATTGGTTGAGGGATAATAGGAATACTTAAGGAATACATAGGTAAAGATGGACGATTAAATGAAGAAGAGGGATTGCCCCCATGACCAATGGTTATAGGTATGACATGTTGAGTTGAAGTAGCCATGATATTTGAAGTGAAAGTAGGAATACTAACCATTGGAGTGGTCAAAGGAATATAAGAATTGATTTGATTTGAAGGTTGTGAATAACCTAAATTCTCAGCACAACTCTTTATAGACATGACATTAGAATCAACAATATGAGCAATGGCATGCAATATATCAATTCCATTCTTATCACTTTGAATCATGCATTTAAGGCCTTCAATTAATGGAAGAACTTCACTATTAGGGTATTCTTGGGACATCCATTGTTGAAAGTTATCAAATTGATTGTCCAATTTTGAAAGTTGATCGATAGAAACTCTAGTCAAAGCTTCTTCATGTTCATCATGGGATTCATCAATTGGATAGATAGGGACATGATTAGGATGAGAAGAATTATCCTGATTAAAGAAGTCATCCAAATTATGCTCCATCTCCTCGGTAATTAAATCTTGGGAAGCCTTAATTCTAATGGTTCATCTAACAAGGATAGTGTAGGTGGACTAACAGTGGTGAAACTCATGGACAAGAAGAAAAATTTAAAATTTTGAATGTGAATTATAGGAACAAAGTGCACAAAAATTGAATAATGCAAAATTTGAGAAAATAATGATTAAAAAATTTGAACTTTGTTGAAAGAAGGAAATGACACAATTTCCAAAAATAATTTTATGATAAATGAAAGGAAAATTGAATTTAAAATTAGGGCCAATGGGATACCTCTTAATTTTAAAATTGACAAAATAATTTTTTTTTAAAATAAGGGTAGATTATAATTAACCACTTAATTGTAAAAAAATTCTTGAAATTTGAAATGTTGAATTGTGAAGGTATTTTTTTATTTTAGAGGGATAAAAAATTGACAAAATCAGCCAATTTTCTAGATTTAAGTTATTAAATACAGTCATAACAGTCTCACGAAATTTTAGAAAAAAAGCTAGGAACCATGTTGAAAGTGCAAACAGTCTGACCAACTTTTTTCGAAATTTTCAGGGATGAAAGTTACGATGATTTTAAAGTTAACCCCCCAAAAATGGTGGATTTTACGATCTCTAGATAGGTGAAATGTTTGAATGTGAAAATAGGACCCTATTAGGGTTTTGAGAAAAAAGAGGAATTGAATTGAAAATTTGAAAAGGGTCAAACCTAATGGATAGGGACACCTTAAAAAAATGTTTATAAAACTGAAGTTGACTGAAATTGATTGAAATTTGCACAAAATCCAATTAAAATTGAAAAATAGGGTTTTAGGACCTAACCACTTAATTTTTGAAATTTTGAATTTTGAAAAAGGAGCGTGTGAGATTTTGCCAAGATCAATAGCTCAATGAAAATTACAAAATACAGACAAAATATAGGACATGAATAAACTCTATTCTCATCAATAGATAAAAAAAGATTGTTGTTACATACAATGAATATGAGCTTGTATATATAGGCAAGGCTATATGGATATGTGAGCACACCAACATGACATGTGGTTCAATAAGAAACAAGGGTAGGTAGGAAATAGGTGTGGTAGGTAGGAGAAACAATAAAATATTCCACATGAGGTGGATCACCACCTAAGGTAGAATTATCACTCCACAATAAGTGGATATGATAGAGTAGTAACAAGATCAACATCATAAAAGGTGGAAATTCTCCTACACACACTATCCCAATGTGGCACAAACACCCAAGTGTCTCATACCCAAACTACTATTAAATGCATTTCCTAAGTAAACTAAGTATAATGTAATAATATCCAAGATGAATAATTAATTACACCAATAGAGGGAAATTGAAATTTTGATTTTTAGGATAGAAGATAAGTCTGAAAATAGTCACAAATCTGAAAATTAAATGAAAATTAAATTTTTGCACAATTTCAAGTAAATTTTTGAAAATTAGGTTTTGACAATTAACCTCTTAATTTTGGGAATTTGATTTGCAAATTGATTTGGACAATGAAGAAATTGAATTTGACAAACAAAGCAATTTTCAGATCTAAGACAATAACAAGCAATTTTTACACAACACAAGTTCAATTTTAATTTTAAAAACTAGGGTTTTGAATGAATTAACCACTAAGTTTGCAGAAAAATTAAACTTGTAAATGAAAAATATGCAATGATTTTCAGAATAAAGCATGTAAGACGTCTGGTTCACCAAAATGTAATGGTGAAAAAGGTGAATGATGGAGAGATCAAGAGGAAAGTTTTTCTTCCCTCCGAGGAGAGATGAAAGGTTCACTGCGGATTTCCCTTCAAACACTTTATCCACATTACATTAAAAGAGGGGGGAAATTCAATAGATCCAATCTCTTAAGGAAGAGATTGAATACTAAATGAACTGATAATGAGATAGAAATGACAAGCTAACCCCTCTTTTAGAATGGAAAATGATCGAATTATGTGTTGTGAGATTAAGCGTAAAATTAGCAAAGAACTGATTATAACTCGAGATAGAAGCTTGAGATGAAGCTGTGCACCTGGATCTAGCTACAATATGTCGAGACGAAGCTGCCCTATGAATTTGAAGAAAGTTGTCGGGATTGTGCTGAAAGTGCACATGTCCTCCGAAAAATCCGCAAAATGAAAAGGGTTTTCCTACCTCTATAAATGGAGTCTGAATCTGTGAACACAGTTGCACATCTGCAACCTACACATATAAAAGAGAGGAAAAGGGGTTGGGATTGGGGGTTTGCCTTCAGATCAAACCCCAGTTTTGGAATTAATTAAATGATGAAAGAATGTACTTGCAAGTAAATGTAAATGAAAGACTGAAATGTAATTCACCTCAAGGGAGGTTGTAGATAGAATGTAGGTATATTTGCTTGTATTGAATGAATGTTGAAAGGGATCTCATCTTCAATGGTTGAATCCTTGACTTGAATGCAACACCTAGCCTTGAAGGAAGACTTGAGAATGCTCAATGATGGAAAGGAATGCTTGAATGCTTGAACTTATGCCCACCTTATCGCTTATCCAAATTATGCAAATGGGAGGGCGAATGTGACTTATATACTCATCAGTTATGGTTAATTGATTGATTTTTCATCAGAGGCCGACACAAGGAAATTTTTCCCGCATGCAAAGATAGGACAGTGGGGGCCCCACAATAGGGTAGGGACAACTGCATCACGCCCCTGTCCTAGGGGGGATAGGGGTGGCACACCCCTGTCCTGCCCTTGTCTTAGGACAGGAAGTAGGTTCAAGCAGTGCAGAGAGCAGAAAAAGTGCAGTTTTCGGGGATGAGCAAGTCTCGGGTCTCCTTGGGGATTCAAATCGCCAACGTGAAGACCCTAATGTGGTCACAAATTGCAAGGGTCACAATTTAATGACACTACAACTATTATTAAGTACTATGCACCTAAATGCAGCTAATATCTAATAATAGCTACCTAAGTAAAACTTAAGTATATGTAAATGATAAAACCTCATTTACTCCAACATTAACTATCACACCATTCCCTACTCACTTGATGAGCATTTACTGCACATTTACTCCCTTTATCTCCTCCACAATCAAATATTTCATGCCCGAGTTGGTGTATTTTTCATTTGCAATGGTTTATTTAGGGTCCTTTACAACATCATTTAGTGTTATTGTCTACACGTGACACCATCTATCGAGAGACTTGTTATCTCCAATTTGGAATTATAAGAAAAATTGGGGTAACCCTACAATTTTTTTTGTCCATTTGTAGTTTAAAAGCTCTATGCATGCTTTTTGAGATGATTCTATCACCTCGTGCATGGTTGTCATTTTGCTATTCCTAGCAATTCCTCCCCTTTTTAATTTTTAGGTGCTAATCGGGTCTATGAACCCGATTTATGCCATTTTGGCCTTTAGGTGTCAATCAGGTTCATAAACCCGATTTATACCTCCCCTTTAAATGCTTTTCCCTTTGCACTAACGTGTGAATCGGGTTCATGAACCCGAAATGCACCTTGACCTAGCCATAAGTGAAAATCGGGTTCATGAACCCGATTTGCACCTATTAATTGCACTTCATGTTAAATTTAATGTTTCCTTTATCGATTCGATTCAGGTTTCTTATATTTTATTTTTAATATTTTTGGCCTATATTTTTTTCTTGTTGGTTTGTCACTTTTCTCAGTGGTGAATTCGTGGAGCATTCTTCTCCTTTGAAGTTGCAAAGTTTCCTCTGAGTCTCCTTTTCATGGTTTTTCCTTTTGTTTTCATGTTCCATAATTTTGTTTTCATTCACTTTTTTGGCTTAGTGCAGTCAGGGTCTACAAACCCTAGCCATATTACATTGTTTGTGAAGTGGTGTTCAAATTATTATTTTTTGAATGCACCATTTCTCGTTTTGTTTTTACCATTATCCTTGGTGGTATTCGGGTTGGTGAACTTGAATCACACCAATTTATGGTGGTATTCGGTTTCATCAACCCAAATACCTTTTAGTTTTCATTAATTTTCCCTTTGTTCATGTGTGGTGTTGTTTGAGTGTACCGACCCAAACAACACCATTGATATGGTGCGGTTCGGGTCTGTAAACCAGAACAACACTATGTTTTTTTATCATTGCAATGTCATGTTTTTTGTGGTGTTCAAGTTTGTCAACCCTAACGACACTAAACTAGTGGTGTTAATCTGGTTTACAAACCCGAACCTCACCACCTTGCTCCTCCCTTCTTGGTGTTGGTCGCGTCGATAGGTCCGACCTACACCATGTCTCTCCTTTTTGTGTAGATCAAACTAGTCGACCTGACCTACACTTGATTTATCAATTGCACTATTCATGTGTATTTTGGACCTATGAATCCGATCTACACAAATGCTTTGTTTTACCTAAGTGTAGTTCGGGTTTGTTGGTTTGAAAATACCTAGTTTTTCTCTTCTCATTTTTAAGTGCAGTTCAAGTCTACGAACCCGAACTACACATTTGATCCACAACTAGCCTTAAGTGTAAATCGGGTCTACGAACTTGAATTACACTAAATGCACACACATGTAAATAGGGTTCGTAGACTCGATTTATACTTGATCTATTATGATACAATAAGAGTTTTTGACACCCTAATGGCACCAATTGCAACACATACATTATCCTATTCAATTTTGATGATTGTTATTCTCAAGTATAGATGATTTGTCTATGCTACAGTGACATTCTTGTACAGATGACAAAACCATCTCCAAGCAAGAAGACAATAAAGTTCAAAAAGCAAGATCTACATCTGATCTTTCCTCCTTCATGAGTATCTTCAAGTATTGATAATATAAGGGATACTGAAATAGGTCATGTGGACCCGACATAATTTCTCGAGAGGGTCGAGAAACCACCTTCATATTATAAGATGGAGCCTACCATAAATAGTAGTATTAATCTAGTCTCAGCATTTCCAATGTCGGCTCAAGATCCCAAATTTGTTCTTCAAGTTGCAAATCACTATGATCCTGTTAGCAAAAGTGTGAAAGATACTAGTGGCAAAAAGCTAATCAGGCTTGACGAGGACTTCTTCGACAGTATCTTCAAGTGTCCCAACATTGAAAAGTATTCTGATGTCACCATGCAATCAACATAAGCTTACTATGACAAGAATTCAAAGAAGTGTAGAAAGAATATGAAAGACAATTGGTTAAAGACCTCAAGACCTACAATTGCCAAGTGGCCGAAAACCTTCCACATAAGTGATCTTATTGAAGAGGTCAATGGATTGGTTACTCTTTTGAGAAGGGTGAAGGGACTTCATACTTTAGATACCTATTATGAATGGATGTATCAGTACATCCATGTCATTAGGCAAAACAAAGAGAAAATATTTTGGGGTAAGAAAATAAGTGATGCCTTGTGTGAGCAACTCACTAAGGTACCAACTAACCTCAAATTCTAGATGACATCTTATCTGGCATATGCAACGACTTTCATGAGAAATTTCCCAAGTTTGTCTACATTAGGAGACAAAAGGCAAGTTGTTGTGTATGAACACTATTCCTAGTTGGTATTGAAGAATAGTTTTCATCATTTTAGAAAGGTGAATGATGCACTATTTGACTATCATATGTGCATGCTAAAAAAAGATTTATACAACAAAAGGGTGTATTATCTTGCATGGGAAGTAGTGAACCGGTATGGATGTACGTTCCTCCAATTCCCTACTTTCACCTACCTAAGGGTGGGATGTTTTTGTAGACACATTAATTTGTCCTAGCCTAATTAAATAAATATTTTATTTATTTAATTATTTTATCCTAACTTTTCTATTAATTAAATAAATTTTTATTTATTTAATTAATTCATTTATCCTCTTCTATCTTTTTCCTATTTAAATAAATATTTTTATTTATTTAAATTACCTTTTCTCTAAATTAAATAAATATTTTATTTATTTAATTGGTCCCATTTCCTCTATTAATTAAATAAATTTTTATTTAATCTAATTAATTCATTAGCTTTTTCACTCTATGACACTTGTCATTTATCTCTTAATTTTCCTCTACCTACCCGCTTCATTATTTTATTATTTTTCCTACCTACCCTTTAATCCTAGCCGCCCATTTATCTTTTTACCTCTTAATCTCATCCCTCCATTTTCTAAAAAGGTCTTCTATATAAGAGGATTATTTCATCCTTATCAACCCTAACAAGCAATCTAGAAATCTAGTATTGGAGCTTACTTTTTGCATTCTAACATTCTTATCTTGGGAGTGCAATGGAGTAGTTTTTAGAGCATGCATGTGTGTTTCTAGATTAGATTTTTGGTTTGCATTGTGTGTGTTTTGCAGGTACTTTATTGAGGATGTTGAAATAAATCTAGATCTTGTTCCATAAGATTTTAGATTATTTTTCTCCATCCACATTTGGCATAACCGGTGGGACATGCATTTGTCCTTTTTATTGTTCTAATTTCGCCTAAAAGAATTTTCAAATCGTTAACTAATTTTTATTGCAGGTTGGCTGGAGATTTTGATATCTTTGTGTGCAAATTTTTGACATCTTGTTTGCAGGCTAGGTTGATCTTCAAATTTTGACAGGTTGCATTGTTGTGCATAGCTTATCAGTACATTTGCCTAGAGGTTTCTAGGGTTTGATTAATCCCTTACCTGGCGTGCCTTACATTTCATTTTGTTGAGGCTACATTCACATCTGCTTGTGCTGATATACAAATCTGTTGGTGTTGGATAAATCTTTGCCTGTGTTTTTTTTCTTTTTTTCTTTTTCGCATTTTGCATATGGGTCCTCTTGTGTTTCCACATTTTATATGCATTTCTAGCTGTCATTTTTTTTGTTTGAAATATTATCTATTTGAAGAGGCTGCAAAGGCATCAATAACCGACACAGACCTCTATTTAGAGGTTGCGTAGGCCATCAATAACCCACACAGGCCTCTATTTAGAGGTTGCGCAGGCAATTTGCAACCCACGCAGTCCTCTATTTAGAGGTTGTGTAGGCTTTGAGGCCCACCCCCCTGCCCTCCCACCCTCTTCATTTTTGCATTTTTTTTCTTTTCTTTTCAGTTTTAGATTTTTAATAATTAGTTTTTTAATTAGAATTTAATTTTTTAGTTTTAGATTTTTTCAATTAGGTTTTTTATAATTGGCTTTTAATTAGATTTTAATTTTTAGTTTTAGATTTTTTAGAATTAGATTTTAATAATTAGCTTTAAAATTAGATTTTAATAACTAGCATTTAATTAGATTTTAATTTTAATTTTTAGATTTAAATTTTAGAGTTAAATTAGATTTAAATTTTTTAATTTAGATTAGATTTTAATTCTAGATTAAAATTGGACTTTTTTAATTTGCTAATTAGATTTTAATTTTTGTTAATTAGATCAACTAATTTTTATTTTTGTTAGTTAGACTTTTAGTTTAAATTTTCTTTAATTGGGTTAAACTAGACTAATTTGTAGCTTAGAATAGCAAGCTAATGGTTTAGATAGATTTGTTTTTGTGTATATTTTTGTGTTACTTAGTTTAGGAAGTTTGATTTAGTCTAAATCTTTTTGTTATTAGTTTAAACTTTTTTGTTAGCTATAGGGTTTGTTTTGTTTGTTGAGTTTGTTTCAAATCTTGGGAGGCTAATCATTGAGTTTTGTCTTGTGCAGGGCATCTATTCTCATGTGTCGAAGACCATAATCTTGAAATTACTAATGACATTTGGTGCAAGACATTTGACGAAGACTTGATTTTGAAACCGATTGTCTTTTTAGTATAGCGAACGCTTCATTTTGGTGCTTAAAAAAACTCTATCTGTTTGTCTTGTGTTTTTCTTCATACATGCTTTGTGTTAACCCGTGGTGATGACAAAAGTATCCTCTCCCCTTTCCTTCTAAAGGATCTTGGGTGCAAGAGAATCTGTTGTCATCTTGAGAGGGCCTACCTCCTGATTTGTGAGAGGGAACGACCCAAGTGGTAATGGGCTAAAGCCAAGTCACCTCTCAACTGCTATATAAATATGTGGGATGAAATTATTCAGAATGGGTGCTAACTGCCTACCTATGCCAACTTCCCAAGTACTTGTGGTCTACAGGAAGGAAGCCTCCAAAGGGAGAGAGCATATATGGATGCCTGAAAGAGAGTCCCTTACTAGAAACTCATTGTTTTAGCAGCCAAAAAACTTTTACTTGTTGACTCAATTGTTGTGATATGCGCATTTCGAAGAAACCCCTCATGTACCCTTCAAATTGAGATAGAAAATTTCTCGATATCTTTGGGTCTTTATAAATTTAAAGCTTGGTATGCCTGAGAAGTGAGTGTTGTGTTCTGGAGCCAATGCTACCAAGCTTCTATCTATCCAGTTGAATGTGGTGTTCTGGGCAAGGGGATTCAACAAGTATTGTCCTTGGCTAGCCTTAGGATTGTGCTTGAATGTGATTTTATTTCATTGCAAAATCAAACTAACATTCTATCTGTTGTGTTTTATGAGTGTGTGCAAAACAAACAAGAAAATTTCACAATCAACGCCACACTTGAAACTAAAACATTGAACTTGCATTTTCATTCGTCTATCTAGCAGCACACCTATGCCCCACAAGTTCATGAAGAAGTCCATATATCGTCACTCTAGGAAAAATCAGATCAACCCAAAGGTTATTCAAAAGAGGAGACGTTTCTTATACAAAAACTGCATTCTTTTGTTGAAACATCGCACATTTCTACATTGTTATCGAGATTTCTAAAACTATTTTACAACGAAATTTGAACCTGAACCCTTGAGATCACAAGCTTTCTTCTTTAGAAGAGCCTTATCACAAGCGCATAACAAAGTACAATACATTCAACCATCTTATCTCCCAACACTAGTAAGGCTGTAGAGACATCATTTTGCAGTTCTGATCTTTTTAGGTCCTTGCATAGTTACATTATTCTAGATTTCCACACCTTTTAGGTCCTTGCATATCTCACTTAGTCATGCCTAGTCCTTGCATATTTAGATCATCCCATTCAATCATACATTTAGACCTTGCATTAGTCTTTGCATCCTTCAGATTGCTTCATCTCATTGTGTATTTAGTCCTTGCACTCATTCATTGGTGAAACACATCTTAGCCTTGCAATTAGGTCTCTCTCAAAAGGTCTTAAAACAAACATTGGTTATCAATCCTCCCATATCACTTGAGGCACATAATCCTTGAGTTAGGGAGAATTTTAGCATCTTTGAGTTGGGTAGTCCACTTGGAGTTCATAATTTCCTACTTAGCACACCCTTTCTTGATCACTTGTCCTTGTGTCTATCCATCATAAAACAAGTGTCACCTTGCATCACAATTTCCTTCCGACCTAGAGTTGCCTTGAATCCTTGCATTTTATCATAGTAGGTTCACCATTGGTCGTCAGTACCTCCTTTAGAGCCTCACATCATAAGTAACCTATCATATAGTTGAGTCTGCATTTTTAGGGTTTGCATCATACCTTGAGTCTCATTCATTGCCATATCCATAAACCTTAGGTCAAATATCAGAAATGATCACTTATGTCTCCTAACTCGAGAAATAAAATGTTTCAAAATTGTCTATTTCAAGATGGAGACAAACTTATTGATTTTGATTCAGAAGAACACATTAGTGTTGCAACTAGTGAAACCAGTGAAACAAAAGATGAAGAAATAACTCAATCTACCATTGACAAAGCATTACATGATCATAGATTTACTAAAATTATTAAAGAGGTGGTTAAACATGATCCACAAGCATACTTCAAAACCATTGTTGACGAGGGAATTAAACTACCACCTAATTTTGACATATCATTACTCATAGTTAAGGACGAATTGAGAGCTAGTGAATCTAAACCTACAAGGACAAACAATGAGGAGAGAATAAAAGATCACATAACTTTCTACTTGCAATAGGATATAAGAAATGTATGAAAATATCGAAACCTATATCTACCAATGATCACATTTTGAATGAATTAAGAGCATTGAGAAAAGAATTAGACACTCTCAAGAATAAAAAGGCATCATCACACAAGTTTTCCATTAAGGACATGTATCCCTATCCTTTTGATCCAAGCATTTTGATGCCACCTTTTCCTAGTCATTGGGAGATACCAAAATTGGATGTATAGAGGAAAAGGGGACCCTATAGATAACTTGAGGGAATTTTGTGCTACCACCTTAAGATTTGCAGTGGATGAAACATACCTTATGAGATTATTGTCTTACAGTCTTGGAGGAAGAACTATGGAATGGTTCTCTCACTTATCTTCGATTATCAAATCTTTCCAAGAATTGGCTAATAAGTTTATCTCACACTATGCTTACAACTGCGAACATGAGGTGACCATGATGGACCTCTTCAACACAAAACAAAAACAAGGAGAATGCTTTGTATTATTTTTACAAAGATGGAGACATTTGACAAAAAAGAGTACCTTATGACATTCTTGATAAGCAACTTATTCACCTCTTTGGTCACAATTTAAACAAATAAATTGGAAGAGAACTTCACCTCATGTGTTTGGACACCTTTGATGAGGTCATAGACATGGGATTTAGAATTGAACAAACCCTTATTGATGATGGTACTATAAATATTAACAATGATAAAGATCACAATGGATAGAGTTCAAACCACAAAACACCCTTTTGGGCTAAAAACAAGAATGTGGTTAATGACGGATTTGTTGATGCAAAAAATGCTAAAACATCATCACCTATTTACAACCTTAAGGGTTCATCTTCAAACAAAGGAAAAGAGAAACAACGAAGCTTCCCTAAATGAAACTTTACACCATTAGGACAGTTGCTCGAGTTGACATTGAAAGAACTCCTTGAGAACAATCTTATAATGTTGCTTGAGATGAGAGAATACAATCCACAAGTCAAAGCCCAATGGTGGAATGATGATCACTTTTGTGACTATCATAGACACAAGGGTCACAAAACTAACAGTTGCAATAAACTTCGACATGTGATAAAAGATCTTCTTGATGAGGGAAAGATTTTGGTTGATGGACATACTCCTTCTGTTAACTCCGATCATGATATATTCAAGAATCATTTCCCTAAGCATGACAAGGATAAAGGGAAGGCCCCCAAATCTAGTGATGGCGTGAACTATGCCAATGCTAAATGTGATTATACCATAAACAACATCAGTGAGGCTGACAATGATGTGAATACTTTCATCATAAAGGGAAAATAAATTGATTGTAATGTTACCACCCGCAAAGGTACATTTATCCTTAGAGGCCCTAATTCTAAACCTGTTGCACCAACTTTGTAATACAAACTTATAGAGCATTTAGGGAAAACTCCTGCGCAAATTTCTATTCTTGAGTCACTACGCTTATCCCCTGAGCATAAAGCTATCCTTGATAAAGCGCTCGCTACTGCCATAGTGCCTACAAATCTACATGTAGATCAATTTCAAGCTATGGTGGGACATATCGCCTCCCCTCATACCCTCACTTTCACTAAGAATGACGATTCATCCATGCAACAATTGCATAATTCACCCTTAGACATTGAAGTCCTTGTCCATAGAGTTAAGATCAAGTGAGTTCTGATAGACAGAGGAGTAGGTCTAAATATTTGTACTCTAATATTAATTAGAGATCTTGGGTATGATGAAAGTGCAGTTGATCCAAAGAAAAAGATTATGATAAAGGCATATGATGAAGAGGAACGTTCATCTAAGGGATCAGTTATATTGCCTATTAAAGTGGGACTTGTGGTGAAGGATGTTGTTTTCCAAGTCCTAGATCTCCCCTTGACCTATAACATTCTCCTCGGAAGGCCCTGGAACCATGCAATGCAAGTTGTACCTTCTACCTACCATCAATGTATTAAATTTTTGCATAATGGTGTCATAGTAACTATATTAGAAGATCCAAACCCTTTTATGTATTGCAACAACTTGAGTTCTAAGAATGAATCCATCATTCCTGGAAATCATGAAGTACCTCCTTCCCAAGCATACATTGATCCTGATTCCTTAAAAGCATCCATATTCAAATCCAATGAAGCTGAGATCAAAATAAAAGTAAAAGAGAATAGAGTAGGGGAATATTCTATGAGTCATTCTCTCTATATTGGAAAGCTACCTTTGTTCCCTCGTACTTATAGAAAACCACAAATGACTAAAACCACATCAAACACCACTACTATGATCTGCAAACCTACAATTTTCAAAAAATGGGGAGCTTTGTATGATTAAATGGAAGGAGAGGATCTCTTGAGATGGTTATACAAAGACGAAGATACAAAGAAAGAACAAATTGCAGAACCTAAAGTCAAAATACCAGCTGAGCTATATGGAAATGGACTAGAGATAATGAAAAGATATGACTATGATGATCACAATCCTCTTGGTTTACAGAAAAAAGGTATGCTTGAACCAATCAAACCTGATGGTGGATGTAAGGTTCCTAGTCTAGGGTATGATACACATAAAGATAAGACCTTGAGTTCTAAGGGTAACTCGAGTGAGGTAGGAGAATCTTCTAATATAACACAAATTAACGAGGAAGGTTCCATCGATGACTCTGACGATTTCATTGGTATATGACTATGATTCTATCTGTACCCTTGAGCCAATTCATAATCTTGAGTGTAATCATGATCCCTGATCCCTTGTTGACCCACAACTTATTGATTGGGACCAATTAGGTCCGCCCCAGTTATATGTTCTTCAAATGACAAGACAATCATAAACTTTCTTGGAGGATGAAGTGATTTACCCCTTGGAGATCATAAGGATGGATTCACCATAGAACTCAACAGTGTGGCTTACTTTGGAGAAAGTGCCAAGCTTTTCAGTCATGGAAAATATCAATAGGTCTTCTAGTAAAAACTATTCTACAGTGCTATTAGACCCAAAAAAATTAAAAATAAAGGACGTATCCAAAGGTAAAAGCCTCTCTAAGGAACCTGAGGATGGAAGTCTTGACACACTTCCCCGAGCATTATATCATGAGAAGTCATCTATGTTAGTGGAAAACATAGTACCAACAAACCTGGGCATAGAAGAGAATCCAAAGATTATACATCTAGCAGAATCATTGACACCTGAAGAGAGAATAGAGCATATCTAATTTTATAAGGAAAGAGAGATTAATTTTGCATGGTCCTATGCAGACATGCCAATACTTAACCCTGATTTAGTTATGAATCACTTGTCTTTGCCACCAGGGGCAAAACCTGTCAAATAAAAATTGAAAAAAATGAATCCTCACAGGACACAATTGGTAAAGGCAGAACTACAAAAGTGTCTAGATGTTGGATTTATAAGGCCTGTTGATTATTGTAATGGTCACCAAAATGTAATGGTTGGTGAAAAATGTGTGAATGAGAGATCAAGAGGAAAGCTACCCTTTCCCTCCAAGGAGAGATGAGAGTTTTACTACAAATTTCCCTTCAAACACTTTTCATGCATTACATTGGAAGAGGTGGGGGGGGGGGGGGAATTCACTAGACTCAATCTCCAAAGAAGAAGAGAAAATTCTAAATGAAATGAGAATGATAAGTCAATCCCCTCTTCTACTCGGAATGGAAAGGAATTGATTGAATTATGTATTAAGACTAAGTGAAAAGAGAGGAAGAACTAATAATAACTCAAGATCAAAGTGTGGGATGAAGCTGTGCACCTGGATTTGGCAGTAATATGTCAAAACGAAGCCACCCTACAAATTTAAGAAAAAGTTGCTTGGACCGTGGTGAAAGTGTACATGGTCCTCCAAAAAATCCATGAAACAAAAAGGGTTTTTCCACCTCTGCAAATGGAGTCCAAATCTAAAAGTATAGCTACACACCTACAACCTACACACAAAAAAGAGAGGAAAAGGGGTTGGGATTGGAGGTTTGCCTTCAGGTCAAACCCCAGTTTTGGAATTAACCAAGTAATGAAAGAAAGTACTTGCAAGTAAATGTAAATGGAAGACTGAAATGTAAATCACCTCAAGGGAGGTTGTGATAGAAATGTTGATGGAAATGCTTGTATGAAGTTGAATGTTGAAATGGATCTCCTCTTCAATGGTTGAATCCTTGACTTGAATGCAACACCTAGCTTTGAAGGGAGACTGGAGATGCTCAATGCTTGAAAGGGATGCTTGAATGTTTGATTTCTCTTGAACGTTTGATCACCAATTCTTAGCTTATTGAACTTATTTTTTTGCAAATGAGAGGGGAAATGCAACTTTTATACTTGTCAATTAGGGTTAATGAAACTAATTTTTGTCACAAGCTGACATCGGGGAAGTTTTCTCGCTCACTACGCAACCTTGAATGCAGACTTAGGAAGGGTCTTGCCCCAAAATAGGGTAGGGGACAGGGGTGCCACGCCCCTGTCCTGCCCTTTTTTTGTAGAACAGGATGCAGGTTAGGCAGTGCAGAGGGCAAGGGAGATGCAGTTTTTGGTGGTTGAGCAGTCTTCAGTCTCCGATCATGCTAGGAGATTCAATTTCACATGCATGAGGACCCTCATATGGTCAAAAATTGCTAAGGTCGCAATTTTATGACACTACATTTAGCCCCCACTTTAGTGGGAGTATGAGAATACGCCAATATTGTTGGTAAAGTACAAGAAAACAAGATTGAAATACTTTTACCACGTCAAGGAGGCAAGATGTGCCAAGCCCCCATTGAACTTAGGATCTTAGGACTTCGATTGATGAAGTAAAAGGGAAGATTGAGAAGGGGAGAACCATGATTGCAAGTAGCAAAGTTCCCCTCACTATGAGTCATGTAAGCAAGGATACCAAAGATTACAAATCAAAACAAAGTTCACTAAGTAATTCTTAAGTATCAAGAAGGAGAATATGAGTGGAGTGTATGCCTCCACATTAAAGCGATCACACAGGCCTTATCGGGAACAATTGCTTTAAGGTAGGATACACCTAAGAGAGAGAGAGAAGAGAGTGAGAACGTTATCCCAAGGATTTGGCTCCCAATCGAGGAATAAACCCAAAGATTATGAACACAAAACATGAGGTAGTTTCGCTTTCCTTGGGGTCAGTATGCTGTATAATAACTCATGTATATCATATATGTATGTGCATATAATAATCGTCATTCCCCAAAGAAAGGAAACTTCCTTGGATGAAAGGGAAGATAAGAGTCTATTGAGTCAACATGAAAGATATCAAAAGAGATCTCAATGCTTTGCATCATCCTCAAGTATTCATTAAGAGGATAATAGTAGAACATGGATACACATAAAAGAATAGTCACAAAAGAGCAAGAGAGGAGAGAGAGAGAGAGAGAAAATCTACGATGCCAATGTCAATAATCTAGCATGACATCCACCTCCCGATCTTACTGACCACTATTTCGAGAAGGTGAGAAACACGCCAGAGGAGTGACATCGAGCACAACAGATGGAGCTATCACAAGATCCAAACAAGGACTACGCTCATGTGGTAAGTCATTTTGTTCGGCTCTAGGAGATAGGATTAGGGCTTTTGAAAATTCAGTTGATAAATGCTTGTCAACATTAACATATTCATAATCGCTATCAGAAGAATTAGGAGTTGTATTTCCATCATGAATATCATGTTCACTCATTTCCTCATCAAGATTTATAGAAAGAGGATCTCACACATGAATAGAAGTAAAACCATCACATGTTTTTTGCAACTTATGATTTGGAGATTTAGGTTCAACAACTTGCTTAGGAGAAAAGGGAATGGAGTTCTAGGAGATTGAATAGTTTGAGGGATAGCTTCACGAGCTTGAACACGTCGTCTTCATCGGTGTTCTCTCGCACAACGATTTCGTCGATTCTTAGTAGAAGACTAAGAAGATGGAGGAATATTTAGTGAAGGAGGAATATTCTTGTCTTTGATAGTTGAAGGTTTAGACTGAGGTCTTTTAGGTTGAATAAGGGGAGAAGAAGGCCCCTTCTCTCTATAAGAGGAAGGAGGCAAAACTGTGCCATACAAAGGAGGAATATTAGGTGTAGGAAGGAAACCAGGTCCATCATGAGGAGGAGGTAAGGGTCTAAGCTTAGGAGGAATATTGTTTTCTTTCTTAGGAGAAGGCATAGACACATCCATATGAACATGTTGAGGATCTTCCTTAGGAAGAAGATTATTTCTATCCGTTAGGGGAAGAACTTCATCTTCAAGAATGATAGGATTGTGAAGTGTTGAGGATCTAGGTTGACTTAAGGATAATATCATATCTTTCTTCCATTTTTGATAAGATTGAAAAAGAGCATCGCTCCTTGATGGAAGAGATTGAAATTTCTCAGGCCAAAAGAAATCAATAGGAACATCGGAGCTTCTTTCGAATGGTTCAAATAAGCCATGGTTTATGATTTTGCCATTGTGAGGAAATTTCAAACACTTATGGATTGGAGAAGAAATAGCCTTCATGGAAGATAGCCAAGGATATCTAAACTTCACACGGAATTTCTGAGAAGAAGGAATGATAACAAAGTTAACATCCATAGATTTAGTATGAACTTCAACATGAAGGGTGATACAGCCAATGGTAGGACAAGAGAATCCATGAAATAACTTCACAACCACATTAGAAGCATCATATATTGGTTTATGCAATCGTAAAGTGAAAAGATACTCCTCAGTGGTGACATTAACCATGCAAGAAGGATCAATAAGGGCACCATGACAAGGTATATCCTTAACCTTCACAACTATGTATAAAGGGCCATCGGGTGCTTAATGGTCTCACTAGGGTCAAATGTAATACAAGGATCCTTAGGCATATCTTATTTTTCTACCATATTTACCAAGTTCGGAGCCATAGAGGTTAATTCCTCAGAAGAGAGAGAAGTAGGTACAATCTCAATCACGTTAGAGGTATGAGAAGGTAAGGGATTGGTGATAATATTAAGATTTTGATTATGAGGAGCTATTGATTTATCCCCTTTATCATTCACACCTGCCACAAATATAGTATTATTATCAATCAAATCTTAAATCATATTTTTCAATGCGAAACCTTTCTGAGTATCATGACTAGGCTGATGATGAAATTGTAAGGAAAGCATAGTGTGGAAACACCTTCCTAATGTCAATTAATAGGGAAGATCATGCAAAAATGCAGTTTAAAACTTTTACAGAATGTTAATAATAACATAGACAAAACACAAAGAATCAACACAGAGACGAAACACCAAGAATTACGTGGGAAAACCCTTTTGGAAAAAACCCACCACCAACAGTTGAAACACTTTATTTCCAGTAAATGAATTTACAATAAAGTTTCTGTCTGCAACTATAGGTATTCGTTCTTAGATTCTCATGAACTGGACACTAGAATCGGATCCTGGATATCAGTTTTTATACCATAGTTATCCAATGGCTACATATATCATATTGTCAATAGTTCACCTGAGCAACTGCACCAATGGTTTGAAGTCTAACCATCTGTGTCAGTCCGCATTCATGGGAAACACAATATCCCACATGCACTAGGAAGTCGGGTCGGTTCGTATTCATATACACCGACAAGAGCATCTTCAATGTCCAAGTGTTTATCTTTTGGACTTCGGTTAGAGTGCACGCTCGTAGTCAGTCTCTACTCCACTTGCTCAACCTCTAGCTTGCATCTTTGCCAGTTTGTCACGGACTCACCATCGGAAAGAAGCTCTTCTTTGTCGCTGGGTCACGGTGGAAAGTCTAACGAGCAATTTCCCATCATGACCTAGCAACCACCGTTGGATCTTTTGCGATCACCATCCGATCATTTGTGATCTGCTCGACCTTTAACTCGCCTTAGTCGCTCTCCAGCCGGGTCCCACCACTTAGTCACCATATCGCGAGGGATAACATTTCAGGCACCTCACAACCTCGATACAACGACAACCACTGATAGTCCCAGAATTTTACTCCACCATTGATCTTCCTCGAATCTGTCGTTGGATCTTCTTGATTTGCATGACCCTTATCTCACTGGACCACTCACTAATGCCATGTGTCACTTCTTTATTGGCTCCGGAGTCCCTGCCCTTCCACCTTAGCACGACCTCACTATCTGTCGAAATGGAGCTCTTCTTTGTCATTGGGTCGTGATGGATATTCTATCGAGTAGGTTCCCATCGAGACCTAGGAACCACCATTGGATCAACCTTGATCTGCTCGATCGTTATCTCACCTGAGTTGCTCTCTTGCCGGACCCCACCACTTGGTTGCCAAGCTGCGATGGATAATGTTCATGCATATTGCCATAGTGGTATAGCGACAATCGTTGATCCACTTTCAACCTGCACGGTCTTTAACTCGCTTCTTTTTGCACATGCTTTGTCGCTAAGCTGCGGGGAATAAATTTCGATCATCTTCCCATCGCGGTATAGCGACAGCCATTGGATCATCTCGGACTTGCTCACTCGATAGCTGATCACAAGAAGAGGGTTCCATCAGCCCATCGACAGTCACACCGACAACTATTCCTTTGAGATAGGTTACTCCAATTAGTCCGAACACAAGTCAAGTTAATTCGAGGCACATTTCCAACAAACAACCATTGTAGACATTATTGAGAAACATGGGTATCAAGACCCATAGAATTAGAACACCACCTGAACTTGTGATTGCTCACAGGTTTTGTCAAGATGTTTGCAACATTTTACAGAGTGTCTACCTTGTTAAGATAAACTTTTCCATCTTCCACCATGTCACGAACAAAGTGATACTGAACACCAATATGCTTTGATCTGGCAAGGAAAGTAGGATTCTTTGCCAAACATATGGCACTCTGACTGCCACTCAAAATTTTAACCTACCCTGCATCAAAACCAATACCTGAACTCAAAGGCCTAAGCCAGACAACTTCTTTACAAGCATGTGTGGCCGCCATGTATTTTGCCTCTATGTGGACAAAGCGACTACAGATTGCCACTTGCTCATCCAACTAATAGCTCCACCATTCATGACAAAAACATATCCACTGGTGCATCTTCTGTTATCTATGTCTCCCACCCAATTAGAATCCACAAAAACATATACATTGAGAGTTTTCTTTGAATCATCAGAATGACCATGATAGCACATAGCAAAATTTGAAGTTCCCTTCAGATATCTAAACACCCTCTTTACAACATCCCAATGCGGCCTTCCTGGATTCGACATAAACCTACTAAGTAGTCCCATTGGCTAGGCAATGTCTGGTCTTATACAAACCATAGCATACATCAAGCTGCCAACAACACTTGCATAAGGTACACTTTTCATGTCTTCAATCTCTTTTGGAGATTTTAGACTGTCAAGCACAGACAACTTAGTTCCCTACAAGATGGGAACAACATGTGATTTACAGTCAGACATATGAAACCTTTCAAGAACATTGGTTATATACTTTCTCTAGCTGAGCCAAAGTTTCCTCTTAGATATATTCCTTTTGATCTCCATTCCCGGAATGTAATTTGCTGCTCCTAAGTCCTTCATTTCAAATTTCATGGATAACTGAGATTTTAAATCTGAGATCATACCTTTTTTATTTCCTATGAACATGTTGTCTACATACAAAGATATGATAAAAATCCTATCACCTTCAGTTTTTTACTAAACACAATGATTAACTTTTGATCTCATAAATCCCAAGGACAAAACAAATGTATCATACTTTTGATAACACATTCTGGGAGACTGTTTCAAACCATATAGAGACTTCTTGAGTCTCCATACCAAATGTTCTTTACCTTTTTCCACAAAGTGCTTAGGGTGAGACTGATGGGTTGGTGCTTGGGATAGACTAGCTTAGTCTATGCTATTGGATCCTTTCCTTAGATCACCTGGTGTTCTCCTCACACCCTAGGGTCTCTAGGACTTCCTTTGCTTGGGGAATCCCCTAACCTTTCCCAATCCACCCACCAATGAGTTGCTATGCTGCTCCTAAGGTCTCACCTACTCATGAGACTCAAAACCCCTTACTATGGCTAATAAGGGATATGCTTGTTCTATACCTTCTAGGGTCTTAGCAAGGTTATAAAAGGTATATTTCATGGTCTTCTCACCCATTCATGTGCCCCCAAGAGTTTTCAAGACTCCAACTACTTACCGATTTCACTATTTTGTGTTTTTGCTTACAAAATAGAGCTACAAGGATTTTGACCAATTAGGCCTCCTACCTGGTCCTTTAGGGCTCCCTCTCACAAATGATGCATAAACAACCCAGACTCCCAAAATGGACTACCATTCATTTGGCAAGGGCTCAAGTATTTTCTAGGTTTTAGGCCTCCAAGTGGCCGTACAGTGCCCTAGATAGATTTTTAAGTTTTTAAGGGTTTTTAGGACCTGCCAGGGACACAGTGCAGGTTTGCTATTCTTGCCACCTTGTATGGATTGGTGGAAGCTTATCCTTCAAACCAATGGTACTTAACTCACTCCTCTCCAAATTCTCCAAAGGGTGCTCTCTTCTCTGACCAACCTTGCTCTCCAAGACCTCTGCAACTTAACCCTTCCTAGCCGGGCACTGTTCAGTCTCGCCTAGGATTGGGTCTCTTGATGGCCTCCCTGCATTGTCAAGGGCTCTTCTTGCTTTTTAGTATGGTAAAAGGTCTTAACTCTCATTCCCCATGGTTTCATGGTGGTTCCACAATGGGGAATGGAGTTATGCAGCCATTTACACAATCCTGTCCAAAACTGGATAGAAAGAAGACAATTTTTAAAATATTTACAAACACTCACAACCTACAAATAAAAACCTAATCTGATTGCTCATAATGAAATTATTTACACCATAGAAGACACTCCACATAGTTTTACATGCAAATCAATCCTTTAACCAGTTCGGTTGCTTCATTCAAACTGATTGGTAACCAAAATACAATCACAGTCAAGTCTCTTTGCTTAGGCCATACAATATCTAACATCCAACCCATTCATTTAGGGTTTGTAAATACTTATACTACCCATACCTTGGTCTATGTGCCCATACTAGGGTTTTCCATGTTAACCTAAAGAATTTGACATCATGGTGGAAAAGTTGCTTGACAACTTTTAAAAGTTGTCATGCAACTTTTGCAACTTTCTCAATGTTGCTTCTCATGACTCCTAAACCCACATTGGGAAAACCTAAGGACACCATCATGTTATAAAGGACCCCTAAACACCTCAAAGACACACATACCCTCCATTTTCAATAAAATCACAATCTTGACTTATGACCCCTAAGATCTCCACTAGGACCCTACCTAGGACCTATGAGCACATGGCTCATTATTTTATGTACAAAGGCTTCATAAGAAGCATAACACCAACAAAAAAAGAAGGAGGGAGAGCTTGAAAGGGTGCTTCTACACCATACTCCTCCTTTGCACATAACTAAGAAAAAGAAGAAGAAATGAGAGCTGGGTCTATTCCAAGTGTCTTGAACCTGCTCTCCTCCACCCATGTAGCTTCAGATATTGGTTGATTTGCCCATTTCACTAAGTGCTCCATGTAGACCTGGTATCTAGTAGACTTCTTCACCCTTGATTCCAAGATCTCCTCTACTTTAGGCTTCTTCACTTGAGGTAAGGTATTTACATCCAAGTCTTGTAATACCTTAGCTTGGTTCTCAGTCTGCCCTGCTATCTCTCCCTTGTACATTACCAGATCAGCAACATTAAAGATTGGTGAAATGGCTAAGTCTGAAGGCAAATCAACCTTATAGGAATTCTCACCATATTTTTCTAGAATTTGACAAGGTCCTACTCTCTTCATCTGCAGTTTGGTAGGCTTACCACTTTGCATCCTGGCTTTGCTCAAATGTACCATCACATAGTCACCCACCTTGAACTAAACTTCTCTCCTTCTCTCATCTATCTTGACCTTCAGTTTTAGAGTGGATTCAAGGATGGCCTTCTTCACTTGCTCTTGAACTTCCTTGATGGTTTGAGTGAAGTCCTTTGCTTGCCCGCTCTTCATCTCCAAAGTACTAAGGTCTCTCAACTCACATACTCCCCTTGGATGTTTGCCATACACAACCTCAAAAGGGCTTCTACCAGTGGTCCTATTCACACTGTCATTATATGCATGCTCTACTTGAGGAATGATTAGGTCCCATGTCTAACCATGTTCCTTAGTTAGACACCTTAACAAATTGCCTAACACCCTATTGATGACTTCAGTTTGACCATCTGTTTGTGGATGGTAAGATGAGCTAAATGACAAGTTAGTTCCTAGTCTCCTCCATAATGTTTGCCAAAAATGACCCATGAAATTGATGTCCCTATCTAAAATAATGCTTAAAGGAAGTCCATGAATCCTAACAATCTCTTTAAAGAAGAGATGTGCAACATAGCTAGCATCATGTGTAGTCTTACATGGTATGAAATGACTCATCTTGGAAAACCTATCTACTACTACATAGATGTTGTCCATACCTGTTTTAGTCTTGGGAAGTCCTACTACAAAGTCCATGCTTATACATTCCCAAGGTCCGTTAGGGACCGGTAATGGTTGATAAAGACCAGCATTGCTTGATCCTCCTTTTGCTCTTTGACACACTCCACATTGCTCTACATACCTCTTTACATCTCTTGACAACTTTGGCCAATAGTAGTACCTCTATACTAAATCCAAGGTTTTGTTGACTCTAAAGTGTCCACTTAAACTGCCATTATGTTTTTCTTGGATGAGGTTCTCCCTCATGGATCCTCTAGGTACACACAACTAGTTACCCTTGAACAAGAGACCATTTTGGAGAGTGTAATCTGCATACTCACCATGGAAATGGCTCTCAAACTCTTTGCAAACCTTGTAAGCTGATGAGAAGTCTTCATCTCCTTCATAGAGGTCTTTGAAACCTTCTATTCCTATGCTTTGCAACTGTAGTTCTTGAACTGTCAACAACTTCCTGCTTAATATATCTGCCACCTTATTAAGTTGCCCCTTCTTATGCTTGATGGTGAAGGTGAAGGATTGGAGGTATTTCATCCATTTCAGATGTCTATTGCTAAGCTTCTCTTGAGTGTTAATGTAACTCAATGCCTAGTTGTCTGTGAACACCACAAATTCCTTTGGGAGTAAGTAATGCCTCCATTTCTTTAAAGACTGCACTAATGCATACAGCTCTAGGTCATAGGCTGAGTACTTCTTCTTTGCTTCATTAAGCTTCTCACTGAAAAATGCCACAGGTCTTCCCTCTTGACTCAATAAACCACCTACTACAATTCCACTTGCATCACACTCCAAAGTGAATAGCTTATCAAACGTAGGTAGGAGAAGGATAGGTTTTGTGGCTACTTCCTGTTTGAACAATTGAAATGCTTTGTCAGCCTACTTAGTCCATTTAAACTTAGTTTGAAGGCCTCCTTTGATGGTGTCAAGGACTGGTGCACATATGCCACTGAAGTTCCTCACAAACTTCCTATAGAATTGAGCTAATCTATGGAAACTTCTAACCTTAGTCCTTGTTTTAGGTGCAGGCCAATTCAAGATTACCTCCACTTTGCTTGGATCCATCTTCAAGGTTCCTTTAGACACCACAAATCCTAAGTAGACCAGCTCTCGCTTCATGAAGTCACACTTCTATAGGTTGATGGATAGCTTCTCCTCATGCAACCTCTCTAAGACTAACCTCAAATGCTCAAGGTGCTCCTCTTTGGTTCTGCTATAGATGAGAATGTCATCTAGGTACACCACCACAAATCTACTTGTGAAATCCTTCAACACTTCATTCATCAACCTCATGAAGGTTCTTGGAGCATTGGTGAGTCCAAATGGCATCACAAGCCATTCATACAATCCTTCTGTGGTTTTAAAAGCAATCTCCCACTCATCACCCTCCTTAATTCTTATCTGGCGATAACCACTTTTAAGATCCAGCTTGATGAAATACATAGCCCCTCCTAAACAGTCCATTAGATCCCCTATTCTAGGAATAGGAAACCTATGCCTTATGGTAATCCTATTGATTGCTCTTGAGTCAGTGCAAAGTCTCCACTTACCTCCTTTTTTTGATGCTAGCACTACCAGGACTACACATGGGCTGATGCTCTTCTCAATTAGTCCTTGTTCCAATAACTCCTGCACTTGCCTTGCTACCTCCTTATTCTGATCAGGTGTAAGCTTATATGCAGCCTTGTTAGGTAAGGATGCACCGGGAACAAAGTCTATTTGATGACTTATAGACCTTCTTTGTGGGAGTGTTGCAGGTGCTCTATCACTCACTATGTCCTTATACTCTTGCAACATGGGCTTCACCTCGTTGGGTATCTCTGCCTGCAACTTGTCTTCTCCCTCCTTTGGTTTCACAAAGATGGCACACTTCACTATCTCCTCCTCATGTAGCAATTTTAAAAACTCTTTACCGGTAGCCAATAAAACACTAGGTGTTCTTGAAGTTCCCTCTTCATTCTCTGTCAAAGGCTGAATCTTGAAGGTCTTGCTGTCCTTCTTAAAGGAAATGGAGTTCTCCTCTCCATCATAGATCACCTTCCTATCAAATTTCCAGGGTCTTCCTAGCAATAAGTGACATGCATCCATAGGTAACACATCACAAAGGATCTTATCCTTGTATCCTCCAATAAAAAACTCTACCCAAGTCTGCTCATTGACTAGCACACTCTGCTCATGATTCAACCATGTCACCTTGTATGGGTTAGTGTGGGGTATCCTTACGAGTTTCAATTTCTTGACTGCCTCTTCTGATATGATATTGTCAGTTGAGCCTGAATCAACTATCACCTTGCAAAATTTACCAAGAATCTTGCACCTCACCCTAAACAATGCTCTCCTATGCTTGGGTTCATTCTTCTCTGGCTGTCTTATCAAGACCCTATTAAACATTAGATTTTCTCCAATCTCTTATTCAATATGGTCCACCTCAGGTGTCTTGCTTCTTGAAGAGTCTTCATGTGCATATGCAACCCTCTTTCCACTGTTTGATGATGTAAGCTTGTCAGGGCATCTATATGTCGGGTGTCCCAATTGTCCACAATTGTAACACTTCATTGTTGCAAAATAGGAGCTGCCTCTGCCGGTACCTCTACCCCTATTTGGACCACCTTGTGCACCTCTTCCTCTATAATGTCCTCCTCTGAGATTAGCTTCACTACCATGCTCAGTCAACTTGGTTTCTCCTTGGTTCCTTGGCTCATTTGCCTTGCTTTGGTAACCACCTTGGTGATTCACTTGATCTCTACCTCTGCCTCTACCCCTGTTATTGGAGTCTCCTTTCCTTTTGTTCCTCTCTTCTACCTTGACAGCAAGCTGATGACATTTTTGGACAGTAGTAGGAGTCCATAGGCTTATCTCCTCTTGAATGTTCCACTTTAGGCCGCTTAGATACCTAGCCACCTTAATAGATTCATCTTCTTGGACTTTAGATCTAAGTGTAGCATCCTAAAATTGTGACACTTGCAATTTCGACCGCATTTGGGTCTTCACGATGGCGGCGCAACACGGAACCTGAATGGAGACCCCGAAACTTGTTCATGACACCAAAAACTGCATTTTTCAGCACCCTGGCCTGATCATCCTTGCACCCTGCTGTCCCAGGAGGTGGGACCATGGCGCCTAGCGCCCTGGTCCCCCAGGACCATGGCGCCCAGTGCCCTGGTCCCTGGCCCTATTTTGGGCCCGGTCTCTTATGGGGCTTCGGGTCTTTAAGTTTGCAAATTGGAAAATATTGTTTCCTGGTCGGCCCAAGGTCGGGAAAATCAGTCTATCAACCCTAATTGACAAGTATATAAACTAATTTTCCTCTCCTAGAAAGGGAGGAAGGAAAAAAGGTGGAAACGATATTCAAACATTCAAGTATTCAAGCATTCAAGTATTCAAACATTCAAGCATTCAAGCATTTCTTCAAGCAATTGAGCATTCTAAGTCTCCATTCAAGGCTAAGTGTTGCATTCAAGACAAGGATTCAACCATTGAAGAGGAGATCACTTACAACATACAACATACTACATACATTACACCTTCGCATGTAAGAATACAAACATTCTTACAACAAGGTATCAGTACTTGTTTACATTACAAACATTTACATTTACAGCATTCTCATTTCTTGGTTAATTCCAAAACCGGGGTTTGACCTAAAGGCAAACCCCTCATCCCTAACCCCCAATCGTCCTCTCTTTTCTGTGTGTAGGTTGCAGGTACGCGACTGTAATTGAAGATCTGGAATCCTTGTGCAGAGACGAACAGATCCCCCTTCGTTTCACAGATTTTTTGGAGGACCATGTGCACGCCGGGCGCCATCGTCCCATCAAATTTTGCTCAAATTTGCAGAACAACACCGTCTCGACATTTTACTGCTAATTCCAAGTCCGCAGCTTCATCCCATATCCCTATCTCTGTTTATAAGTGAATCTTTCTTGCTTCTACATGGATTCCTAGTTCAATCTTTCTATCTACATTCTTTACAAAAGAGGGTATCCTTGATGTCTTAACCCTTGAAACTCATTTAGAATCCAATCTTGCATTGCGTGGGATTGGATCTTGTGGGTTTCAACCCCTCTTTTGAATGTAAAGTCTCCCCTAAGTGAAAACCATCAACCCTAGTGACTCTCCCTTCTCTCTCCTTGGAGTTGGGGAGGGGAGAACAACTAGGGTTCGATTTTTCTGCTTTACATTTTGGTGAACCCGACGTGAACATCCTCATTTTGATTATTCATGGTTAGATCTGAAAATTTTGCTTTCCTAATTATATTTCCATGTTTGATCTTTTGCAAATTTTAGAGGTTGATTGCATAAAAACCCTAAAATTTTCTTTTTAAGTAATTAAACTTGGGAAATGTTTAATTGTTAATGCTTGTTTCAGATCTACCCTTCTATTGCAAATTGTCAATTCATATTTGTGTTTTAATTCTGAAAATTAAGTGGTTAAATGTCAAAACCCTAATTTTTAAGACCTTCTTGATTCAACCTTTGATTGATAATTTCACTAATCAAAACACCTCCAAATTGGCTGTAACTTTGGATTCCGCAATAAAATCACAATATCTCTCATCCCTGAAAATTTGGAAAAAAGTTGCGAGGACCGTGTGCACCCCGAGCGCCATCGTCCCCGACATTTTTTCCGAAATTTCGAGAGCTAGATCTTACTGTATTTTTCTGCTAAAATCTAGAATTTTGGCTGATTTTATCAAATTTAACACTTTCAAAATTAAAGTCAAAGTTGGTCTAGCGATTGCTTGGATTGAGGCTTCTAATCATTCAAAAATTGTTGAAATTGAAATTTGTATCGAAATTGTGTTTCTTACAGTCTTAAATCTGAAAGGTGTGTTAGCATTTATTCAAAATTTCAGTGTTTTATTCAAATTTTTACAATTTGTGACTTTTGAAATTAAGTGTTTAATTGCAACAACTTTGATTTCCACTTTCAAATTCGAATTTTGCATGAAATCGAGTCAACTTTTAAATTTCAAAGCTGCATTACTTTTAGTATTCCCTCTAAAATCATAAAATTCAAAATTTCAGTTTCCCTCTCTTTTTCAAAATTCAAATTTTACATTTTTCAACAATCTTGGTAGGGTTCAATTTTGAGATTGCAACTTTAATTTGGCCTATCTACAGATCGTAAAATCACTCAATTTTTTCAGATTAGCTTTAAAATCATCATAACTTTCATCCCTGAAAATTTTGAAAAAAGTTGCGAGGACCATGTGCACTCCGTTCGCCACGGTCCCGGACATTTTTTCCGAAATTTCGGGAGATTGTCCTGATTGCATTTAACAGCTTAAATCTAGGAGATTGGCTGATTTTATTGAAATTTGCTACCTCTAAAATTCAAAATCTTCTATCTCTCTTTAGTGCATGAGTTTTACAATAATAAGTCCTACTTACACTATTCCCGTTAGACGAAGCCTTAGAATTAAGTCTTTCCGAGGTGTAATTACCGAGGAGATGGAAACTAATTTGAATGTCCTTTTTAACGAGGACATGGGCAATTCCTCTAATCCTCTTAATGATGAAGAAGCTCTCCATGAGGTTTCTGTAGAACAACTTTCAAAATTGGATAACCAATTTGATGATTTTCGACAATGGATGTCTCAAGAATACCCCGATAGTCAAGCTCTTCCTTTAATTGAGGGTCTAAAACGTATGGTTCAAAGTGATAAGAATGGAATTGATATTCTGCGTGGTATTGCACACATTGTGGATTCAAATGTGATGCCTATGAAAAGTTGTGCCGAAACCTTAGGTTATACACAACCTCCTACTCAAGTTAATCATTCTATTCCTTTGACAACTCCTATTGCTAGTATACCTACTTTTACATCAAACATAATGACTACTTCAATACAAGACATTCCTCCTATGATCACCAGTCATGGGGGCAATCCCTCTTCTTCAATCAACCCTCTTCCTTCATTCAATCCGACTTGTTCATTCATTCCTTCAATGAGTGTTCCTCTTATATCTCCACAAATGAACATGACGCAAGGGGGGCAATTCATTTAACCCTTCCATTCCTCCTTGTAGTGTTCCTCCTTTCCAATCATCTCCTATGACTAACTATCATAGTTTCCCACCACCTTACTCTCTACCTTCTTTCAATAACATAACACCTCCATCACAATCTAACACGTCTAATATGAACTCTTCGACTGAAGCGACCATTAACAATCTTGCACAAACTGTCTCTTCTTTACAGCAACAAATTGCCTCTATGAATCAATCTAAGTTTAGTGTGCCCACATTTGGTGTTGCGAGCCCACTTTCTCTTGACATTATTCAAGCTATCCCCCCTAAACATGTTGAAATTCCGCATTTGGAGCTTTATAATGGTAAGGATGATCCTCTAACACATGTTAAGACCTTTCAAACAATATGTACTGATTTTGCTTATGACCAAAGTTTGCTTGCAAAACTGTTTACTAGAACATTAAGAGATAAAACCCTACAATGGTATTTCTTGTTGCCTTCGTATTCTATTACTTCTTTTGAACAACTTGCAAATGCTTTCATTCAACAATTTCAAAACAATATAAGTCCTAAAGTTACTTTGATTGATTTAATGCATTGTAAACAAGGTGTTAAAGAAAAAGTGACTGATTTCATTGGTAGATATAAGCATTTGTATGCTCAAATTTATTTTCTAGTGCCTGACAATGATATTCAAAGAATCTTTATTTCTAATTTACAAAAAGACATTAGAGAAAAACTTCAATTTTCTGAGTTTACTTCTTTCCAACAGTTGTGCGCAACTCTTCACAATTATCAACTGACTGTGAGTCAAATGGAACAAGCAAATCCTATGGCTCCGAGTGATAAGGGTGATAGTAGTCAACAACCATTTGGGAAGTTTAAACTGAACAGAGAGTCCATTAAATTCAATGAAAACATCATCAACAACAATGTGAATGCGGCATCAGGTGTGCCTCCCATTTCTAAGTTTTTCAAGAAAGAAAGAAAGTTTACTCCTTTGAATGAATCATTGCATAGTATTATGAATAAGTTATTGGAACAAAATTTGCTTACTCTTCCTCCTATAAGGCAAATAGATCCTGCAAAGATTAATTCACCCTATTTTGATAACAAATCTTTTTGTCAATTTCATCGTCATCCTGGGCATGATACTGAAAAATGTTTTGCTTTAAAGGGTAAAATTCAAGATTTGATTGATAATAACACTATCTCTATTTCTGGTGTGAATGATAAAGGCAATACATCTGTAGCTCCTCCTAACCAAAATCTTCAGATTTTTACTGATCCATTACCTTCTCATACCTCTAATGCGATTGATACTACTGATTCCTCTGTCTCACCTGATGATCTTGTGTCCATGACTCCGAATGTGATTAACTTTGTAGAGCAGTAGAAAATCCCTAAAAAACCTTCCATCACCTTTGATTCCAGTGAAATTATCAGGGCACCTGATGGTCCTTTATATATAGTTGCAAAAGTCAAGAATACACCTTGCCGTGGGGTGCTTATTGATCCTTCTTGTATGGTTAATGTCATTACTAAAGAATTTCTTTTTACTTTACAATTGAATCAAGTGATCTATGATGAAACAAATGTGGTTGTGAAACTATTTGATGCATTTTCTTCTCCTGCAATTGGTTCTATTACATTACCTATTGAGGTCCATAACAAATCCCTTGATGTGGACTTTACTATTATTCCATCATCCAAACAATTTCGTGTGAAGCTAGGCTATCCTTGGCTATCTTCCATGAAAGCTATTGCTTCTCCTATTCATAAGTGTTTGAAATTTCCCCATAATGGTGAAGTTGTTACTATCAATCATAGTCTCTTTAAACCAGCTGAAAGAACTTCTAGCGTTCCTATTGATTACTTTTGGCCTAAACAATTCCAATCTCTTCCTCCGTGAAGTGATCATCTTTTTAAATCTTATCAAAGGTGGAAAAAAGATATGATCCTATCTCTAAGTGAACCTAGAACACCCAAAATTGACATTCCTATTGTTCTTGAGAAGGAAGTTCTTCCTTTGAAAGATAAAACTAATGTCTTTCCTCAAGAAGATTCCCAACCCATCCCTATGGATGTGACTATGCTTATGATTAATAAACTTCCTAAAAGTAGACCTATACCTCCTCATCATAATGGACTTGGTCTCCTTTCTAAACTGAATATTCCTCCCTTATATGGAGCAGTTCCTCCTCCTTCCTCTTATGGAGAGAAGAGACCTTCCTCTTCTTCTATCATTCAACCTAAGAGACCACAACCTAAACACCCAAGTGATAAGGATGAGAACATTCCTCCTCCTCAATCTTCTCAAATTCCTACTAAGACTAGATGAAATCGTTCTGCACGTGAACGCCGACGAAAGCATCGTCTTAGAGCTCAGGCAGCTGCTTCTCAAACATTGCAATCCCCAAAAACACCTTCAGCTAGTATTATTCCATTTTCTCCTCAGCCGAAAATTGAGCCAAAATCTCCTAAACATAAGGTGCATGATGGTCTTGATCCTGTGCGAATTAAAGATCCTATTTTTATAAATCTTGATGATGATATAGATGAAAATGTTATTCATGATGAAAATGTTACTCCTATTCATTATGATAGTGAATATGAATATGTTGATGTTGATAACCATCTATCTAACGAATTTTCTAAAGCACTTATCCTAGCTCCTAGACAAGAACACCGTGGCTTGGGGTATGAACATAGCCCTTGTTTGGATCTTGTGATAGCTCCATCTGCTGTGTTGGATGTTCCTCCTCTAGCGTGTTTCCTACCTTCCTAAAATATTGATCAGCAAGATCGAGGGGTAGATGACGTGCTAGACTAGTTCATTAGCATAGCAGACTCTCTCCTCCTCTCTTTTGTTACTTCTTCTATGTGTTACTCTCATTCTTCTATTTGTTGTCCTTAGTGTTGTCTACTTGAGGATGATGCAAAACATTGAGATCTCTTTTGGTCTCTCTCATGTTGACTCAAAAGACACATGTGTTCCCTTCTTCTAGGTGACCTTCCTTGATTGGGGAATGAAGAACAATTATGCATACATACATGTGATATACATGAATTATAATACAACATACTGACCCCGAGGAAAGCGAAGTCACCTTGTGCTTTGTGTTTTGTGTCTATTATCCTTGCGCTTATCTCACACTTGGGGGCTAAATCCTTGTGATAACGTGCTCCTTTCTCATTTCTTATATGTATCACTACCTTAAAGAAATCACCCTTGGTGAGGCGTGTGCGATCGCTTTAACGTAGGGGGGCATACATCCCATCCATATCTTTTCAAGATACTTGAAAATTTCTTGACAAATTTAGCTTTGCCTTGAAAATTTTTGATATCTTTCTTGCATGACTCATAGTGAGGGAACCTTACTATTGACAGTCATGGTTCTCCCTCGTGATCTTCCCTTTTACTTTGTCAATCGAAGTCGTAAGATCCTTAGTCCATTGGGAGCTTGGTGTATCTTGCCTCCTTGACGTGGTGAAAGTTTTTCAATGTTGTTTCCTTGTAATTTACCGGAAGTATGAGCGTACGCTTATACTCCCGCTAAAGTGGGGGCTAAATGTAGCGTCCTAAAATTGTGACACTTGCAATTTTGACCGCATTTGGGTCTTCACGATGGCGGCGCAACACGGAACCTGAATGGAGACCCCGAAACTTGTTCATGACACCAAAAACTGCATTTTTCAGCACCCTGGCCTGATCCTCCTTGCACCCTGCTGTCCTAGGAGGTGGGACCATGGCACCCAGCGCCTTGGTCCTTCAGGACTAGGGCGCCCAGTGCCCTGGTCCCCTAGGACCAAGGTGCCCAGCGCCCTGGTCCCTGGCCCTATTTTGGGCCCAGTCTCTTATGGGGCTTCGGGTCTTTAAGTTTGCAAATTGGAAAATATTGTTTCCTGGTCGGCCCAAGGTCGGGAAAATCGGTCTATCAACCCTAATTGACAAGTATATAAACTACTTTTCCTCTCCTAGAAAGGGAGGAAGGAAAAAAGGCGGAAACAATATTCAAACATTCAAGTATTCAAGCATTCAAGCATTCAAGCATTTCTTCAAGCAATTGAGCATTCTAAGTCTCCATTCAAGGCTAAGTGTTGCATTCAAGACAAGGATTCAACCATTGAAGAGGAGATCACTTACAACATACAACATACTACATACATTACACCTTCGCATGTAAGAATACAAACATTCTTACAACAAGGTATCAGTACTTGTTTACATTACAAACATTTACATTTACAGCATTCTCATTTCTTGGTTAATTCCAAAACCGGGGTTTGACCTAAAGACAAACCCCTCATCCCTAACCCCCCAATCGTCCTCTCTTTTCTGTGCATAGGTTACAGGTGTAAGGAAGTTAAGTAGCGGAAACAACTTCCTACACTAACCTTGAGAGGAGGGTAATGCAAAACTTTTTCAGATCATTACAACAGTTACAGAAAATAGAAATAGATATAATAGCATTCATACCACAACACAATGATTTACGTGGGGAAAACCCTTTCGGGAGAAAAACCCCACCCTCCAAAAGCAGCTCAATATTTTATTCAGCAATCAAAAACAGATTACAACATACTTGCAGAGCAAGCTCTTCGCAGGAGTACCACTAATCAGAGATTCAGAGGCAACTCAATAGCCATGAGACTCTTACACACAACCTCTATCTCACACACCTCATAAATAGGAGATACAATACAAGAAACCATCAAACGGTATTACAAAACCATGGGCTAAAACCACCCAATAAGGTGTAGCCGACCTTATCTCCCTTCTAGATGCCCTATGACATGTTAAAGCACACATCAACACGTGTTGCTCCCTTTTACAGCTCATTTATGTATTCGATACAAATTATTTTTTCCTATTTCAGGAGTACAAACTTCCGGAGGCCATAACTTGAGAACCGGGTGTCCGATTGACGAACCGTTTGAAGCGCCGGAAAGCTCGCGAAGTGCTCTATCACCTCGTAACCCACTTCGCCGGTTACGGCCACTTTTCAGGGCGTTTCAGAGCCTCTAAAGTCCCCAAAATTAAGTTTAAATATTTTATTGCACCCCTCCAAGATGAAAACTTTAATATCTTCAAAACTAGCTGTGACCTTGCGACGAAACTTTACCAGAATGCTTATCTAGCCAACCAGAAGCTTCAGGGAGAGTTTTCCACTATTTCGTGCTCAAATGAAAACTTACTATAAATAGTAACCTCACATAAATGCAAGGTTGAGACACCATTTTTCCCAACAGCAGGTACGCGGCTGTAATTGAAGATCTGGAATCCTTGTGCAGAGACGAACAGATCCCCCTTCGTTTCGCGAATTTTTCGGAGGACCGTGTGCACGCCAGGCACCATCGTCCTGTCAACTTTTGCTCAAATTTGTAGAACAGCACCGTCTCGACATTTTACTACTAATTCCAAGTCCGTAGCTTCATCCCATATCCCTATCTCTGTTTATAAGTGAATCTTTCTTGCTTCTACATGCATTCCTAGTTCAATCTTTCTATCTACATTCTTTACAAAATAGGGTATCCTTGATGTCTTAACTCTTGAAACTCATTTAGAATCCAATCTTGCATTGCGTGGGATTGGATCTTGTGGGTTTCAACCCCTCTTTTGAATGTAAAGTCTCCCCTAAGTGAAAACCATCAACCCTAGTGACTCTCCCTTCTCTCTCCTTGGAGTTGGGGAGGGGAGAACAACTAGGGTTCGATTTTTCCGCTTTACACTAAGACATAGCTTTTGAAACTCCTCTATGTAGGAGGTCACATCAAGATCCTTCTACTTCAATCCTTGTCTCTTTTTATGAAGTTGGACTTCATAATCCTCTGGTAAGTAGTTCTCCTTAATCTTATTCACCATAGCTTTCCAATTTGCAATAGGTAGCTTTCCCATACTAACTCTTTCTTCTTGCAGGTACTTCCACCATGTCAAAGCTGCTCCCCTTAATCTTGATTTGGTGACTTTAACCTTCTGAGCCTCTGTCACTCCTTCACACTCAAAGTGGTTTTCCATGCCCTCAATCCATTCCATAATAGTGTCAATGTCCATTCTTCCACTGAAATGTGGCAATCCTTCAAAGGCTTTGGTGTTCAAGGCCTTAATAGCCTTCACAAAAGGTTCTTCACTGAACAAGGGATTTGGTTCAGGGATAATGTCATCTATGTCTATAGTCTTCTTGCCTTTATCCTTGGTGTCTTCATCCCAAGGTCCTTGTGTCATCTGATCCACCACTTCCTGCAGTTTATCCCTTATCTTGCTCACAGCTTCTTCAAGGAGTCTATTTTTCTCCTTCTGTTCTTCCACCTCTCTAGCCAGCTCTGCATTAGTGACCATTCTTCTCTCCCCTACTGATTCACCAGTATATAGAGACATACACAGTCCAACAAGTCTTTTACTTGCTCTAATACCAGTCTGATGGGTTGGTGCTTGGGATAGACTAGCCTAGTCTATGCTCTTGGATCCTTTCCTTGGATCACCTGGTGTTCTCCGCACACCCTAGGGTCTCTAGGACTTCCTTTTCTTGAGGAATCCCCTGACCTTTCCCAATCCACCCACCAATGAGTTGCTATGATGCTCCTAAGGTCTCACCTACTCATGAGACTCAAAACCCCTTACTATGGCTAATAAGGGCTATGCTTGTTCTACACCTACCAGGGTCTTAGCAAGGTTATAATAGGTCTATTTCATGGTCTTCTCACCCATTCATGTGCCCCCAAGAGGTTTCAAGACTCCAACTCCTTACCGATTTCACTATTTTGTGTTTTTGCTTACAAAATAGGGCTACAAGGATTTTGACCAATTAGGCCTCCCACCCGGTCCTTTAGGGCTCCCTCTCATAAATGATGCACAAACAACCCAGACTCCCAAAATGGACTACCATTCATTTGTCAAGGGCTCAAGGATTTTCTAGGTTTTAGGCCTCCAAGTGGCCGTACAGTGCCCTAGATATATTTTTAAGTTTTTAAGGGTTTTTAGGACCTGCCAGGGACACAGTGCAGGTTTGCTATTCTTGCCACCTTTTCTGGATTTGTGGAAGCTTCCCCTTCACACCAATGGTACTTAACTCACCCCTCTCCAACTTCTCCAAAGGGTTCTTTCTTCTTTGACCAACCTTGCTCTCCAAGACCTCTGCAACTTAACCCTTCCTAGCCGGACGCTATTCATTCTTGCCTAGGATTGGGTCTCTTGATGGCCTCCTTGCATTTTCAAGGGCCCTTCTTGCTTTGAAATATGGTACAAGGTCTGCACTCTCATTCCCCATGGTTTCATGGTGGTTCCACAATGGGGAATGGAGTTATGCAGCCATTTACACAATCTTGTCTAAAACTGGACAGAAAGAAGACAGTTTTCAAAATATTTACAAACACTCACAACCTACAAATAAAAACCTAATATAATTGCTCATAATGAAAGTATTTATACCATAGAAGACACTCCACATATTTTTACATGCAAATCAATCCTTTAACCAGTTCGGTTGCTTCATTCAAATTGTCTGGTAACCAAAATAAAGTCACAGTCAGGTCTCTTTGCTTAGGCCGTACAATATCTGACATCCAACCCATTCATTTAGGGTTTGTAAATACTTATACTACCCATACCTTGGTCTATGTGCCCATACTAGGGTTTTCCATGCTAACCTAAAGAATTTGACATCATGGTGGAAAAGTTGCTTGACAACTTTTAAAAGTTGTCATGCAACTTTTGCAACTTTTGAGCAACTTTCTCAATGTTGCTTTTCATGACTCCTAAACCCACATTGGGCCAACCTAAGGACACCACCATGTTATAAAGGACCCCTAAACACCTCAAAGACACACATACCCTCCATTTTCAAGAAAATCACAATCTTGACTTATGACCCCTAAGATCTCCACTAGGACCCTACCTAGGACCTATGAGCACATGGCTCATTATTTTATGTGCAAAGGCTTCATAAGAAGCATAACACAAACAAAACAAAAAGGAGGGAGAGCTTGAAAGGGTGCTCCTGCACCAGAGACATATAAATCTCTTCTTCTAGATCACCATGAAGAAACATTGTCTTCACATCCATCTGCTCAATCTCCCAATCATATGCTGCTGCAAGTGACAAGAGAAATCTGATAGATGTCAAATTAGCCATAGGAGAAAAGATCTCTCCATAGTCAATACCTTCCTTTTGAGAATACCCCTTTGCAACCAATCTTGCTTTGTACTGGTTAATGCTACCATCTGGACCATGCTTCTTTTTGAATACCCACTTGCAGCCTACAGGCTTTCTGCCTTTAGGCAATGACACCAAATCCCAAGTTCCATTTTTATCCAATGATGACATTTCATCATTCATGGCTTCCAACCAGGAATCTGAATCAGGCATTTTAATAACTTCTTTGACAGTCCTAGGCTCATTAGTATATGTAAGTAAAGCTTAAGTACAATTAATATTCAACATAGAGTGAATGTACTTATTAGGTGTATACCTATTAGGTTGCCGCCTCTCTCGAGTAGATCTTCTCAACTCTGGTGTTGAGGCTTCTTGAGGTTCAACATGAGGCTCATCATCATGTTCTTCTTTAGAACTACTTGAACTTCTTGAACTCTCCTCATCTTCAGGTATCTCTAGAGATTCTTCCTTAGCTGGAGGAATTTCAACCTTAGCTTCTCCTTGCTTTCCTATGTTGTGATCTAGTGACATAGGTTTCAGCTCATGAAAAATCACACTTTTGCTGTACATAACCTTACTAGTCACTAGATTCCAAAGTTTGTATCCTTTCACACCAACTCCATAGCCAATGAAGATACATTTGAAAGCTTTGTTATCCAACTTAGATCTATTAACATCAGACACATGAGCATATGCCTCTGCACCAAAAACACGAAGGTGCCTTAAAGAAGGTTTCTTACCAAACCATGCTTCCATAGGTGTTTTGTCAACCAATGTTGAAGTAGGAGAGCGATTCAATAGGTAACATGCTGTAGCAAATACTTTAGCCCATAATTTTTGTTCCAGCCCAACTCCGCTCAACATGCTTCTTGCTTTCTCCATTAGAGATCGATTCAACCTTTCAACAACTCCATTTTGTTATGGAGTGTAAGGTATGATCTTGTGTCTCTTAATTCGATGATCAACACAATACTTGTCATAATATGCACTATAGTATTCACCACCGTTGTCTGTTCTTAAACATTTAATCCTCCTCCCAGTCTAATTTTCAACAAGGTCTTAAACTCCTTAAACCGACTGAACACTTCTGATTTACTTTTAAGAAAGTACACAAATGCCCTTCTTGAATAATCATATACAAAATATACATAATACTTAGACTTAGACAGAGAAGGAACCTCTGCTAGACCAAACACATCAGAGTGAACATAATCCAAAATGTTAGAAGATTTATGAGAACTGGAATAAAACTGAACACGGTTATGTTTTCGATATATGCAGTTTTCACAGAAATCAAACTCAAAACTACAATCATCTAGACCTTCAACCAGATTCTTATTATTCAAAGCTTTTAAATCTTTTTCACCTATGTGGCCTAACCTATTACGCCAGAGCATTGTTTTCTCAGCAGGAAGTTTAGCTTCCAATGAATTAGCATTATGCATCATTATAGTTGTCTTAACTGATTTTTCAGAGGTTACATTACAACATATAGGTTCAACATTTAACTTATATAAATACAATGTACCAATGTGATCACCCTTTGCCAATACAATGGAACCCCTAGTCATCTTGCAACCACCAGATACAAATGTAACTCCAACATCATTAAGTTTACTTACAAAGGGAAGGTTTCTTGCCAGACCTGGTATATGAAGAACTCCATTGATCCCCTTCACTCTACCATCTAGGAATTGAATTTTAATTCTGCCTCTCCCTACAATATCCAACGTAGAATCACTAGCAAAGTATACCTTTCCACCAGCATACGATTCATACTTTGAGAACCACTCCTTGTGGGAGGTCATGTGAAACGATGCACCAAAATCTACTAACCAGGTGTCATCTGAGGTAGGCATTGCCAGGACTACTACAAATGCATCTGCATCACTTTGAGAAGATTCAGTGTCAGAATAATTCTTCTTCTTCTTCTCCTCCTTGCAATCCTTTCAGATATGCCCTTTCTGCCCATAGTTCCAGCACTTCACCTTTGACTTCTTGCTTGGAGATTTTGATCTCTCTTGAGACTTGGAATTGAACTTCTTTCCTTTCTTCTTATCTTTGTCCTTCGGTCTTCCTTGAACAAAGAGTGCATCTTTTGTCATCTCAGAAGACTTCTTTCTCATTTCTTCTGACAAAAGAGTATTAACCACAGTATCCATGTTGAACTAGGTCGTAGTACTACCGATAGCCATCACTAAGTGATCCCAAGAGTCAGGCAATGAACACAACAACAACATGCAACGTTCTTATTCTTGAATGGTCACACCAACAGAAGTTAACTGTGCAAGAAGCATGTTGAATGCATTCAAGTGGTCTACCAATGGTGTTCCTGCATCCATCTTTAGAGAGTACAACTTCTTCCTCAAGAAAAGTTTATTCACTAAGGATTTGCCTTGAAAAATATCTCCCAACTTATTCCAGAGAAGATGTGCAGTTTTCTCCTCATGGACATTTAACAAAACAAAATCAGCAAGACATAGCTTGATTAGATCCCTTGCCTTCCGGTCGGCTAATTCCCAATCCTCTTGCTTCATGCCTGTAGGTTTCTACTTAGACATGGAAATCCAAAGGTCTCAATCGACCAACAAGTCTTCCATCTTGAGTTTCCATAGTTCAAAATTGGAACCATTAAATTTTTTCCATGTCTATGCGCCCTGAGGTGGTCGCCATCTTAACCTGTAAAAAAAACAAGTAGACAATCTGCAAGAATCCCACTGAAACATAACTGACACAAAAAACCAACCCTAATTGTGAGGCTAAATTGGAGTAGTAGACTCCAACAACATTTCAAACTGAGGTATTTGAATATTTGAGCGAATGGAGGGAATAGCGCAACTGGAGGGAAATTTGAATTCTACAAATGGAGGGAACAACGCGGCTGGTTCCTCTAGTTCTATTGCCTCTGAAGCTCAAGGACAACTTGTCTCTTTGGGATCTATGGTGGATGATGAGGATGGTCAAAAGGATGGGGATCCACAACATCAAGACCCTCCTCTTGACTTTAAAAATACTGAAGATTCATCAAAGTTGGGTGTCGATAACTTGAACGCCGAGTTGGAAAAAATGACTAAGTCAAGGTTTTCAAACCTTGGAATAGTTTATTTGCAAACAAACCCACTGGTAAATCAACCTTTCCCTCTGTGGAAGATATTTTTGATAGAAAGGTAGGCAGATTAGCTATTGCAGTACCGGATGTGGTCATAGACCATAGTATTTCTCTAATGCCTTTTTCTCTAGTGGGGAAATTTGTTGGACCCAGACCTAATATTGAAGTTGTTAGGTCTTTTGTGAAGAGATAATGGAGGTTGAAAGGACAGGTTGATGTCTCAGCCCTGCCAAGGGGTTTCTTTGTCTTTTCCTTCTCCTGCGGTGAAGATTTTGAAATGGCTCTGAGTGGAGGACCCTGTGTGAGATTTTGCCAAGATCAAGGGCATAATGAAAAGTGTAAAAATAGAGACAAAAGAATGACAAGAACAAACTGTATTCTCATCAATATGAAAATGATCAGCTGGATTTTTACAATACAATGAATATAGGCCTGATTATATAGGCAAGGCCATATGGATGTACGAGCACACAATCATGACATGTGGCTCAATGAGAAACAAGGGTAGGTAAGAAATCGTAGGGGTAGGTAGGAGAAATAATATAATATTCCACAAGAGGTGGATGATCCACTGAATGTGGAGTGTAACAACAAAACAAGACCACAAAAGGTGGAATTTCTCCTACAAGCTCTATCCCTATGTGCACACTTCCCTAAGTGTCTCAAATCCAAACTACGAAGAAATGCATTATCCTAAGTTAACTTAAGTAAACTGTAATAATATCCATAATGAATATTTATTTACACCAACACCCCCCCTTAAGTGCAACTTAGGGGAATGAAGACTTAAGTCAACAATGCAAGATGGGTCCCAACTACTAGGCCATGATAGGTACCCATGTACAATATGCAAATGCAAGAAAAACTATGCAATGCAATCTCTCACAAACGGAGAAAGGGAGAAAACCCAGTGGGAAAAAACTCCCCCCTAAAAGAGAGATGAAAGTACAAAAGACTCTCAAAGAAGAAGGACAAAACCTCAAAGAGGAAAAAGTCCCCCCCATAAGAGAGGAAGGAGAAGTCAGTTGACCCCCGCTAATGACACATCTCGCACCCCCAAGAGAGCTCGCAACTGCTAGAACTTACTCTCGGTGAAAGATTTGGTGAATATGTTAGCAACCTGCTCCGCTGTAGGACAATACTGCAAATCAATGACCTGCTCTTGAATCAGCTCTCGGATATAGTGCATATGAATCTTGATGTGTTTGGTCCGCTAGTGCTAGACCGGGTTCTTCGAGATTGCAATAGCACTCTAATTGTCGCAATGTAGAACTGTCGGTCGTGGAGTGGTGAATCCAAACTGTTTGAGAATCTGCTGGAGCCAAATGGTCTCAATCACTGTGTTAACAATGCCTCGATACTCAACCTCAGTCGAAGAGAGAGCAATAGCATGTTGTTTCTTGCTCTGCCAACAAATGGGGCCTGAACCAAGGTGAAAACTGTAACTGGAAGTAGACTTACGATCATCAAGATGGCTAGCCCAATCAGAGTCTATGTAACCAACCAAGCGAAGTCCTGTGTCTGCTGCATAGTGAATCCCATAGTGATGTGTACCCTGGATGTAATGAAGGATGCATTTGGCAGCTTTCCAATGAAGCTCATGTGGTTCATGCATGAAGTGGGAAACCATGCCAACTGCAAATGAAATATCAGGGCGTTTATGGGTCAAGAAGATGACGCTACCCACAAGTTGACGATACAAAGTGGCATCAACTGGTGGAGAAGAACACTGAGCCTCAAGCTTGACTCCAGAAAGAAAGGGAGTCGGTGCAGGCTTACAATCAGCCATATGAAAGCATGTAAGTAGATCAAGAGCATACTTGGGCTGTGATAGTGTAATCCTGGAAGGTGACTATGAAATCTCTATCTTGAGAAAGTAGTGCAAAAGACCCAAGTCAGTCATAGCAAATCTGTCATGCAAAACAAATTTGACCGTGCTAATGATGGATGCAATACTCCCTGTAATGATCAAGTCATCAACATAGAACACATGTATCAAGTGAGAGTCATCCTGGTACAAAATGTAGACATTTGGATCAGAATGACACCTGGTGAACCCTGCTGAGAGAATAAAGGAATCCATCTTGGCATACCAAGTCTTGGGGGCCTGCTTAAGGCCATAGAGAGATTTCCTTAGTCTGCAAACCAAGGAAGTATCCTGGATGAAACCCTATGGCTGCTCCATATAAATCTCCTCATCAAGATCACCATGAAGAAAAGCACTCTTCACATCCATCTGATGTACAACCCAACCATGAGCTACAACAATAGCAAGTGTCAAGCGAATGGAGTTCATCTTGGCTATGGGCGCAAAGGTCTTAGTATAGTCAACACCTGCAACTTGAGAGAAACCTTTCGCAACAAGCCGAGCCTTATACTTATCCACACTACCATCTGCTGCAAACTTGGTCCGATAGATCCACTTACATCAAACCTTCTTTCTCCCCTTAGGGAGATGGACTAAATCCCATGTGTTGTTCCTCATCAAGGAACTATACTCTTCCTCCATAGCTTGGTCCCACTCTGGAACCCCTGATGCTTCCCGAAATGTCTATGGATCGAAAGTGGTAACAATGAATGCATTTGGTAGATCCTGATGTTGTGATCGAGTTCTCTATGTATCTGAAGGATCCCCAACAAGAGAACCTACCGACTCAAGTGTCTGTCGAGCTCAACGAGGTCTAGGTGGAGGTGGAGAATGAGGTCCTCAACTACAAGTGGACCCTGCGGAGGTGTAACCTTGCGAGTCAGAGTTGAAGGAGTCTCATCATCTGAATCAGTAGCATCACTATCCACAATGGAGGAAGGTGGAGGAGGTAGAGAGGCTAAGCTAGGAGAGCTTTCCTCAAAGTGAACACTCCTCTCAATGAACACCTCATGGTTCTCAGGATCCATCAATCTATATGCCTTAACACCCTCAGGATATCCAATAAATATGCAAGGCCAACTCTGAGGTTCCAATGCCTTGCATTTTTGTGGAGGTATACGAGCCCATGCTGGACACCCAAAGACTGTGAAATGTCTCACAATTGGTTTCCTACCAGCCCAAGCCTCGAAAGGAGTAATACCTTGCAAAGCTTTGTGAGGAACTTGATTCTAGATGTGTGTGGCACAATTGATAGCCTCTGCCTAAAAGGCGGGATCAAGAGAACGTGCATGTATCATACAGCTAGCCATTTCTTTAAGAGTTCTATTCTTGCGTTCTGCAACTCTGTTCTGCCGTGGAGTGTATCCAACAGAATGCTGAAGATCAATCCCCTCAAATGTACAAAAATCCTCAAGTCTTTTGTTCACATATTCCCTTCCATTATCTGTACGAAGAATCTTGACCACTTTCTCGGATTGCTTCTCCACACGAGTCTTGAAGTCCTGAAATCTGTGAAATACTTCACTCTTATGAATAAGAAAGTAGACCCAAGTGAAGCGGGAGTAGTCATCAATGAAGGTGAGGACATAGAAGGCCTTACTAAATGAAGGTGCTGGAAATGGACCTGCTACATTGCTGTGAACAAGTTGAAGAACTTCCAAAGCTCTCCAAGCTTTCCCTTTATCAAATGTCCCCTCAGGATGCTTGCCCATGGAACAACCTGAACATACACCCTCTGAAAAATTGATTCGAGGTAGACCTGTGACCATGTCTTTAGTGCTGAGCTGCTGAAGATAGCGGTAGTTGAGGTGACCAAACCGCTCATGCCATAGCTTACTTTCTGAATTTGAATGAGTAAGCAAGGCCCTAGAAGGTGAACTTGGCACAAAGTGGGAGAATGAATAAAGCCTTGAGTTGTCATTGACTTGTCCCACTGCTACCAAGGCATCATCATCAAGTTCCTTTACCACAACTGAATTAGGTGTAAACTCAGCCTTTTTCCCATTCCCATAGTGAGTGAATTGGTAGATAGAGAGAAGGTTGGTAGACAAGTTAGGAACATAGAGAACATTCTCAAATGTTCCATCATTCATGTCAACTAAACCTTTCCCTTCAACCTCTACTTGTGTATCATCACCTATGTAAATGTGAGGTACCTTAGATGGCTCCAATGAAGAAAACTGCTCCTTTGTAGAACCCATGTGATATGAGGTACCTGAGTCAAGTATCCACTGTTGTGAAGAACTTGTTCTAGCCACAAATGCTTGCCCTTTTCCCTTAGACTGTGAGGAAGAGGAAGGAGATGAATCCTTCTTTGTGTAGGTGGATGGCAAGTTGATGTTGTTTTTCTTAAGAAGATTAGTTAACTCATCAACTTTCTTTGTGTGGCATCGATGCTCATCATGACCATACTTCTTGCAATATGCACAAGTTGGCTTATCCTTCTTAAGTGGTGTCCCCTTCTTGGAAGAGGATGAAAAATCACCTTGTGATGGAGAGGATGATTGTCCTTTTTCCTGTTGTGGCTGTGACTTAGATTGCTTCTTCTTCTTGTTGGAATCTTTGCCTTGACTTCCTTGATTCCCTTGATTAGCCACCAAAGCCTTGGACTTTGAAGACTTGAGAAACCCCATGTTCAACAACTTAGATTGTTCCAATATCAACATTTCTGTGAAATCATCAAATGAAGGCATAATATAGGAACTTCCCACTATCAAACGATGAGTTGGGAAGCTAGACACAAATGCTGCATATTTTGGTGCAAGCTTGTCCAACAAGTTGAATATCAACTAAGCATCCTTTTTGTCAATTCCACAATCCTTAAGCTTTGCTCTTAGCTCATTTGCTTTGGTGACATAATCTTGGATTGTATCAAATCTCTTGGGATCCAAGTTGGTGAGCTCATTGTCAATCTTATAACCTTTGATTTCATCAACTTGACCATACAATTTCTGAAACATATCCCAAGCATCTTTGATTGTAGTACACTTCGCAATATGAAAGATGAGGTCATCTGATACATACTTGCAAAGTTCCAAGAGCCATGCAATTCTTAGTGAGCCATTCTAACTAAGCATTAGGATCAGGTGGTGCTACTATTGTTCCATCTATGTAATGCGTGAGACCTTTTTCCATTAATTTGCTCCGTACTTTAATTTTCCATGATGCATAATTATGTGGAGTTAAAGGTGGAAATTTATGAGGACTCATTGCAACAAAAATGAAAGAGCACAAGGAAAGAGAGGCACAATCACACAAGATACCCCCCCAAATTCACTCAATCAAAGAACCCCCCCAAAAGTGATGATTTGGCACTTTATACTTAATGCATGTACAATGGGCCACTTGCAAAAAATGGCAAAGTGGACTTTTGATTTCAATTTTACAACTGCCTCAATAAGGCCAAAAGAGACACAAACTAATAATGCAAGAGACTTGAACTAAGATCCAAGCAATTTACAAGTACCAAATAGGCCAAATAAGACCAATATCTAAAAGTATAATTTCTCCTTAAAATCTCTAAAATCTGATCATAGATTATGAAAGTAGATGAAAAAAAATACATTTAAAAAAAAAACGGCGCCTGAAAAGGAGGTCGTATGAGCTCAAATGAGGCCTTTGAAGTTGCAGAATTGAGGATTGGACAGGTACAACTGAGAGAATCTGAAAATTCTGAAAAACCTGTTCACCAAAATTAGAAAATAACCACACCACTGTGAAGAGCACGAAAAATTAGCCCAAATAAAAAAAAATTGCACCCAAAAAGGAGAAAAATTGAGCAAGTTATGGGCCTCCAAAGTTGACCCAAAAATCCAAAATACTCAATGGAGAGGGGTCTAAAAATTTCCAAAGAAAATGCTGACTAGGCACTGACTGGGTGCTAATTGGGCACTGCTGACTGGGTGCTGACTGTGAGCTGCTGATTGGGCAGAAGGTACGGACTCCAAAAATAATTTTCAATTTTTTTTTTTCAAAAAATCTTTTCAAACTGGAAAATAATTTTTTTTTTTGAAAAAAATCCGAAAATTCCGTACCGTACCGCCCGAATTGGGCAAAAAATTTCCTCCACACCAAAAAATTTATTTTCGCCAAAATAGGTCGAATTTATACTCGATTTTTATGGAAATGGCCTTGCGGACGCAATGGTGATGTCAAAAACACTCTAAGATGCCTCCAAAAAGTGCAGTCCCTCAGATCCGGAAATAGAAGACTTTCACGATGTCTCCAAAAACCAATCAATGAAGCCCCAATGGCTCTGATACCATGTGAGATTTTGCCAAGATCAAGGGCACAATGAAAAGTATAAAAATAGAGACAAAAGAATGACAAGAACAAATTGTATTCTCATCAATATGAAAATGATCAACTGGATTTTTTCAATACAATGAATATAGGCCTGCTTATATGGGCAAGGCCATATGGATGTACGAGCACACAATCATGACATGTGTCTCAATGAGAAACAAGGGTAGGTAAGAAATACTAGGGGTAGGTAGGAGAAATAATATAATATTCCACAAGGGGTGGATGACCCACCGAATGTGGAGTGTAACAACAAAACAAGACCACAAAAGGTGAAATTTTTCCTACAAGCTCTATCCCTATGTGCACACTTCCCTAAGTGTCTCAAATCCAAACTACGAAGAAATGCATTATCCTAAGTTAACTTAAGTAAACTGTAATAATATCCATAATGAATATTTATTTACACCAACACCCTGGATACTTGGGAAATCTTCTTTATCCTTAAGAAAATGGTCTCAAAAAATGGAGCTCAATGATTCCTTTTTTGAATCTGCTCTGGTCTGGGTGTGGTTGCCTAGTTTGCCGCTTGAATTTTGGTTGGAGGACGTGTTCTCAGGCATTGCTAATTCCTTCAGGGAGCTTGTGGCTATATACTCTATGATAGCAGCATGAAAGAGACTGGTGTATGCGAGGACATGTGTTAATATCTCATAGAACATGGACCTTCCTAGCTCTATTGAAATAAATTCCAAGCTAGGTAAGTGGGAACAAGTTATAGAGTTTGAATCCCTCCCTTTTGTGTGCTTTTCTTGTAAGAAAGATGGACATTGGGCAAAGGCTTGTCTTAGTAACCCAAAGAATGCTCAGAAGCACAATAATCATGTCAAACAGATCTGGAAAGAGAAGAACAAAAATGAGGAGGGTAGATTGGAAGGAGGAATTGGAATTCCTAGTAACTCAAAAGATATAACAAAGGATGAAAGGAAAGCTAGTCCTTCCAAGGATACTCCTTAGAAGGAAATCAGAAAGGATGAAGAGAATGTATTTGAAGTTAAAACAATCAATGGATTTGAAGCTTTACAGATTCAAGATGAAGAAAATGTAATTATAGAAGAAATTCTTGAAGATGATGAGATCGACGTCATAAATGAATCACAATATGAGTTTCCAAAAGATATAGAATAGGAAAGTAATAAAGTGTGTTCAAAGGACTCTGAAGGTCCAGATGTTATCATTGAAAAAAAGACCCAGTTCAGATCGCCCCAGGTTAACCTTAACTCTCTTTTCCAAAGTTTTGGAACTTATTCGCCTACGTCTTCTAAGAGAAAAGGAGAACCTTGGAATAGTAAGTAGTCTGCATATAAAGATGAAGAAGATTAAGAGTTAATAGGAGTGGGAAAAAAGAAAAACAAGAAAATAGGTTGTTCTAATGGGGTTAAAACTAGAACCAAGTCTAAGGCGGATATTGGTCTTTCCAAATCCCCACAGGGACGCAAAACTATGAAGTGGCATAGGGACTAGGAGAGAAAACAAAATATAGCTGATGGAAGGTAGTGAACCATTTAGGAATCCTGCTCCCAGGTTTCCAAATGAAGGTAATCTCCTGGAACATACGAGGTTTAAATGGTCTCCATAAACAGGATGTGCTCAAGAATTTTATTAGAGATCATAAGCCAAACATTATCTTGGTCCAGGAAACTAAAATGAGTAAGGAAAAAGTTGAAGAATTAAAATTGTTTAAACAGGGGGGGTGTTTGTGGTAGTAGTTCTAAGGGAGCATCTGGTGGGGTTGCTATATTTTGGAATAAGAAAACTATTGATGGAGATCTGATTGATGAAGATGGTAACATCATTTCTTTGAGAGTGAAATGTATTGTTGAAGGACAGGAATGGGTGGTCACCAACATTTATGTTCCAAACTCTGAAGCTGCTAGGAGTAAGTTTTGGGACAAAATCTACCAGAAAAGAGGGGTTTTCTCCTAGGATAGTTGGCTTTTGATGGGAGATTTCAAAACCCCTCTGCAGGAGATTGAAAAATTTGGAGGAACCCAAGCTCAATTGGATAGCAAGACTGATCTTATGGACTTCATCAATGCCAATGCCCTCATTGATGTTGACCTTTCTGGAGCCTCCTACACTTGGTCTAATTGAAGGGATGGAGGAGATCATATTCAAGTAAGTCTTGATAGATCCCTTATCACTCCTGACTGGGTCCTTAAGTATAGATGTTCTCTGGTTGTTATTAAGAAAATAGAATCAGACCATTATCCCATTTCTTTTATTGCTAATCCTATTAAGGGCAAACACTACTTTCCATTCCAGTTTGAAAAAATGTGGATTTCACACCCTTCTTTGGAAGCTTCCATTGCCAAATGGTGGAATATAACTGTGGATGGTTTTGCCATGTTCAAAGTTGCTAAAAAATTAAGAAATATCAAAGACAACATTAAGGTTTGGAATAAAAAGGTTTTTGAAGATATTTTTGAATCCAAGAGGAAGCTTAAGGAGGAATTAGAACAGATTCAAAATTCTATTCAGGAATATGGTTATAAGAAGTTCCCCAAGGCTAAAGAAGATGAGGTTCTAGCCAAATTACACAAGACTATTTCAAGAGAAGAAATTTACTGGAGGCAGAGATCTAGGGCTATTTGGTTAGAAGCTAGTGATAGAAATACTAAATTCTTTCATATGACATCAGTGAAGCATAAAACAACAAGCATAATTTCCAGATTAATTGTTGATGACAAAATTCTTGTCAAAGATGATGACATAGGTGATGAAACTGTAAGGTTTTTCTCTACAAGTAGCAAGGAGATTGACATTGTTAAGCAACAAGATCTGGTTGATAATATTCTTAAGATTATTGGACCTAATCAGAATAAGATATTATTTGCCATCCCCTCAGTTGATGAAATTAAAAGAGTTGTTTTCTCCTTTCAAAGGGATAAGGCACCGGGCCCAGATGGCTTTCCCATGTTTTTCTTTTAGGAATATTGGCACATTGTTGGGGCTGATATGGTCAATGCTGTCAAAGAATTCTTTGGATCCAGAAGAATTCTTAAAGAAATGAACTCTACTTTCATTGCTCTAATTCCTAAGGTGGCTGGAGCTGATTCTATGGGTAATTTTAGGCCAATAAGTCTATGTAATTCTTTTTACAAGATAATTTCAAAAGTCCCGACTTCTAGATTGCTAGCTGTTCTTCCCCTTGTTATCTTTGAGGAGCAAATAAGATTTATCCTAGGTAGGCATATTTTGGATTCTATAATTCTTGTGCATGAGAATATCCACTCTCTTAATGCTACAAACAAAGAGAGATTTCTCATCAAGCTAGATTTGGCAAAAGCCTATGATAGGGTTGAATGGCAGGTTCTTTTTAGGATCATGGAGGCCTTTGGATTTGATGATAAGGTTATTAAAATCACTTGAGAGTTGATATCTACACCAAATTTTTCTATTCTTATTAATGGATCTTCATCCAGATTTTTTAAATCTTCAAGGGGTCTTAGGAAAGGAGATCCTATCTCGCCTATTCTTTTCACTATTTTGGTGGAATGTCTGAGTAGATTGATTCAAAAGTTGAAAGAGAATAGGACCATCAAAGGGTTACAACCCTCTTCTGCTAATTTCTTCTGCACACATCAATAATTTATTGATGATACAATATTGCTGGGATATTCTTCTATTAGCGAAGCTTCTGCCTTCAAAGGTTCTCTCAGATCTTATTCCCTTGCTACTGGATAACATGTTAATTGGGAGAAATCTGCTATTTACTTCATCAACAACCCCTTGTTAAGGTACCAGAGGATTGCTAACATAATTGGTTGTAAGGTTGAGCTGCTCCCCTCTACTTATTTGGGTCTCCCTCTTGGTTTGGCTCCTCCAAACGCTTTTTGGAATTCTTTGATTGATAAGTTCAACAAAAAATTGGCTAGTTGGAAAGGCTCTATGTTATCACAGGCTGGTAAGCTTCAACTTCTTCAAGCCACTCTTCATAATTTTCCTGTTTATGCTCTTAGTTTGTTTAGTATACTGGTCAAATTTGCAGAAGCTTTAGAAAGAATTCAGAAAATATTTCTTTGGTCTGGTGTGGAAGATAAGAAAAGGATTGCTTTGGTTGCCTGGGATAAAGTCTGTTGTCCTAAAAGTAATGGGGGGTTAGGTATTAAATCTCTTAAACCTTTCAACAAAGATTTGTTAGCCAAACAAATTTGGAGGGCATATGGTATTAAGAGAGATCGGAGTAGGGTGTGGTTTGACAAATATAGACAAAATCAGCCCATTCATTCCCTTCTCTATTCTGAAGATATCCTTGCTGGATCTTTTATATGGAATAGTATGATAAAATCTATTAAAGTTGCTAAAGCTGGAGCTAGATGGGTCCTCGGCAAAGGTAACAAAATCAGATTTTGGAAGTGTAAGCTAGGAAATCGGAAATCATCAAAGCAAATATCAATATTAGTCATAGCTCAATCACAAAAGCTCAAATGCAATGATCAATCCTAATTACATCCAATAGAGACATGAAAGCAAAACATTCAAGATTAAAAACTAAGCAAACCAAATGCAGATTTGAATATCTCCTTCATGTGGCTCCATTGTCCTTCTTTCTTCTTCAAATAGCTTTGTTTGGGGATCTCACCTACAAGTGCATACACATGAGATAAAAGCAAGTAGACAAGATGATTGCTCAAGAATACTCAAAGCATGATTGATTCGACAAAGTGGTTATTAGATTAGGATTGAAGAAATTCATCCAATTTATAGACAAATTGGAGAGATGATCAAATTAGCATGAAGTGATTCAAATGGAAATTGCAAACCAAGAATGTCAATTATGACAAATTATGACAAATTTGCACTTTCTATGCGAAATTGATTGATTGTCAATTATGACAAAATTATGACAAATTTCTATGTCAAAATTGATTGATTGTCAATTATGACAAATTTATGACAAATTGAAATGTCATTCCCATGAAATTAGGAGAAAAATAGGAGGAAATTGAATTAGAAATTAGGGAAATTAGAAAATTGGAAAAAAGGAATTAGGAAATTAGAAAATGATGAAAAATTAGGAAATTAGGAGAAATTAGGTAAATCAATTAATAATTTGTCATTTATTAATTAACTCACAAAAAGAGGAATAATTAGTTAGCCAATTAAATTAAACATTTAATTGTGACACGAAGACCTAGGAAAAATAAATAAATTATTTAACCTAGAGGGAGAAATGACAAACAAGGTTAAATGAATAAATCATGAAACCCTAGAAGATGAATTAGAAAAGCAAGGATGACAATTAGGTCTTGACAAAGGATAATTGATATTGATTCGATTTGATCATGATTCTAACTTGATAAAAGACCAATGCTGACAAATGATTTGATTAATAAATGCGCCAATGGACGAGGAACAATGACTAATTGATCCAAATTGACACAATTGAGAAAGACAACGATTGATGACAAATCGATTGCAAAATGACAAAATTGACAAGGACAAATATCGATGACAAAATAGATTGCAAAACGACAAGATTGATGACAATGATCGATGACAAATCAATCGCAAGATGACAAGATTGAAAACAACAACGATCGATGACAAATCGATCGCATATTGATAAGAGGAAAAAACCCTAATTAGGATTGACGATGTCCAAAATGATGACAAATGAATACGCACATTGATGCGACAGGATAAGATTGACCAAAATCATGACAAATATTGCTACCGACAAGACCAAATTCAAAGACGAGACGAATGATGAATGCAAAAGAAGGAATCGATGCTCGCAAATGATAAAGACCAAGTGCGTGACATAGGATAAATGTTAATGCGATGCAAAAACCCTAAAATAAGGCAATGCGCAAATGTTAAAGTATGACTCCGCAAGCGTTGACCATTTTTAGGTGTCTACAGGAAGGATGCCTGGATCAAAGATGAGCCTCTTTTTAATCAGGATTGCAGTCATTTCATTGAAGATTGTAAAAGGAGGTTTGGTTCTATGGTCTGTAATTATTGGGAGGAGAATAAATGGGTTAGACTTGATGCGGTTTATGTTGGATTTTCTTCGCTCTAGCATGATTTGCTGTCTTTTTCTGTCAGCAAAGATTCTGATGATGTCTTCTTATGGAAGAATAATCCTAGGGATAATTTTACTGTTGCCTTTGCTTACAAAAAAATAGCTACTCAGGCCTGCAACCCTATATGGACTAAAGTTTGGAATAGATTCCTAATTCCTAAAGTTAATATGTTTTTTTGGCTTGCAACTCACAAAAAGATACTTACCATTGATAACCTGGTTCGAAGAGGATTCATGATTCCTAATAGGTGTGAGTTATGTCAGAAAGAGGTTTAGTTTGTGGATCATTTGTTCATTCACTGTTCTTTTACCTTGGAAATCTGGGGTAAAGTGTGGACGTAATGGAAAGTTGATTGGGTTATGCAGAATAGTTTTAAGGAAATTCCTTGGCATTGGATTTTCCCTACCAAGCTTCCCATGATTAAGACCCTCTGGTCCTTTGCTCTTTCTTTGACCTATTGGCATATTTGTAAGGAGAGAAACAATAGAATTTTTAGGGAGACTAAGTGTTCTTCTCAGGTGGTTTTTGAAAATATTTGTAGGGCTATTAAAAAAACATCAATACCATTCACAAAAATAACAAGCAGTGTAGTTATATTGACATGACTGATAATGAGAAAAGCATTCTAACTGAATGGAATTTGATACACAAGGTCTGGAAGTCTGATATGAAGAGTAGAAGAGATAATGTTGTGTGGAGGTTCCCTCCTCATGATTGGGTTAAGGTGAAATTTGATGGTGCAGCTAAAGGAAATCCAGGGAATGCTAGGGGGGAGGGGTCATCAGAAACTCGTATGGATTTTGTGTTGCTGCGATTGCCTCTCCCTTTGGAGTTCAAAACAACCATGTGGCAGAAGGTCTGGCAATGTTAAAATGTCTTCAACTTGTTTAGAGATGTAATTTTAAAAGAATTTGGCTGGAGAGGGATTCCCTTAATATAAGTCAGGCTATTAAAGGTATTAGTTCCCCTTCTTGGAATATCCAAAATAATATCATTGATAATGCAAAAAATTTGTTAGACGCCTATGATAGTGTGATTATTACTCATACCTTTAAGGAAGCTAACAGGGTAGCCGATTTGTTAGCCAATGAGGGGGTCATTTTAGTGGAGAATACTAATTATATCAGAGAGTCATCATGTAAGAATAGAGTCTGAGAGCAATTATTTTATGACAGAATCCATGGTACATATTAATTTCATTATTACCTTTCTGGGTTCGGACTTCAATGATAGATTTTGGAGTGAGGTGGATTGTTAGATGATTACCTGTCTCAGGCATCGCGATAATGAGTATCGATGTGAAGGGCCTTATCATATTAAGTACTGGGCTAATTTGCATGTTTTAAAAGGCTACTGGAAAAACAAGAAAATTACCTTGGTTTTCGATTCCAACGTCTCTGTTCTTCAAAATTTGGTCAGTTTGTGCTCCTTTGAGGGTTTTGACTTGAACAAGTATCACATTATGGGAGGAAATCTCAACCGTAATGAGCCTACCAGCTGTGATAGCTGGAAAGGTGAAAGGAAAATTTGGAGAAGGTTGCATAGACATGGCTTCACTGATTATATGGAGAAATTGCATGGGAGCAAGAAGTCTGTTTCCCGTGGTTTTGCCAAGGACTGGAAAAATAACAAAGTTACTTTGTTCGGTCAGACCTAGAAAGTGGATGAAGATTTGGTGGATGAGGTGACCGGTTTGCAGAAGGATGGCATAAAGTTTTATAGAGACCGCAAGTTCTCAATGGAAGCCATCAAGAATTTCCCAAAAATTGAAGAAGAAAAGGCTCAGCTCACCAAAAAGGATAAAGCTTCCTATTATCTCCCTAACCAGGTAAAATCTTTTTGGCATAAAATGTTAAAGTGTTAATGGAGTATCTTACGGTTGATGGTAGGTTTTTGAAAGTCTACAATTACCACTTTGTTATCCTTAACCACTTTTGCCATGGATCTAAGATATCTCTGCTCTTCTACTTGGCCTCCTCCCTTAATGATAGTCTAGTTGACCATGCTAAGAAAACTAATTCCTACCCCATTGCTCACCAAGGCCTTATTTTGTTAATATATGAGCATATTAAGGGTAAATCTAAGGCTAATAAGGATGATCCCTTTGTGGAGAATACCCATATTTTAGAGAATTATGATGGCTCTAACTTTGATGAGGATTATTCTAATCTTCCTCCTAAAAAGAAATCGAGGGTTAGTGAAAAAGCTAAAGAAGACACTGGAGAGAATGTTGGTTCTAAGTAGGAGTAGGAGAAGGAGGTTGAGGGTGAGGAAGGGGACAAAGTTAATGAGCAGAGAGATGAGGATGTTGAAGAGTCAGAGGTGAAGGATAATCCCTATGTTTCAGACAACATGGATGATGCTCAACATAATATGGAGGAGGGCAACCCTAGGTCTGAGGATTCTGCCCTAGATATGGAGAATGCGGATTCCATTCTGAATGCTGCTAGAAACAACACTCTGGAAATGTTCAATTTCCAGAAGTGGGTGGTTCATAACATCACTAGCATTTAGGAAAAATAGAGAGATCTAGATTTCAAAATTGAAAATTTGGTTAAGGATATCAACATTAAAGGTAAAGAGGATAATGTAGAAGATACTAGTGCAGCAGAGGACAAAAAAGAAATTCTAGATTGGCCAAAAAGTGAGATTATATAGGGAGATTTGAAGCACCCAGAAGATGTGGTGAGGACTCTCAAAGAAAAGGGTGAGTCTAATAATGATCTGATAAACAATCGGATTCAAAAAACTGAGAGTGCTCTGAGGAAATTCATGGAGCATAGTTTGGCTGTGTTGAAGGTGTCCTCTCAAAACATGAATGCACTGGTTGCTTGCCTAGAGAAGGATAAGAAGAATAAAGACACTATGATTATTGATGACCAGTCAATTTTTAGTTGTGTTCAACACTCCTCCAGATGCAGAACTAGGTAAAATGCAAGTGAGCTGGAGCTGAAGACCAAAGGCAATCAATAGATGCAAGAAAATAAAGACCTGAAAGACACAACAAATGCGATGATGATGCTGGTCAAGGATGTGGAAGAGACTATAAAGATTTTCACCTAAAATGCAATTTTGTTTTAGGTGTGCCAGTCTCTCGCTGGCCTTTTGCTGTTCTTTACTTTGGCTGCTGTCTTTTGTGTTGTTCTTTTGCAACCTTTCTCTCTTTGTTCTATCTTATCTAGTTTCTCTATTGCTTTTCTTTTTGATATGTAAGCGGGTTTCAGGTCCCTTAAAATCTGATTTTCCTTAATAAAAAACAAAACGGGCCAAGCTTTGATACCACTTGAAAGGAAAGCATAGTGCGGAAACGCCTTCCTAATATCAATTAACATGGAAGATGATGCAAGAATGTAGTTTAAAACTTTTACAGAAAGTTAAGAATAACATAGACAAAACACAAAGATAGAACACCAAGAATTACGTGGGAAAAACCTTTCGGGAAAAAACCCACCACCAACAGTTGAAATAGTTTATTTCCTGTAAATGAATTTACAGTAAAGTTTCAGTCTACAACTATAGGTATTCATTCTCAGATTCTCACGAACTGGACACTACAATCGGATCCCAGATATCAGTTTTTACACCATAGTTATCCAATGGCTACATATATCAGATTGTCGATAGTTCATATGAGCAACTGCACCAATAGTTTGAAGTCTAACCATCTGCATTGGTCTGAATTCATGATAAACACAAAATCCCACATGCACTAGGAAGTCGGGTCGGTTCGTATTCATATACACCAACAAGACCATCTTCAATGTCCAAGTATTTACCTTTTGGACTCCAGTTCGAGCGCACACCTGTAGTCGGTCTCTACTCCACTTGCTCAACCTCTAGCTCACATCTTTTCTAGTTTGTCACAGACTCACTGCCGGAATGAAACTCTTCTTTATTGTTGGGTCGCGATGGAAAGTCTAACGAGCAATTTCCCAACATGACCTAGTGACCACCGTCGGATCTTTTGCGATCACCGTCTGATCATCTGTGATCTACTCGACCTTTAACTCACCTTAGTTGCTCTCCTGCTGGGTCCCACCACTTGGTCGCCATGTCATGAGGAATAACATTTCAGGCACCTCACAACCTCGATACAACGATAGCTGCTGATAGTCCTAGAATTTTACTCCACCGTTGATCTTCCTCAGATCTGCTGTTGGATCTTCTCGATTTGCATGACCCTTATCTCACTTGGGCCACTCACTAATGAGACGTGTCACTTCTTGATTGGCTCCAGAGTCCATGCCCTGCCACCTTAGCATGACCTCACTATCTGCTAGAATGAAGCTCTTCTTTATGGCTAGGTCGTGATGGATATTCTATCAAGCAGTTTCCCATCGCGACCTAGCAACCACCATTGGATCAACCTTGATCTGCTCGACCGTTATCTCACTCAAGTTGCTCTCTTTCCGGGCCCCACTACTTGGTCGCCAAGCCGCGATGGATAACGTTTGCGCATCTTGCTATAATGGTAGAGCGATAGTCGTTGATCCACCTTCAACCTGCATGGTCTTTAACTCACTTCTTTTTGCATGCGCTTTGTCGCCAAGCCGTGAGGAATAACTTTTGATCATCTTCCCATCGCGGTATAGCGACAACCGTTGGATCATCTTAGACTTGCTCACCGGATAGTTGATGACAAGAAGAGGGTTCCATCGACCCATCAACAAGAGTCACATTGACAGCTGTTCCATCGAGATAGGTTACTCCGATCAGTCCGAACACAAATCAAGTTAATTCGAGGCACATTTCCAACATAAATTGACAAAATGAATTGTTATCAAAATAAGGGGATGCAAGTTTAAAAGGATCAACTGGTTTTATAGGAGGAAGTTTGATAGTATTTCTTTGTAATAACTAAGACATAATACTATGTAAATATTTATTCAAAGGAGTAAACTGTCCTTCTCTTTGGATTTAGAAATAGAAGGCACACCTATTGTAGCATTCACATTGTTGTTGTTGATTGTATCATTGAACTTGATGAAGCTTTTTGTTGGTTTGAACTTCGCAAATGGTTGTTGAACACTCTCCCCCTTATCACTCGGAGCCATAGGAGTGGATTGTTCCATTTGACTCACAACTAGTTGATAATTATGGAGTGGTGCGCACAACTAGGGAAAGGAAGTAAACTCAGACAAAATAAGCTTTTCCCTAATATTTTTTGCAAATTAGAAATGAAAATTCTTTGAAAATCATTATCTGGTGCAGGAAAAAAAATTTGAGCACACAAATGCTTATATCTACCAATGAAATCAGTCACTTTTTCTGTAACACCTTGTTTACAATGCATTAAATTAGTCAAAGTGATTTTAGGACCAATGTTGTTTTGAAATAGTTAGATGAAAGCATTTTCCAGTTGTTGAAAAGAAGTGATAGAATAAGAAGGAAAAGAGCAATACCATTGTAAAGCCTTACCTCTTAGTGTTCTTGTAAAAAGTTTTGCAAGCAATCTTTGATCATAAGAAAAGTCAGTACACAAGGTTTGGAATATTTTGACATGCGTAAGAGGATCACCTTTTACATTATAGAGTTCTAATTGAGGGACCTCAACATGTTTAGGTGGCATGACTTTAACAATATCAAGAGAAAGTGGGCTCGCAAAATCAAAGGTGGGCCCATTATAATCAAAAGTGGAGGGTGATGAAAGTCCCTTTCAACAGTTACGCACAGGGATTAGCCTTCCCCCAGTATCTTTATGGTACATAAAGCCTTTGTTCTAAAGGTTGGGAAGCCTCCTGAGGGAGTTTATCACTGACGGCCGAACAGGAAGCCTGATTATGAACCTTAGAAATAGAAACCTTGAACCGAGTCAGTAGCCAAACATTGGCAATATCATAGTGCAAGGGTGGGGAAGAATCCACCCCCAAGATTACTCACCATATATCTCCCAAGATAACTACTCAATTGTGAAGCAATTCACTTTGTGTTAATTTCTGGCAAAAGGCAAAAAAACAGGTGCCCTCTAGGGGGTGACAAGGCTGTTTGAGCTGACGGAGTATCGAGACTAGTGGGCTATGATATTGTCAATGACCTTTGAATAAAGAGTCTATCTGATGTGTCTTTTGTTGTAAATCAAACCAGTGATAACATCGAGGATTTGAACACATCCTCAAAAGAATATACACTCAATGTATAGCATTAGGATGATCATTGTCTTCATGTGTGCTATGTATTCTTGTCACAAATGTTAAAATATCTTGCAAAGCATCCAACAATCAAACTCAAAAGTCAGTTCAAACAAGGAAAAATCATAAAGTGGAGAAGATTTCCATATCCAACAAAACATCTTTTGAGATGGCTATCAACATTTCAACTATCTTTAGGAAATACTTTCATCCAACAAGATTAGGGGAATACCAAACCAAGTAATCTTTTCTAGAAAAAGTTTTCAAACTTCTTGAGTATCCTTTCAGGTCCAATATCAAATGGGGTCACAAGAAATCAAATCAAAACACTAGAGAAATCATTTCCAAATCAAACAAGTCAGTCTTAGAACAAAAGTTGTCAAATCCAAAACTAGCTAAAGATAAAACTTTATCTGATCAAAATCAGGTATTATCATCACCTTGATCAAAAGGTTCATCATATAAAGGATTCTATCAAAACAACATACCAAGTTTAAACCTTAAGTTGTCAAATCAAGTTTCTGTATCGGGAGACTTTATCCATATCATTTGACACACTTTGTCGTGAGGGGCATCTAAACCTTCATTTGATAAAAGTGGACTTAAGTTTCCAAACGAAGTATCTCAATCCAAACATCGAAGGAAACCATTGATCATTCGTGTATGACCACTCCTCATATTTTGAGACGAACAAGTCTTCATCACAAAACTAAGTTAAAGAAGAGACAACCTAGTCCTAGGACCCTTATCAACAGGAGTAAATTTCTCTACATCAAACTATCAAAAACATCAACTTTTATCATTCGTATGACCATTCATCATCAAACCGAGAAAAAGGAAACTCAGTCAAAGGAAATGAGTCCTAGCCTAAATCAAGATCACAATATCATGGCTCTCCAATCTGATCCCATCTTCGATCAAGATCCCACCTGTCAAGAATCTTATGATGATCCCCTAAAATTTTGGTATTCCATCCACAATGACCCTCTTTCATCTCAAGAGCAGAGTCCCATTCAAAATCCATCTCTTAAGCAAAATCATGATATTCCTTCCATATCCTCCACTAATCTAATTCAAAATCAAGAGAAAAGCACAAACTCAAATGATCCTACTCCAAGTCAAGATCAAGATCAAGGAATCTCTTCATCCTCCAAATCTATCTTAGGTCCTTTCATTCCACAATCGAATTCTCCATCCCTTCCATCCATCTTGGGTCCTTACTTCCCTCCATCCACAAATCCATCACCTCAAATGATCCATAAGAAAGATCAATGAGGAGCACATCTTTGAAATTCTTTCAATCCTCTATCTAAACATCTTTCCAAAACTTCTTCTATCATTTCCTCTATCTATTTTGGGTCCTTCTGTCCCAAAATTCAATTTTCCTCCATCTCTTCATCACTTCTCAAGTACCAACACTCATCCTGAATACATTTCCCTCTATCCTTGCACAAATCTTCAAACATTCTATCTATTATCCAACACCTCTTTTCTATCCTTCCATCCCTATCATTCAATCCTTTGCATACATCCTTCATCTGTGAAATAGGCATTTGTGTCATTTTGTCACATACTTGCCCATGCTCGAATCTCATGTTCAGTCCTTTTCCTAGATATCTATTCATGAAATGCTTCAAAATCCGAGGTTGTTCCTCTTTAACATTTTCTTTTGGTTGGGATACACACTCAATCCAGAAAAGAACCACTTATCGTATCTTGGTACCAACATCTTTTGATTACTATATCTCATACACTTAATCAATTGCTCTAAAAATCATTGTGATCTCTTAAATTGAAGACATGGCTAGTGAAAAATCTAAAATCTTGCTTCAGCGCCACTGTAATTATCACACCCATGTAAGTTTCATCACTTACAAGCCAATGCAAGAAAAATAAAGAGAAAAAAAAAGAAAGAAATATCAAAAGCATGAGCAAGAAAATGAATATCAAGAAAAGCAAAATGCAATGAAATGCAATATCAAAATGATTGGCTATGGGAACATGCGAGTAACTCCATCGGGGCTATGGACGCCTGGCTAGCAATGGAGCAATATTTGTGAGATTACAACGATAACCTCGTCGGGGCTATGGACGCTCGCTAGCAGCGAGGCTCTATCCAGGATGCTTTTGAAGTTAAGGTAACTCATGTAGCTAGCCATGTTGGATTCTGAAGATTACAATGATCATATGAGCCAGAATGAACCCACTTGCACACACATGGGTAATCAAAGAACTAAGTACCTTGATCTAGTTTGGGATTCTTCTTCCCTTTTGAGTCTGCTTCCTAGTTGCTAGAAATGTTCAGTTGAATTTTCCAGAGGTTCTAAGTGTGGGTTGGGTCTCTATCTTTGAAAAGTTCGAGAACACTTATTCAGATGGTGCTAAATACTATGACAATCTTACATATCACCTTTTTGCAAATGGAAACCTCTATGCTTGGGGGCAAAGTTCATCTACTCTATTCTTCCTACCATATCTCCCAAATCCTCTAATCCATATCCCATATCCTATATATTCATTTCCTCTATCCTCCAATTCTTTCTACAATCTTGCTTCACTCTAATCCATATCTATCTATCCTATCTATTCATTGCTTCCATCATCCAGTGCTATCTATATCCTATCTCTATCCATATCCCCTTTTTCATCCTTGATCTTGATCAAAACTATGGACAACAAATCTATTTCCACCTCAATGGTTCAGTGATTCATTCATCCATTCCTCGTCTTGATATACATTGGGGCAACCAAATACATCTTTCTTCTAATCCAAAAACTCAAAAAAATCAAAATATCCCAAAACTCAAAAAAATCAAAATATCCAAAAACTCAAAAAAATCAAAATATCCAAAAACTAAAAATCGACAAAAAACAAAAAAATCAAAACAAAAAAAATCAAAGCATGAACACATGGACCATCCATCAAATCAGATCAACAACAGGAAAACTCTCAAAGTCTGCAATCAAACTTATCACATGTCTTGTTAATCAATTCATTACTTGAAATCAACATCAACATCAAACATGTCTTATATAGGGATAGGTACACTCAAAACCAGACAGATCGGTCTTATACGGGGTACTCACTCTTTGAAACTAGACATTTCTATCAATCATCAAGTCTTGATAATCAATCCATCCATCAAACATCATTTTTCATCAAAGCAGAGTGACAAACAAACCATTAAAACTATTTCTCGAGCTAAATTTGTGCTAAAACAAAAGTTGTCAGAATCCTAAACAAATCGCACGATAAAAGATGTCTCTCTTATCATAATCCGGAGACCTCATCATCAGTATCAATAGAATCCTTTACCATCTTACGGATTTTTATCTCAAAAACACTTGTTTAAAATTTTCAAATTGTCAAATCCAGTTTCCAGATTGGGAGGCTTTTATCCATATCATTTGATACACTTTGTCATGAAGGGGCATCTAAACCTTCACTTTGATAGAGTAAGATTTGAAATTTTCAAAAACAAGAATCAATTGAATCCAAACCAATAAAAGGAATCCATTGATCACTCATGCATGACTAATCCCCTTATTCTGAGAAGAAAGAACTTTTATCGTAACATCACGTTGAAGAAACAACAACCTAGTTTTTCCAAATTCATCAAGAGAAATAAGTTTTTATACATCAATCATCAACCAAATCATAAAAATGACATCAATCAGTATGACTGCTGGATTTTATTCTAGTTAGCCTTATCTTTATCAATTGATGGTAGTACAGGGTTCACAAATCATATTGTACATATCATATCCACCCATCTGAGGCATCACCAGAAATTCACAAATGCTTATCAATCTTGGACATACTTAGTGTAGTCACTGTCCTTGGTTTATCTGAAACAATTATCCAAATAATATCCCACCATGGCTTGGTGATCAGTATACATATCCATATCAAAGTAGTATCAACGACAAGGGGCAAAATCCTGACCTCGCTTGGGGCATTTCGCCTTCAAGATTTTCAACATCAGACCAAAAACGTAGCAAGACAACAAGGATCAAAACAACCAATAAATGACAAATGACAATGCAAGAAGGCTAAACATCATGAACTTGAACTGATTTCAACTGAACAAAGATCTATTTTGCAAGATGTTTTAATTGACAAGAATACATTTCCAATAGCATGCATGATTACTTATGGTTGTTAATTTTTACTTATCATATCTCCTGAGCACCTCCAGGATGTCTTACGACTAGAGAAGCAAGGAAGGAATGTGATGTTTTATTTGTCTTCTATCTGTGAGTGAAGTCTTTTACCATGCAAATTTGTCCTATGAAGAAATCCGGTGGCATATCTCTGAGGACATTTCGAATTTGTATGGGACAAAGGTTAACTCTTGTATGTTTACGCAATACGCACTCAGGTCGTCCTGGTTCAATTATACCTTGACACTTGTGCTATCTTGCAAAATCAAATATCATGTAAATTTTTCTCAGGTCATTATGGTTCAATTATACCATTATGCTTGTATAAATTTTCAACATATCCTAAACAAATCAATGCTCAATGATGATATTTACAAAGAAAGCAAACAAATGGCTATATCGGATGGCAAATGCAGAATGAGGATGCTACCAAAAACATAGTTGCATATCATTTTACAAATAGTTACATATCATTTTACAATTAGTTGCATATCATATCATACATCTCATTTTCAAAATATCATTCATCATTCATCATTGCATCCCTCGCATGCATATCTATCACATCATCATGGAATCTTTCTTCACTTTCATATCTTCATCATTCTTCTAAACTATCTTCATCATTCTTCTAACATATCTCTATCATTCTTCTAAACTATCTTCATCATTCTTCCAAACTATCTTCTATCATTCTTCCAAACTATCTTCATCATTCTTCTAAACTATCTTCATCATTCTTCCAAACTATCTTCTATCATTCTTCTAAACTATCTTCATCATTCTTCCAAACTATCTTCTATCATGTCTTATACAGGAGGTGTCATACCTGAAACAAGACTTGCTCTCATTCCAATCAATCTAATCAATCTTATCAAACCCATGCATGCCATCACTATCTACTCTTCCATCTTTCAAACAACATTCTTCTTCTTTCGAGAGATCATTCATGTTTTGTGTGCACGAACGATCTCCTGAGGGGGCATTATCATATCAAATCTCAAAACAAATCCAATATCAGTTTCCACATCAAAACAAAGATATCAAAATCAAACTTACATCAACAACATGAAACAAATTTGCTCATCTACATCAAGTTCAAAAACCTATCATTTCATATCAACTTGTAACACAACTCAAGTTCTCAAAAACCATATCAAAACTTGTAAAACAACTCAAGTACCAAAATCACATAAACTTGTAAAACAACTCAAGTTTCCCACCCATATCAGCTTGTAACACAACTCAAGTTTCCAACCCATATCGGCTTGTAATACACATCAGGCTTCCCACATCGAACTTGAAATAGAACACGCAAATAAATCATATTTTGATCAGAACAACACATTGATATCTACATAACTTGAAATATCTCACATCAAAACAAGTTATACCGACACTCATATTGGACAACTACATAAAATCTGGGGCATCACCATCAAAATATCGAATCTGGGGCATCACACATCAAATCAAATCTGGTATCACACATCAAATCAAATCTGGGGCACAACTTGCAAATCAAAAGATCAACACAACAAAAACTGCATTTGATCATAAAAATCACAAAAACACATCATTTTCTTTGAAATAACATGTGCACACACGTCACTTCAAAGAGGGGCAAAATGTAGACGTATAAAAATGACCATATTCCTAAATGAATATTTTATGTTCATTTCTCTATTTAATTAAATCCAATTTAATTAAATTATCCACATTCTTCTATTTAATTAAATAAATTATTCAATTTATTTAAATTAAATTCACTATACCATTTAATGAATAAATCATTTTATTCAATTAAATCCCCCTATCCACTTTTAATTAAATTCAAATTTAATTAAATAGTTATCCCAAATTAAATAAATCAAATTTATTTAATTACAACCAAATTGAATGAAAATCATTTAATTCAATTACATCCTATTATCCCTCCATCCACTTGCAAAATCCCAAACCCCTTCCTAATCCCTTCTAGAATCTTCTAATCGCTTCTAATTAACCTAACCCTCCTCTAAATTTTGTCACATCCCTAAGCAAAGGGAAGTCACTTCTCAAATGGCTTAAAGTCTTTGATAACCATTAAAGGTTTTCAACCTTCAACCACCAAAACCCTTAAAGTCTTTGAAAACCATTGAAGGCTTCTAACCCTCAACCACTTAATCCCCAAAGTCTCCAATAACCATTAATGGTTAATTCAAACCCTCCCACATGGTTAAAACATTTGTTTTGACTCAACCTCTATCCAACCCAAGGGTCTCATTAGGCCATTAATGCTTTGACCATGATTATCTCTTAATCATTTGCACAAAGGTTTATCCTTGGATTAAATCTTAATCCATTGGGTAATCCTAATCTAGACTTGACCCTTAGCCTTTAGATAACCATGAGGTCTTCTCAGGCCTTTAATGCCTCCAACCACTTCTCTCAACCCAATCTTATGTTGACATTTGTCACCATGTCATTGGTGCCAATTATGCACATGGATCCCCAACTTTCAAACTTGGCCCTTGATTAAACCATTCAATCTTGACCATCCATTGCCCTGTTTATGCTATAAATAGAGCTCTCATTCCTCCATTCTTAACAATCATCTTTCAAATTTGAAGCATTATACTTATGCTCAAATACTTTCAAGCTTTTTCATATCATCTTTATGCTCCTCATTTAGCCTCTTTTAGATCAGGAATTAGACTAAATATGCATGTTTAGATTACTTTCTTTATCATTTTAGTTCAATCATAGACTAAATATACCATGTTAGGATAGTATTCATACTAACCTCGTCATCTTATCATCTAGTTTATTGCATTTTTAATATCATACATAGCTTAAACATCTATTTCATACTAAATTTAGCAAAAGCATCTCTCGTTCTCATATTTGCCATCCCTAAACCATTTTGCTCAGTGATCTGAGAGAAAAAACATTGGTTTGAGGGACATTGTGAGATAGAGGACCATGGGACCCTCCTTGGGAAGCTGAGTAACACTATGTTACTCCATAGCTTGCACCAAGAAGTCCTCTGTGTGTGTGTGGACTAGTATTTCATAATTTTCACATATTAAGTTTTATTCGCCCACTTTTCCCGCATACACTTATCACTTTGAATCATGCACTTAAGGCCTTGAATTAATGGAAGAGCTTCACTATTAGGGTATTCTTAGGACATCCATTGTTGAAAATTATCAAATTGATTATCTAATTTGGAAAGTTGATCTATAGAGACCCTAGTTAAAGTTTCTTCATCATCATGGGATTCATCAATGGGGTAAATAGGCACATGATTAGGATTGGAAGAATTAGCATGATCCTCGTTAAAGAAGTCACCCAAATTAGGCTCCATCTCCTTAGTAATTAAACCTTTGGAGGCCTTAATTCTATGTTTCATCTAACAAGGATAGTATAGGTACGACTAATAGTGGTAAAACTCATGCACTAGAGGGAAAATTTGAATTTTGAATTTTGAAGTATAGGAACAAAGCTTACAAAATTGAGTAATGCAAAATTTAAGAAAATAATGATTACACAATTTGAACTTTATTGGAGAAAGAAAAAGACACAATTGGAATTTTAAAATTAGGGTGAAGGGGATACCACTTAATTTTAAAATTAACAGTTTTTTAAAAATTAGGGCAGACTATAACTAACCTCTTAATTTAAAATTTTTTCTTGAAATATGAAATGTTGAATTTTGGAGGTATTTTAGATTCTAGAGGGATAAAAAATCGACAAAATCAGCCAATCTTCTAGATTTAGGCTATTAAATACAGTCATAATAGTCTCCCGAAATTTTGGGAAAAAAGCCGAGGACTGTGGCGGGAATGCACATGGTCTGACCAACTTTTTTCAAAATTTTCAGGGATGAATATTATGATGATTTCAAAGCTAACCCCAAAAAATTGGCGAATTTTACGATTTCTAGATGGGTGAAATTAAGATTCAAATTTAAAAATAGGACCCTATTAGGGTTTTGAAGAAAAAGAGGAATTGAATTGTAAATTTGAAAAAGGTCAAACCTAATGGATAGGGACACCTTGGAAAATGTTTAGAAATCTAAATTTGAATGAAATTGATTGAAATTTGCACAAAATCGAATTAAATTTTAAAATTAGGGTTTTATGACCTAACCACTTAATTTTGAAATTTGAATTTTGGGAAAAAGGAGGGAAATTGAAAATTTGAATTGTAGGAATGAAAACAAGTCCGAGAACAATCACAAATCTGAAAATTAAATGGAAATCCAATTTTTGCACAAGTTCAAGATGATTTTTGAAAATTAGCGTTTTAATAAGTAACCGCTTAATTTTGTAAATTTGATTTGCAAATTGAACAAGACAACGAGGAAATTGAATTTGACAAATAAAACAATTTTCAGATCTAAGATAACCACAAGCAATTTTTACAAATCACAAGTTCAATTCCGCTTTTTAAAAAAACTAGGGTTTTGAATGAATGAACCACTAAGTTTGCAGAAAAATTAAACTTGTAAATGAAAAATATGCAATTTTGTTCAAAGGAAAGCATGCAAGATGTCGGGTTCACCAAAATTTAATCGTGGGTGAAAAATGTGTGAATGAGAGATCTAGAGGAAAGCTACCCTTTCCCTCCAAGGAGAGATGAGAGTTTTACTACAAATTTCCCTTCAAACACTTTTCACACATTACATTGGAAGAGGAGGGGGGGGGGGAATTAACTAGATTCAAACTCCAAAGAAGAAGATAGAATCCAGAATGAAACGAGAATGATGAGTCAATCCCCTCTTCTACTCGGAATGGAAAGGAATTGATTGAATTATGTATTAAGACTAAGTGAAAAGAGATGAAGAACTGATAATAACTCAATATCGGAGTGTGGGATGAAGTTGTGCACTTGGATTTGGTAGTAATATTTTGAAACGAAGCCGTCCTCTGAATTTGAGGAAAAGTTGCTCAGACCGTGGCGAAAGTGTACACAGTCCTCCGAAAAATCCGCAAAACGAAAAGGGTTTTTCTACCTCTACAAATAGAGTCAAAATTTGAAAGTACAGCTGCGCACCTACAACCTACACACAGAAAAGAGAGGCAAAGGGGTTGGGATTTGGGGTTTGCCTTTAGGTCATACCTCAGTTTTAGAATTAACAAAGTAATGAAAGAAAGTACTTCCAAGTAAATGTAAATCACCTCAAGGGAGGTTGTGATAAAAATGTTGATAGAAATGCTTGTATGAAGTTAAATGTTAAAATGAATCTCCTCTTCAATGGTTGAATCCTTGACTTGAATGCAACACCTAGCCTTGAAGGGAGACTTTAGATGCTCAATGTTGGAAAGGGATGCTTGAATGCTTGAATGCTCTTGAACACTTGATCTCCAACTCTCACCTTATTGAACTTATTTTTTTGCAAGTGAGAGCGAAAATGCAACTTTTATACTTGCCAATTAGGGTTAATGAAACCAATTTTTGTTACAGGCCGACATCGGGGAAGTTTTCCCGCTCACTGCACAACCTTCAATGAAGACTTAGGAAGGGTCCTGCCCCAAAATAGGGCAGGGGACAGGGGTGCCATGCCCCTGTCCCACCTTTTTTTTGCAGAATAGGATGTGGGTTAGGCAATCCAGAGGGCAAGGGAGATGCAGTTTTTGGGGGTTGAGTAGTCTTCGGTCTCCGATCAGGCTAGGGGATTCAATTTTGCATGTGTGAGGACCCTAATGTGGTCGAAAATTGGCTAGGGTCACAATTTTATGACACTACAATTATGTTGATTGGATTTAAAATTTGGTACCAGATTCAAAACCTAATGGGAATGTCCGTGTTTGCACAGACTTCAGAGGTTTAAATAAAGCTTGTCTTAAAGATGACTTCCCACTTCCAAATATTGACATGATAGTGGATTCTACAACAAGACATGATATGTTATCCCTCATGGATGGGTTCTGGGGCTATAATCAAAACAAAAATGCTCCTAAAGACTAGATTAAAACAACATTCACTTATCCTTGAGGAAATTTTTGTGGTAATGTCATGCCATTCGGATTGAGAAATGTTGGAGCTACTGATCAGTGTGAAATGACCACTATCTTTCATGACATGATGTATATATATCTAGAGGATTATGTAGATGAATTTCTCATAAAATATTACACTAGGAAGGGACATTTATAATTCACAGATAAAATCTTTACAAGGTTGGAAAAATATAAAGTTCGATTAAATCCAAAGAAATGTGTCTGTGGGGTAACCTTTGGGAAACTCCTTGGATACATTGTATCATCTAAGAGAATTGAAGTTGATCCTGAAAAATTAAAAGCGATAGTTGAGATGTCATCACTGAGGAATATTTGTTAGTTCAGATCTTTACAAGGGAAACTGTTGGCATTTTTGATATTTATGTTGTGATTGTCATTGATGGGCACACACTTGCATTTAGATCTCCTTTATATGTATGAGTTAGAGCACAATTGGTATTTGTTCCAACCGGTATGTTATATTATAGTCTTTAGACTATTGGTGTTTTGCAGAATGTGTTTCCTGGTCTGAAGTGGCATGTTGACCCCAAGCGGTTCGTGGATCCCAAGCGATACGAGGGATTAATACGACATAACACATTTTTACCAGTCTTCATTTTTGTCAAACTGGCAACCGACATTTTATATGAACCGGTAATACTCTATGATGAGTTACCAACCGACATTTTGTGATGAGTTACCATCCACCGATTGTTTGACGGTGCCGACACCTAAATGGTGCTTTTTGTGTCATGGTACCAAGTATGTCCAGGTTCATTGAACCTAGGAAATTGTTATGTAATCCTATTGGACCAACATGAAATTAGATTCCTTTATAAGGACATCATGTCTAGGGTTTTAGGTTGTTGATGTGGTTGTAGCAAAAGTTTATGTTGTTGCTAGGGTTTAAGGTGGTTGAGGAGGTGGAGAGAATATGAATGTGTAGAAGAATGAAGTAATGCTGGAGTGCATTAGGAACGAGCTATCAAGGATCTAACTGAGTAGTCTGTGCTGCTAGCTAGATCAAACACTTATTGATTACTCACATCTTTGACAAGTCTGTAGCCCTTAACCGGGTAGGCCCAAAAGCCTTTTGTAAATCCTCTAACAAGGTGGTTCACATCTGTGGATCTAAAATCCTCTAGCAAGGTAGTCTTTAATCAGACTTATCTCCTAATAGAGATTGAGATTCCTAACAGGATTTGTTCTGGTAAAGAACATTGTAAGACCTTAACCGGTCTGGTTCCTATTCTACAGATAGTTACTTGTGAGTTCCATCTCATCATGGTTTTTCCCATTTGGGTTTCCACGTCAAAATCTCTTGTGTTATGGTGTTTTTGCTTCTGTGGGTGAATGCATTATTAGCTATTTGGTTTGAATGTGTGTTAACCGGTTTGTTTGCTAAACTGTTATACCAGTTTACTATTAGTCTTGCAAAGTGTTTAAGTGCAGAGATTTTTGGCATACTAATTCACCCCCCCTCTTAGTATTCATCAATTAGTATTGTATGTGGTGAAAATGGATAATAACAATGTTGAAAGACTAAATAGATTCAACCACAAAACCCTAGCCTAACAATAACAAAGATCCACCATAACATATGAAGATTACCTAAGACAATGCAAATCAAATGAAATCACAAAGATTATACCATCACATGTCCAATAGGGTTTGAATCTTCATTCTTCCTATCTCCATTGATCTTGCTTGATATATTTGCTCTCAGATTTTATGTGTGCACAAGAGCTCAACAAAGAACGAAAAATGTGGTTGCAAGTAGGCTCGATTGCATATGCAAGTTCGAAAGCGTAGTCGAGGCTGAATTCATAATGAGGGTTTTTTCTAATGAAGGAAGCATCTCTTTATATAGAAGACACTATAAGAAATGGAGGGATAATATTGAGAGGTGTAAAAGATAAATGGTCGACTATGATTAGAGGGTAGGTAGGAAAAATAAGAAAATAATGAGAGGGTAGGTAGTGTATGAATTAAGAGATGAATGACATGTGTCATGGGTAGAAAAGGTTAATGAATTAATTAAATAAATAAAGATTTATTTAATTAATAGAAGAAGTGGGATCAATTAAATAAATAAAATATTTATTTAATTTAAGAAAAGGATAATTTAAATAAATAAATGTATTTATTTAAATGAGAAATAAGGCTAGAAGAGGATAAATGAATTAATTAAATAAATAAAGATTTATTTAATTAATAGAAGAATTAGGCTAAAATAATTAAATAAATAAAGATATTTATTTAATTAGACATGACAATTTTAGGTGTCTACATTTTGCCCCTCTTTGAGACAATGCAACTTGTCGCGTTGTTTCAAAGAAGATAAGATGAACTGTTACAAAGTTGCCCCAAGATGGGAATGATATGCCCCCTTGAGAGATTGGATGAAAATGTCTGAAAAGATCGTAGACAATCTCTCGATAAGAAAGAAAGGCTAGAATAGATTGACCGGATAGGATAAAGTGACAGAGTCACAGGATAAAGAAGATTGACTCGAGAAACAAGGGCTAGGGTTAGGGATAGGGCAATCTATAAAATAGACCACGAGGGGAATACATCCTCATTGTCATCCACACATCCAAGAGATCATAGTGTAGAGAGAGAATAGAGTAGCAACAGTCAGTAGCGATGGCATTGGTGCATAGATTCGATCGCGTTCACCGATATCAGAGGCCGGCAGATGTAGGAGAGCCGGTAAGTACCACAAAACCTCCTTGTACTTTGTTGTAATAAATGTTGTCATTAATGCATGTTAGGTAGCACAATAAATGCATTTTAGAATATGTCTAGAAAAATGTCAAGCGGGGGGGAAAATGCCAAGGCGCGTCTGCGTTATGAATGCGCGTTTATGTCTTCTAGGTCAAATCGACAGTTCTGTGATGAACATACGCTGTCAATTGGATAAGCTGCTGAGAGGATACACTCAAGTAGGTCCTCTAGGGAAGACTAGGATAGTAGATAGGGCTAGGATTGACAATTCTGTGATAGAACATATGTTGCCAATTAGAAAACTACTCAAGAGGATACACTCAAGCAGAGGCCCTAGGATAGGATAGATCAAGGTACTTTGTGATGAACAATGAGTACCAAAAAAGAGCAGCACTTTGTGATGAACAGGGAGTGCTAAAACACGTAGTACTTTGTGATGAACATGGAGTACCACTACGATAGAGTGCCATAAGCACTAGGATAAAAAGCAACATTTTGTGATGAACAGGGAATGCCACTATGACTGATATGATTGATTTGCTTGACTGCAGGAGTATCTACCTATGCTGGAGTCATGGGAGAGATTCCCATCAACTCAAAGTTTGCGAGCAGAGATGATAGTTGATGAGAGAGCAGCGGTTCAGGATATGGGCCTGCGACATATTTTGTATGTGCCTGAGTTTCGGGCAAATATGGGGTTGCTAACTGTGTTGGCTGAGAGATGGCACTTAGAGACTTGCACTTTCCATTTGTCGATGGGTGAGATGACAGTCACCTTGGAGGATGTATATAGGATTCTGAGGATATCGATCGATGGGGAGTTAGTTCCTTACAATCGAGACAGAGACAGATGCACTGAGATGAATGTTCCAGGATCTGGGATTGGAGATGACAGCTGGACATGTAGCATAGGACACGATGACACAAACTGGATTAGCATTACCAACAGTATTGGCAGGAGTGATCAGTGGTTTTCTCTGTCCGGATAGGGCGACACGAGGGTTGGTTGTAGCCATATGTATTTTGACATCATTGTATCATGACATTTATGATTTTGATATATATATATATATATATGAGATGATTCATCTTTGCGGTAGCTATATGTATGCGTACCTATGTGATGAGATGTTTCATGATGTATGTTTCTATGTGATGGTTATGATATGGATACAAATATGTACATGATGAAATGCCATATTTTTGTTCTTTTATGTTTTTAATGTGTTATGCCAATGCAAATGTGAATGTATGAAATGCAAATGATTATTTATATGATGAAAATGTAAAATGTGCTAATATGTGTTGTGTGCAGGATGTGATGCAATTGTGATATCTATATGTATGTATGAAATGCTTAATATGTGGTAATGCAGGTGCAACTACATGAAATGCAAATATTTTTGGTGTGTCATTATACTCAGTCATGTGATAGCAAGCTACACAAACTCAAGAAGGATGATGGAAGTCAATCAAGAAAGGGGGATGGAAGATAGAAGATATGAAAGTGAAAGAGCTTCTTGTGCGTTATCATCATTGAGCTTTATTATGGAAAAATAGGTTATGACAATTGAGGCATATGTTCGACCCAGAAAGTCATTGTACCTATTTGCATGGAGATAAGACAGTCACAAACAAGGAATGCCCCAGTTCACACTAGACCCACAATATTCTCATATCCTTGGACAAGTCATAGCATTACTAAGAGACAATCCACAGACAACAAAAGAAAAATAGGTGATGATACCCCATCCTCGCCTTTCTAGTCAAAGACATCCTGGAGATAAAATCTCTAGTCAGAGACATCCTGGAAAAGCTAAAAGACATGTCACCAAAAGATAAAATCAAAATACCACCAAGACTCGACACCAACATCCACAATAGTCCTCAAGTTTAGTGTCTCTTGTCACTTGTATAAGTCTTATTTGATTGTGGTCACAATGTTTACTTTCACAAAAAGGATAGATAGCACTGAACCATAATGTTTGTCTGAGTGTTGAAAGATTTGATTTGTTGAAGCCCGTTGTTGCTATTGTGTCTCATCTGGAACTAACTGAATCCATGAAACTGATACTTTATTGCGGAGAAGACAAAACTTTATTGCGGATCTGTGATGCAAATGCTACTTTATTGTGGATTGTGCGCAGATAGACTGAAGAAAACTGGAAGAAACTGTACTCCTTAGAACGTGCGACGTTCTCAGTTCCACACCCATCACTAGACATAGGATTTGCCTTAGCCATAGATAGGAGCTGATTTATTATGGATGGAAATGAGCGAAAATGAATGTTTATTATGAATGGCTAACCAATCTTGGGTAGATCAATAACAAGCCATGATGGGAATGGGTAAGCTTATTATGAATGTATAGGATGTGAGTTTGTGCAAAGTGAAAGGATGAAAGTGAATCTTGAAGGAGGAGGAGAAATGTCTCTACACATGGCGCTGGTGACCCAGTTTTCACCATGGTACTTGCCCAGGGTGCCATCGAAGTGGTTTTCACCATTGGACGAAATGTTTTTCTTTACTTTTTTGATTTTTTTTTTTTAAATTTTTTTTTTTTGTATTTTTGAATTGGGATACTCAGAAGAGCTATGTGTAAAATTTGTGGAGGTGCATGCTATTGATAGGATCCTCAAAAGGTTCACCCTCTGTGGTTGAGAGCTGATACACACCAGATCCATATGTTGCTGTGATGATGTAGGGACCAAGCCAGTTTGGTTCGAACTTGTCCTTCTTCTCTCTGTCTTGCTAATTTTTAGGATTTTCTCTGAGAACAAAGTCACCCACCTCAAATGTACGAGGCTTTACCTTATGATTGTAGTTGTGTCATTCCTTGACTGAATGATGTGTAGCTTGAGTGGCTATCTTCCTTGATAAAAGAATTGAGATAGAATTACTAATGTGTGGACTACGTAGGCCCGTATGCATGTCACCTAAAGAAGTTTGGGCATCCCTGATAACAAAGTCCCTCGAGGAAGCTCCATTAAAGGTCCATGATGTATCGCCAAAAAGGAAAGGATGTGTGGAACAAGTGGATGAGTGATGAAGGCTTATGATTGCGAAAAGAAGTGAAAGTATGATAGCATGATAGAGACTTAGGATCAACAAGTATGCTTTTTGACTTAAAATTGTAGAAATTTTGCCCCCAGTTATTTTGGTATTAGGGGAGAGAAACTCTTGTTCTTTTTTCTTCATATTATTTTTATCCTTGACTTTGATTTTTGCAGAGTCCAATAGCTTTTGATTTTGATTTGGACTAAAGGACTTTTCTTTAGTTTTTACTTTTGAATTTTTCTTTTCAAAGCTTGATTTTTGATCCCCAATTAGTAAGGGCTTTTTTAATTCTTGTTGATCCAAGTCTGGGAGCAGAGTGGAAATGAAATGAGTGGATGAAATGGTAAGGTTATGTGAGTTCTCAAGAGGGATGGTGATACACTCAATAGATTCTTCACTGGAACCACTCTTAGGACTATTGATATCAAGAGTTTCTTGTACCGCTAGAGGAGATTTGCATTCGGGCTTAGTAGCCACAACACTAGGTGGTTCACACCCAATTCCTTGGCATTGAAAATTATTTGTAGATTGTTCCTATTGACTAAACGTGTTAGGAGAAAGTGGGAGTTGATCAACATGAAAGATATACTCACCACATCCCAAGTCTTTAAACTTGAACTTTTCTTTGATCTCTGCTTGTTTTGATGTAGAAGCTTTCAAGGATTCTGGATCCACATATGTTGAAGATGGAATAGATTCTCGATTGACTGGGATTGTTATTTCTGATCTAGGTTGTAGATTGTTGCAATATATGAATGGATTTGGGTCAGCTTTGATGGTCACTTCAACTCCATTGTGTGGAAACTTGATACATCGATGATATGTAGATGGGACTGCACTCATTTCATGAATCCATGGGCGTCCCAAGAGTATGTTGTATGTGAGATCTAGGTCTAGAACTTGACAAACCACATCCTTTGTAACTAGCCCAACTCTAAGAGGTAAGGTGATTGTGCCCTTGGATGAATGATCTTCATCATCATATTCTTTGATGGTAATTTTGTTTGTAGAATTCACAGCTTTATCAGAATATCCCAATTGTTTAATAGTGTTCAATGTACAAATGTTTAGACTTGCTCCTCCATCTATTAGGACTCGTTTTATTCAATTTTTGTGTATGAAGGCTTCAATGTGTAAAGGTGCATTATGTGGCTGACTTATAGAGGCATCATCGGCTTCTGTGAATGTAAGGGAGTGTGGAACGGAAAGGTATCCCACCATGGCTTGAAACTGGTCCACATTTAGATCAGTAGGAACAACAGTGTCTCTCAAGATTTTATTAAGAATGGCTTTATGTGCAGGGGATATATGTAAGAGCTCAAGGATGGAGATTAGTGTGGGTGTCTTCCCTAACTATTCTACAAGGTCATACTCAGGCTTGGTTGATGAGGAAGCTATGTTTTTAGCTGGAGCACCTTGCAAAGTTAATTTACCTTGACTGGTTGTAACATGACATTAAGAGGTAGGTTCGGAAGAAGATCCAATGCCTTTTAGGACAATCTTGGGTCTTTGGGTAGAATTCTCAGGCGTTTTGTCCTTGATGATAATGGTAGAGACATAATTGTCCATCGAGATGTGATTGATAGTTGAATCGTAGTTATAGGATGCTCTTGTATAGTTGGTTTGGTCATCTGTGGCTTTAGACTTTCCCTTGTCATTATTTGGGAATGGTTCTTTAAACATTTCATGTTCTTGGTTGGATGAGTGTCCTTCAATTTCAATGTCACCTCTATCAATGAGATCTTGTATGATGTTCTTTAGTCGATGGCAATTTCCTGTCTTGTGGCCCTTGCTCTTATGAAATTCACAATATTCATCATCATTCCACCAATTTGGTTTAACCTTTGGCTCATATGGAGGCAAATCTGGAATAGTGATTACCTTGTTTGCCACTAGCTTTTTGAAAACTGACTCAAGTGGTTCTCCCAATGGGGTGTACTTCCTTCGTGATCTGGAAGTTGTTTGAGTATTCACTTGATTGTTTGTAGAGCTTGATCCGAAAAAAATGATTTTTGGTCGTATCATATTGGCATCAACAACACCATCATTGACTGTGTTCTCATTTTTATTCCAATATCTTGGCTTGTCTTTTCCTTTAAAGTCCTCTTTGTTTTCCTTGAATATCTTAATGACTCCTTGTTCAATTAGGACCTTTTTTGTTGCTAAGCCTTTTTCAATGATGTCCTTGAAGGTGGACAAACAAGCTTTTCTCAAGTCATAACCAATGTCTTTGTTAACATTTTGGGTGAACATCTCTACCATTTGTTTTTGTGGAATTTCACAAGAGTATCTGCTGGCTAGATTTCGCCATCTTTGTAAAAATGATGAAAAAGACTCTCCATCCTTTTGCTTGGTATTGCACAAAGTGGTGACTGATATGTCTATCCCTATGTTGTAGGAGAAATGTTGAATAAATGCCTCTGCTAAGTCACCCCATGACTTAATACCAGGTGGAAGTTGGGAGAACCATTCCATAGCTTGATCACCTAAGCTCTGTGGGAATAATCTCATCAAATATGTCTCTTCTACTGCTACTTCAATGCAAGCTGTGAAAAATTGTCTTATGTGTGCCTTAGGATCCCCTTTTCCTCTACACTTATCAAACTTAGGTATCACAAAGTGTGTAGGAAATGGAGGCATTGGAATGCTTTTGTCAAATGGATAGGGACATATGTATCTCATTGTGTAAGTTGGCTTCGATGTATTTATGTCCTCCATTTTCTTTTTTAAGTCCTTGATTTGTTGCTCCAAATTGTTCTTCAGTGGAGAATGACTTCTTGGACCATACCCCATGCCTGAACCACTGGGTGGAGGAGGAGCATGTTGCATATATGGATGATATTGATCATACACATGTTCATATGGAGGAGGTCTATAATGATGCTGTGTATATGGACCACTTGGTATAGAGTCATGTTGAGGAATGACATATCTGCTTTGTCCATGTATACCATACTCTATAGGCATGTCATGAGTTTGTTCTAGTGTGTTGCCCCCAAATTTGACATGGGGTTTCCTTGTGTCCAAATTTTGAGCATGCCTTTGAATATCCAATTGCCTTGGTGGTTGATCCTTAGTATTGGTATGTGATTGAGCATATTTTTCTGCATAAGACTTCCATAATGGTCTGTGAAGGTGAGTATCATATGCTTGACCATGTGTGTATGGGACCTCTGGTTTTTGAAACAAAGATGATGGTGATTCAGGCACCATATGTGGTCCTCTATTGCCTCCACTATTAGGCCTCCTTTGATCCATGTTGAGGTGAGGTTGTTGCAAATGTCGATTTTCCATTATTTGAGATATGTCAAAATCAAGAGGGATCTTGGCTCCACTTTGTGCCATCACTTGTAGAAAGTATTGTCTATCTCTCCTTATTATTTCCTCAACCAATCGATTGAAATGGGGATTCATAATGGTGTCTTCCACTTCTGCTGAATGTATGAAAAAGTTGTCCATATTGTCATTGTGTGTATCATTGTTGTTTGTAGTGTCCATGTTCTCAACATTTGGAATGTTTCTATAGGCATCCATGTCAACTAATGTAGTATGATTAGAATTGAAAAAGATATCATTGTCATACTCATAAGAACTCATGTTTGCGGACTCTTGAGCCTCTTTAGTTTCTCTCCTAGATTTTTGGGAATGGGTTTCAACCATGAACGAGGTTTTGACCAAGATGTTTGAGACTAGATGAAAATGGAAAGAGTATGGAAGACCAAGAGTTGGATGAAATGTAAATGAATCTGAGGTGTTCTTGCAATGTCCAAAGTGTAAGACCAAGTATGTACGTAGTAGAGTAGGTGTGACTTCCAAAGAGATGATAGTTTCTCTTGATGAGGTAAGTTGACCTTGACTCTAAGTAAGACCAAATGAGACCCAAAGGTGATAGACCTTGATGAGGGACCACTTAGCAAAATGTTGTTGTATGTAGTGTGTTGACAAAGTAAGATGAGGACAGGCAAGTAACCGTTTGACTCAAGTTTAGACAAATGTGAATGTAATGTAAGGTGTAAAGCAATGATGGATTTTGTGAGACCCAAAAATAGGCTGAATGCTAGATGAAAACCTGGAGAAATAACCTAGGAAGCTCAATAAGTCTGAAACTGATTGCTCTTGTTTGTTGGACTGTAAATTTTTCCAATTTGTGAAGTTGTTGTTGTGACCAAATCTGAATGTTTGACTATTTTTCGTGACAAGAGGACATAGTGTTGATGAAGACTCAATGTTTGCAAGTGTTTAGACTCCCAAAATGACTCAAAGACAAGTGTGTTGTTTGATGGAAAATTGTTTTGCATACACTTGAAGACACAAAAGACACAATGTTTGATGTTTGGTCTTGAATGTTTGATTGTTCAAAATAAGTCAAGCACAATTCTTATGGCTGACAAAGACAATAGTTGTTGATCCCACATGGAGTTTCCCCCGAGGCTATGCTATTCAGAGCGGATACTTAGATGCTTGACCCCATTGGCTCCACCCTCGGTACTCACTTCTCGGGGTGGCCAAGCATCAGTCCCCACGAAAACTCCCGGTGGCAAACTTTGTATCTCTACTAAGAACCGTATGTGTGTGGGCCGCTATTAGAGGTCCGACCTCCTGCCCCAACAACTAGAAGGATTTTGGCTTCTAAAACAAAAAGGTGCTAGTAAGGGCATTCGCACGTGTGGCCATACATGTGACACTTTCAGCTCTGTAAATACAGAAGGCTCCCAGTCGGTAGGGGTTACGCCCTACAACTGATCAAATAAATTTGATCAAACGGGTTTATGGGGAGACATAGTGTTGGTATGAACTAATCAACACACGTTATCCATAGTTTTCACCATGAATACAGTTGTTTATAGTGGTTCGGAAGAGGTGGGTTTTCCTCGCTACCACTTGGGTCGTTCTCTCCTCACTAGTAGTCCTAATGACCACAAGAGGAGACAAGCCCTCTAAAGATGAAACAAAAAGAGCCTATTGCTCAAGACACAAAAGACAATGGTTCAATTTTAGTGCACCAATTGAAGTTTTTGCTAGTCTATGAGAAGAAGACACACAATAAAGATCAAAAACCCTTGCCAAGGTCCCGCAACAAAGATTTTTTAGTAGTTTAGATTGTTTCAAATGATCACCCCTTCCTGCAAGCACACAAGTTAGGTAAATTTTAGATCCAAAAGACTTTGTGAAATAGGGGCCTTCAATAATGCATTTTGTTGACCAATTCAAAGATCTGATTCATCATAAAAAAAGGCCACCTGTAAAATTTCAAGAGATTTCCAGAAATGTAAGAAAATCCAAAAAATTTGCTAATTTGCTCCAAAAATTAATTTTTAATGAAAAATCATAAACAATTCATATAAAATTCAAAATTGATTCAAAAAATCTGAAATTTTTACTGGAGAGTCCTAATGGTCTTCCAAACTTGCATAAAATAATTTCTGCAACAAGTCTAAGCAGTTTGTGAGATATGAGTAAAATAATGCAAAACCCTAATTTTCAAAGATCTAATTTTTGAGGAATGATTTTGCATCAAATTTAAAATCACAAAGAACAGATCCTATGTATAATTCTGATATTTTTCCAAAAATGTAAGTAAATCCAAAAAAGTCGCTAATTTACTCTCAAAATTAATTTTGTATGAAAAATCATAAAAAAATCATATAAAATGAAAATTTGATCCAAAAAATCTAAAATTTTTATTGAACACTTCTAATAATTTTTCTGACCTGCAAAAATATTTTCTTGCCAAAATTCGAAGTTGTTTGTGAGATCTGATCAAAATAAGAAAAAACCCTAATTTTTAAAGATCTGATTTTTAGGGAAATATTTTGCATCAAAATTAAAACCACAAAGAACAGATCCTATGTATAATTATGAGAGATTTCCAAAAATGTAAGAAAATCCGAAAATTTTTCTTGATACTGTCTTCAACTTGCAAAAAAAATTTGGTACAAAATTTCCAAGCCATTTGTGAGATATAATCAAATCTCTTCAAGATCTTGATTTTGTGTCCAAAACCCTAGCTGCACAAGGTTATTCTCCAAATTGTTTTACAAAACAGCAATATAGGATTAGAAAAATCTGCAAAAAACACAGATCTAACAAAAATCCATGTCCCATGGGGCGTGCCAAAATGTATATGGTGAAAATGGAAACAACAATATTGAAAGACTAAATGAATTCAACCACAAAACCCTAGCCTAACAATAACAAAGATCCACCATAACATATGAAGATTATCTAAGACAATGCAAATCAAATGAAATCACAAAGATTATACCATCACATGTCCAATAGGGTTTGAATCTTCATTTTTCCTATCTCCATTGATCTTGTTTGATATATTTGCTCCCATATTTTATGTGTGCACAAGAGCTCAACAAAGAACGAAAATGTGGTTGCAAGTAGGCTTGATTGCATATGCAAGTTCGAAAGCGTAGTCGGGGCTAAATGCATAATGAGGGTTTTCTAATGAAGGAAGCATCTCTTTATATAGAAGAAACTATAAGAAATGGAGGGATAATATTGAGAGGTGTAAAAGATAAATGGTCGACTATGATTAAAGGGTAGGTAGGAAAAATAAGAAAATAATGAGAGGGTAGGTAGTGTATGAATTAAGAGATGAATGACATGTGTCATGGGTAGAAAAGGTTAATGAATTAATTAAATAAATAAAGATTTATTTAATTAATATAAGAAGTGAGATCAATTAAATAAATAAAATATTTATTTAATTTAAGAAAAGGATAATTTAAATAAATAAATGTATTTATTTAAATGAGAAATAAGGCTAGAAGAGGATAAATGAATTAATTAAATAAATAAAGATTTATTTAATTAATAGAAGAATTAGGCTAAAATAATTAAATAAATATAGATATTTATTTAATTAGACATGACAATTTTAGGTGTCTATAGGTATTAGAGCCTACATTTCTATAAGATTAACCACTTGGAAAGAGATATGGGGGAATACTCTATAAGGGAACTTACACATCACCTCACTCAGTCTGAGAAAGCCTATGATGATCTTATGGTCAAATACAAGGAATCTCAAGCAAAAATGAGAGAACATACTGAAAAGCTGATGGAGCTATCTAAAAATAGTTCTTCAGATGAAGCAGACATGGAAGCCCTAATTGCAGAAGTAAATAAGTTGAATGAATCAAACTCCAACCTAAGAAAGGAGTTGGAAGGACTGACTATCTGGATGTGTCAAGAGCTTGAGAATCGGAGGAAAGTTGAAGATTTGGTGAAAGAAAGAGATCATGAGATCTCCAAGTTGAAACAAGAGATCAATGCCCTAACTGCTCAACTCCATGCAAGCAAAGTGGAAAAGGAAGACATGCATGGAGAATTGAACATTGCCATCTCTGAGAATGAAAACCTGTTGGAAACAAATGCTGCTATTTCCAAAGAACTCTCTGAGTCAAAGGAAATACTTGCTAAGTTGAACAAGAGTATTGTCAAGCTAGAGCAAAAGCTTGAATCTGCCAAACCGGTCAAGAATACCAATGGACTTGGTTATTCTGGTCATGAGGAAGGTGAGACCTCTGGTACAAATACGGGAACGTCAAAGAAACAACCGACATCAAAGGATAAAGGTAAGAAAAAGTTTAAACCTGTTTGTTTCAACTATCTTAAAGAAGGACATACTGCAAATGTGAGTAGGAGTAAGGCTTACAACAATTTTCCTTATTTCCAAAATGATAAGCCTAGATCCTATAGATTCAATGGTAACTGTTATGCATGCAACAAGTATGGGCATAGAGAATCTGAGTGCAGGTCAGTTATGAACAACATTGATAGATATCCTCTGAAGACCCAGGGAGCTGGTCCTGAACCTTTTGTGAATCGAAATCACAATCGGTTTAATGCCTTCAATCATCAGCAAAGAAGCAGTGGCTATCAAGCGGCAACCAGATGGAGAAAAAACTGTATGGTCTGTCATGGTCATGGTCACACTGCTACAACATGTAGAAGGAAAAATGGAAACATGAACAATGGACCTTGGAGAGCACCTGGATTGGTCTGCTATCACTGCAAAAAACTGGGTCACATTGCTAGATTCTGTAGATAAAGAAAGAACATATCTGATGATATACCGATCACTCTGGAAGGAAACATTGATGTTGACATTGTTCAAGCGGACATGAACAAAACCTGGAAGAAGAAACCAGCGATGTTACAAGAGGAACCAGTTTCTGCACCTAGTGTGGAAATCATGAAACCGACAAACTTAGCTTTAGAAAAGCTTTGGGGGAGCAAATGGCAAAATGTTTCGAACCCTCAGTTTACATCGATAAAAGACCTTAACCAGTATGTGATACCTGTCATTTGGCAGAAGACCAAAAATGGTAAAAAAGTCAAATTAGGGTTTACGCCCTAATGGAGGAGCATTAATGATGGTAGGTAAGGAATATGCTTAAAAGCATTTTTCAAATCATTTCTCACTATCAATTTTCGAGCAAAGAAAAGTTTTTCAAAGAGTAGAGCGACAAAAAGGCAATTTGAGGTGAGATTTTGAGAAATTGAGAAACTGTGAAGAAGATTCAAATCCAAACTGCAAACGGTCAAGTGGAGAACACAAAGCGGTGATTCAACAACCAACAAAGTGTGAAGTGAAGGAGAATCTACACGCCCTAAATTCATGTGTTTCAAAAGGTATTTCTCGAGTTCTTAAAATTTCTATCATGGCTTCCGCATCTCATACCGGTTCTAGTGCATCTGTCGAGTTTGCAAGTTTTATTCAACGAAAGTCTAAGGATAATGCCCTATCACAAGTTCTGACTAGTGTGATAGTAGAAGAGAGAATTTCTGACTACATAGATTGCAAGATTGAAGACCTAGGGTCTCTAGCTATCCACTCCCAATTAGGTTTATTTTGTGGAAAGGATAAGAAGATCAAACCAGAGTATAATATTTTGGAGAAGAAGAAGCTCCACAATGCTATTTACTTCCTGGAGGATTTCATAGAGGATCATATAAGGAACATTCTGAGCAGAGTCCATGGTGACAAGATGTACCTAGAGAGAACACATGATATCATGCCGTAGGAAATTCATGTAGTCACCGGTTTCTATAATATAGGGGAAGTGCTAGCCCTAAGGACGGTAAGCAAAACTGAAATGTCTAAGCTCACCAGTTTAGTAAGTGACTCATGAGGCATGACAGTCAATTCTATCAAGGATGATCTGGTTAATTATGCTTGCATGGTGATAGGCTACCAGACATTCTTTGCTGGCAGAATTAACTTTGTATCTGCTGCAACGGTAAATGCCGCTTACCGGATGATAAAGGAGGATGCATCATTTGACCTGTGCACCGGTATGCAGAGACAACTCTTGTTGAATATGAAGTTGATCAAACAGGATAATGCACTAAGGTTCAAGTTTGGACAACTACTGGTTGGGTTGTTCTTCTATTTCCAAGGATACTTTCTAGGAGTAGGAGATGTCCAGTGGTCTGCTGACCAATTGGTGACCAACCAAATCAAGGAAAGCATTCAAGCAATTGGAACCAGTTATCCTAATGTTCTGAACAAGTATTTTGATGAGTTCAGATAGAAAATGAGCCAAAGAATGAGGATATCAAGTGACATCGTCAAGAAATATGAAGATGATATCTGTTTCACCATCCAAGTGGATAAATGCATAATGGAGGCTGTTGAGCCCAGACAGGAAGAAGTGGAGCCAATGGGCTATGAGGTGATGTACGATATGCTGGAAGGGTATGCCTCTACCCTTATTGCTTGACCTCTTGATCCTAAGGCAAAGAGAACCAGAACCTATCTAGAAAGGGTTACACCAGTTGAGGAACCCTTTGCAAAGAAAGGAAAAGAACTTGCAGTGAAGAAGGCAAAGGCAGTGCCTGCAACATCTACACCGGTTACTATTGCAACTCCAAAAGTGACCAAGCGGTCACCAACCAAGAAGAAACCGGAAGTGGCACTGGCTAAAGTCTTCGAGAGGAAAAGGAAGACAAAAAGCAATACACCGGACTCAGAGGAAACTGTGTCTGAGGAGCAGCCCAAGAAGGTGAGACAAACAAGAAAGAAGACAAAGAATGAACTGACATCATCTGCACTAGTAAATATTGATATCTCCTCCTATAAACCTTTGACACATTGTCAAAGAACAATAAAGAATATTAGGAGAAAATTGCTACATGATTTAATTGAGTATTTTGATGACTTTAATGATGATGAAAAGGAAGCGGTTGAAAAGGAAATAATTCAGTATTTATGTGTTAATGACCGGTCACCTTTAGAAATTAGATCTGAAACATTGGATTCTTTGTATAAGTCCTTAGACAATAAATGGTGCATTGCCATAGAGCAGGAACAAGAAATGAGAGAAAAATTTTTTGCTGAACATTTTCCTGATGTATCAAATTCAGAACTGTTCGATGTCATGAACAAATACAAAGGTCTTTTCTTCATGAGAAGAAGAAGACTGCTGTTACTGGAAGGGAAGGGTAAGGAAGTGCTCAAGGATACACACACTCATTCTCTACAAGCTCTGAAGATGCATCGAGTGGCTGAAGCCAACCGGCAAGCTAAGAAAGAACTGGTTATAACAAAACCGGATGAAGCATTTGATGATGAAGGAAACCCAATTGATGAACTGATCGACACTATTGATGTCGATGCCCTAGACGTAGAAGATGTTACTCAGGAAACACCATCTTAGGCAACAAGACAGGAGCAACAGGCTGAACAGGTTGATAAGCAAGCTGAGGACAGACAGGAAGCGGCAAATGAACAAGCAGAGAAGAAGAAGAAGAAAGATGAAGAGGAGAAGAAGAAGAAGGATGAAGAAGAGAAAAAGAAGCAAGAAGATGAAAAAAAAAAAGAAAGAAGAAGAAGACAAGGAAGAGGAGAAGAGGAAGGAAGCAGAGAAGAAGAAGAAGGAAGAGGAAGAAAAAGAAGAGAAGAGGAGAGAAGCAGAGAAAAGGAAGAAGGAAGAGGAGGACAAAGAAGAGGAGAAAAGGAAAGAAGCAGAGAAGAAAAAAGAAGAGGAGGATAAGGAAGTGGAGAAGAGGAGAGAAGCAAAGAAGAAGAAAGTGGAAGAGGATAAGGCAGGAGAAGCAAAAAAGAGTACCCAGATGGAGACTCCGAAGGCAACTGGGAGTCAAGCCAAACCAGTTGATCTCACGAGTCCTATCGATCTCTAGTCTGCAAGTGAAACAGAGCTAATACATAGCATCAAGGTTTCTCAAGAGCACCTTGAAACTATTTAAAGGAAGAAGGAGCAGGATGTAATTGAAGCGGCTGTGGACACTCTTACCAGTTTGATACCCAGTACAAATCTTCCCAGCACTGATTCATCACTAGCTAAACTTAAGCTCCTATGCATAGTAGTGGATGATCAGGTGCAAAGCCTAGAAGAGGTAGTAGAGGCAAATGTGAAGAAGGAGCATCAAAAAGCTCTTAATATAGCTCTGGTGAAGAAGTTGAATGAGCTCTGGTCTGAATTGAAGAAAGAACAAAAGGATATAAGGGACGCTCTAGATGAGGGGAATCTGCTACTCAGCAAGATCTGCCAACTCCATCTATTCTATGATGATGTGCTAGCTCAGAAGCAAAAGCTTCAAATAGACTTTCAGTCCTACATGAGCACATTCAAGCCACCTTATGATTCCTTTACAACTTATGGGCAAACCGTTCACCGATTTCACATCCAGTCAGCAAAAATGGAGCAAGAGATCAACACCCAGCCTAGAGATTTGCAAGAGCTACAACTAGTTCTACTCCCACAATTGCAAATTCTTCGGAAGTGCTATCTGAACCTAGATGTCTTAACAATTACATAGGAGATGAGCACAATTGATGCCATGGAAGAATAGGTCTCCTAGATGCAGACAGAAAAAGAAGTAGCCACCTCCCTACTTGAGTCCTGGTCTTTGTCAATGAAACAATTCTTGTAGGACTTTAAATATGTTTTTGACAAGTATTATTCCTTATTGTCATAAACTTTTATTATTTTAATATCAAATGAAAATAGGGTTGTTCAGCTGTACTTTGTCATTGTTGGCAAAGGGGGAGAAGAATTCTATTTGCGAGAAGTATTTGGTAATCAAAATTTTGATATATGCTCTGAATATCTCAATGTTTATGCTCTATATGCAAAAGTGTTATACATTATATTGTTAAAGGGATAGTGTATATGCTTAAGGGGAGCAATTTTGCTAATGGCATGACTTTGTTGTAAAACACTTAGATGTCAAAGTTTTATTTTCCTAAGTGTTGCCATCAATGCCAAAGGGGGAGATTGTTGGCATTTTTGATGTTTATGTTGTGATTGTCATTGATGGACACACACTTGCATTGAGATCTCCTTTATATGTATGAGTTAGAGCACAACCGATATTTGTTCCAACCGATATGTTGTATTATAGTATTTAGACTATTGGTGTTTTGCAGAATGTGTTTCCCAGTCCGAAGCGGCATGTTGACCCCAAGCGGTTCATGGATCCCAAGTAGTACGAGGGATTAAAGTGGCATAACACATTTTTACCAGTCTTCATTTTTGTCAAATTGGCAACCGACATTTTATATGAACCGGTAATACTCTGTGATGAGTTACCAACCGACATTTTGTGATGAGTTACCATCCACCGATTGTTTGACGGTGCCGACACCTAAACGGTGCTTTTTGTGTTGTGGTACCAAGTATGTCCAGGTTCATTGAACCTAGGAAATTGTTATGTAATCCTATTGGACCGACATGAAATCAGATTCCTTTATAAGGACATCATGTCTAGGGTTTTAGGTTGTTGATGTGGTTGTAGCAAAAGTTTATGTTGTTGCTAGGGTTTAAGGTGGTTGAGGAGTTGGAGAGAATATGAATGTGTAGAAGACTGAAGTAATGCTGGAGTGCATTAGGAACGAGCTATCAAGGATCTAACCGAGTACTCTGTACTACTAGCTAGATCAAACACTTGTTGATTACTCACATCTTTGACAAGTCTATAGCCCTTAACTGGGTAGGCCCAAAAGCCTTTTGTAAATCCTCTAACAAGGTGGTTCACATCTGTGGATCTAAAATCCTCTAGCAAGGTAGTCTTTAATCGGACTTATCTCCTAACAGAGATTGAGATTCCTAACAGGATTTGTTCTGGTAAAGAACATTGTAAGACCTTAACTGGCTTGACCTTAACCAGTCTGGTTCCTATTCTGTAGATAGTTACTTGTGAGTTCCATCTCACCATGGTTTTTCCCATTTGGGTTTCCACGTCAAAATCTCTTGTGTTATGGTGTTTTTGCTTCTATGGTTGATTGCATTATTAGCTATTTGGTTTGCATGTGTATTAACCGGTTTGTCTGCTAAACTATTATACCGGTTTACTATTAGTCTTGCAAAGTGTTTAAGTGCATAGATTTTTGGCATACTAATTCACCCCCCCTCTTAGTATTCATCAGAAACTCCAATCTATCCACCACTGTATAGCACAACTTGTAGATAAGTGTCAACCATTTTAGTAATTTCTACATAAGAATGTTTCATTCAGATGGGATGACAAGTGTGAACAAGCTTTTCAATAGATCAAAGAATACTTAATGTCACGACCAGTGTTAGTACGTCCTACAGATGACAAGCCTTTACTACTATATATATCCACAACCACCACAACACTGGGGACACTTTTGGTGCAACATAACTCTGAAGAAAAAGAATGTGCAATATATTATATTAGTCATACCCTAGTGAGATATGAGCTTAATTATAGTCCTATTGAGAGAGCGTGTCTTACTGTAGTTTTTGCCTCACATAAACTATGACATTACATGCTTACACATTAAACAAAGCTCATTGCAAAAATTGATCCACTTAAATATGTTCTGATTAAAGAAGCTCTTAAAGGATGACTAGCTAAATGGGTCATGCTTCTTAGGGAGTTTGACATTGAATATGTAGAAAGAAAACCAATCAAAGGACAAGCTATATCAGATCAACTCGCTAATGCTCCTGTCATAGATGATTATCCACTTATCATAGAGTTACTTTATGAGTCAATCTTCAACATGGAATCTTCAAACCTCTAGAATTTATATTTTGATGGCTCCTTCACACATGGTGGTTTCGGTGTTGGCCTTCTCTTTGTCACACTATAGGGGGATTGCATACCAAAGGGTTATAAGATACAATTTCCTTGTACCAACAATATTTCAAAATATGAAGCATTACTTTTTGGACTTCGTATGGCCGTACAATGGAAAAACTTAGATTTGTGTGTTCTTGGTGATTCCTAGTTAGTGATCAGACAGGTTAATAATGATTATAAGATGAAAGATGAAAATATTATGCCATAGAAGAGAATGGTGGATGATTTTAAGGCTTACTTTACCACAATCACATTTGAGCAGATTCCTCGAGACAATAACATAGTAGCTAATGCAATGGCTACAATCGCATCCCTTGTAATAATGCTAAGTAATGCCGAATACTGTGAGTTCTTGGTTGAACCGCTCTTGGAGAATGCCTACAATGTACCACAATTTGAAATGATATGTCTCATCGTTGGTCCTAATTCACCATGGTATGGAGATATTTATGCCTACTTACATGATAATACCTTACCTCTTGATCTACCCAATAAAGCTCGAAAAACCTTTATTCACTGAGCCTCTCGTTATGCCATTTTAGTTGATACCCTATATCGTCAAGGTCTTGATGGTACCTTACTTCAATGTCTTGAGCGTGATGAAGCCAACACTACCTTGTGAGAGGTACACAAACATATATGTGGGGCACATTTAAGCAATTCTACCCTAGCTAAGAAAATTTTGCATACTGGTTACTACTGGCCTACTATGGAGAAGGAAACTTATCAGTTTTTTAAGAAATGCAAGCAATGCCAAATACATGCATCAACACAAGAATTGCATCCAATTATGACATATTGGCCCTTTTGTTAGTGGGGACTCAACCTTGTGGGAAAAATCAATCCACCCTTGTCTAATGACCACAAATTCATCATCATTGCTACTGAGTATTTCATGAAATGGATTGAAGTTGTTCCCCTTACCCATATCACTAGATTTTTTTTTACCACATTTATCCTAAACTATAACATATGTCGATACGGTGTCCCCCTTTCGATCATTATTGATAATAGTCATCCCTTCAAGAATTAGGATGTCCGTGAGCTCTACGAGAAATTACACATTGAGCACCATTTCTCTTAACCATACTATCCTCAAGGTAACAGCCAGGTTGAGGCCTCTAACAAAAATATCCTCAGAATCCTTAAAAAGATGGTCAATGATGCTAGTCGTGATTGGCATATCCAACTGAGCCCCACCTTGTGGGCATACTGCAAGAGTGTTTGCACTCCCATAGGCACAACTCCATACTCCCTTATTTATGGTGCTAAAGTTATATTGCCCATTCAGGTCAAGATACCTTCCCTACAAGTCTCTTTGCGTAACCTGACCAATGATGAAGACTATAGAGTCTCCCGCTTGCATGACTTAGAATTGTTGGATGAAAGAAGACAAATTGCTTTTGATCACCTTAGAGCATACCAACAGTGTATGTGCAGAAGTTACAACCACTAAGTTAGATCTCGCACATTTAAAGTTGGCGATCTTGTCCCTAGAGAAAATCCAAAGAATCAACAAGACAAAGAGAAAAGGGGCAAGCTTGAACCTAACTGGCTAGGTCCATATATTATCACTACTGCCTATGGATCAAGAGCATATCAGTTAGCTACTCCTAAGGGTGAATTGCTTGAAGATCCAATCAATAGCATTCTTTTTCACAAGTTCTACGCCTGAGTATTTTATAGAGTCTTTAAAAGATCCTAAAAAAATACAAAAAAAAAAAAAATGATCTCAAAAAAAATACCTGAAAAAATCATAAAATGTCCTAAAAAAATCCTAAAAATCATAAAAAGTCTTGAAAAAACCCTAAAAAATTAAAACATTTACAAAACCCTAAAAATCACAAAACTTTTTAGCAACATCCAAAAGCATTCCATAAACATTGTGATGCCACAAACACTTCAAATGAGCATGCAACTGTGAGCTTCAATGAAATCATGACGCGATGAGATTACGATTGAATAGACATAATAACACCCTATCAACTTATCAAACCCAAACACATTAACTATGAGCGAGAATCACTATGGCATAACACAATGTCCATTTTTTTGATTATGTTTTCTGATTATTTTGATTTTATCTTTGGTGACATGTCTTTTAGCTTTACCAGGATGTCTTTGACTAGAGATTTTATCTCTAGGATGTCTTTGACTAGAAAGGCGAGGGTGGGGCATCTTTACCTATTTGCTTCTTGTGGATTGTTCCTTAGTAATATGATAACTCGTCTTAGGACATGATCTAACGATTTGATGCAAACTGAGGCAATCCTTTCTTGTTTGATATTTTTTCTTTCATGCAATTTGTATGACGATTCATTTGGTTTTTATTCATATCTAGATGAGTTTTATCCTTTTGCTATAATAAGCTTGATGATGATACGGGCACTTAAAAAAGGACAAGAATTCTCATCATTTTTCATATCCTCTTTCTCATCATTCTTCTTCTCATCACTTTTCTCTTTTCATCACCCCTTTTATCACTCTCTTTCATCATTTCTTTCATCATCTTATTCATTCCTCTCATTGCAGTGTGCTCAATAAAACACTTGATCCAACTGATACATGTTTCTGAATCTTTTAATCACTTTATCAAATCAACCAACTTGTTTCTTGCAATCTCTATGGCCCTAGATTAGTCAATCAATATTTGTATCACCTTATCTTGTGCTAGCATCAATCCCTACCATCTTTATTAGCTCAATCAACTTAATTAGCTCAATCAACTTAATCGTCTTATCAACTTGGCTATATTGATCATTTCCATCAATTGTTCAATTATGCCTCATCAACTATGCATTTCCATCAAATATGCATCTCAACTTAATCACTTGTGAAATATCAATTATCCAATCTTCTCTCCTGTAATCTATCAAGAGATCAATCTCCATCAATCTCTCAAGGGGGCATATCATTCCCGTCTTGGGGGAACTTTGTATCAGTTCATCTTATCTTCTTTGAGCCAATGCGACAAGCTGCATTGTCTCAAAGAGGGGAAAAACGTAGACACCTAAACTTGTCCTAGGCTAATTAAATAAATATTTTATTTATTTAATTATTTAATCCTAAGTCTTCTATTAATTAAATAAATTTTTATTTATTTAATTAATTCATTTATCCTCTTCTAGCTTTTCCCTATTTAAATAAATACTTTTATTTATTTAAATTATCTTTTCCTTGAATTAAATAAATATTTTATTTATTTAATTGGTCCTACTTCCTCTATTAATTAAATGAATCTTTATTTATTTGATTAATTCATTAGTTTTTTAACTCTATGACACATGTCATCTATCTCTTAATTTTCCTCTACTTTCCCCCTTCATTATTTTATTATTTTTCCTACCTACTGATAGGGAGACAACCTAGTTTGTCATCACTTAGATTTCTTGATGGTTTGCTTCCATCCCTTCCTGGGTTCCAAGTCTACCCCTCTAGACTTCTAAGTGCTTCCCTACTAGTATTTTCTTACCACACTCGATACAAGCTCATAAAGAATCTTGTTCTCCATGCTCCTAGATTTTGTCACTATGAGTTGCAGAGGTGTAGGACTACCCTTGCTTACTCGCAGTCTATAAAGTCATCATCCTATCTGATTTTGCAATCAGACTTCTACACCAGTCCTCCCCTGCACTTACTCCTTTATGGTCACTGAAACCTAGCCGGACTTCTTCCAAGCTCGCCTAGGCTCAGTATGCAGAAATGGTGATTGCCATTTCTTGGTTTCCTTCTACTACTACTCTACTCTTACTGTACATTTTTGGGTCTTCCTGAAGAACTCCAATGACCGTGTGGATCCCACGGTGGAGGTTCAGGCCAGAGCCATATTTACACTGTGAATTCAAAACAAAGAAACAAACAACAAAAAGGAAACTTTAATTACATAACTATAATAAAAACTTAACAAAAACAAGTCAGTACAACACTCAGCGATAGAAAACCAGAAAACAAACTTGTGTGTATTTCTCTTGTGTTTCTTGTAGTATCCAACCAATCTAATGCCTTACAATTAGACCTTTATAGCTCATCCATCCATCGTGAAACACAGACAGTTACAAACTAGAGAAAATGGTTTCATAACGGGTCATCAGCGTAGCCTCAGAACCTAGCTTCTGATGCCCATTGGTGACTTGCAAAGTTCACACTTTTTCATCGGGTGATCGGGTTACCAAAACACACCTTCACTGATGGTTGATAACCATGTCCACCATTCGCACTTTTCCATCGGGCGTTTCCATCGAGTCATTGGGAAGACAACCAAAATAGCTATCCTGATCGACCGATCTTGCTCGATCTCTCTTTTTGTACTCCGTCGCGTGGCACCCCCTGATTGGCTCCGAGGTCCTTGCCCTACCACCTTAGCACGATCTCACTAACCGCCTAGAGTGAAACTCTTCTTTGTTGCTGGGCCCCACCTTGGTCACCAAGTCGTGGGAGATAAACTTCGTGCCTCTTGCCATAGCGGTATAGTGAAAATCGTCTGATCAACCCAGACTTGCTCACTCGTTAACTTGCTTGAGATTCTCTTTTGCCCGACCCTACCTTGGTCGCCAAGTCGTGGGAGATAGCTTTCAAGCATCTTTATCATACGGTATAGTGACCGCTGTTGATCTACCTTCAACTTGCACGGTCATTAACTCGCCTCTTTTTTCTGCACGTTCTTTGTCGCCAAGTCATGAGGATTATTTGGTGATCATCTTCCCATCATGATATAGTGATAGCCGTAGGATCATCCATGATCACCATCTGAGTATAGGTCAAGTTAATCATTGGGGAAACTTGAAACTACTCCTTTCGATACCCGATAACAATACTCTGAGCACTGACAACTTATCGGGTCAATGGTGTAAGAATTGCTGATCGGGGGTAGGTCTTGCCGATAAGAGAAATTTTAAAAACTGCAACTAAACAACCATACAAATGGACTAGAGCCAGTCCTTATGTAATTACATGACCACTGGAAGGTCTCACAAGCCAAAATTGGTTAAGGGCATTTCAACCCTTAGGTGCTCCTGTACCACCTACCCTTTAATCCTAGCCAACCATTTATCTTTTTACCTCTGAATCTTATCCCTCCATTTTCTAAAAAGGTCTTCTATATAAGCAGATTCTTTCATCCTTATCAACCCTAATAAGCAATCTAGCAATCTAGCAATCTGGCAATCTAGTATTGGAGCTTACTTTTTGTATTCTAGCATTCTTATATTGCATCCATCATATTTCAAATCTTTGTTTCCTCATAGCCTTTGTGCGTGCTTGTGAGAGCAATATTATCACAAAACACAAATCTTGAGGAATAGGAGTGCAATGGAGTAGTTTTTAGAGCGTGCATGTGTGCTTCTAGTCTGGATTTTTGGTTTGCATTATGTGCATTTTATAGGTATTCTATTGAGGATGTTGAAATAAATTTGGATCTTGTTCCATAAGATTTTAGATATATTTTTCTCCATCCATAGTTTTAATGGTGAACCTTCTTTGCTCCCAAGGTATCCATCAGATAAAATTGTCTTGATGGAATTGTCTTGTCCAATGGTGGCAGAGCATGAGGCACAATCTAGTTCACATAAGATAGGTTTCAAAGTTCTCATTGACTATCGATAGGTGCTCTGTCAACTCAATTTTCAAAGCAAGGGCAATGAAAGAAGAAATGAGAAGAGTAATCATGAGATTATTCAAGGCAAGAAGAGACTTTGATATAGAGGAATGAGGAATAAATTTAAGAAGGCATACATCCATGTGCATCACATTAAAGAGATTTGGGTTGATTGTAGGATAGAGCATGATATCAGGAAGTTGGATTATTGCAGACTAACAGTGGAGCAAATTCAGAAGCTTGATTTTGCAGATATTCTAAATGATCTTTGAAGATGACAGAAAATTTATAGATCTTGCCTATGTAGAAAGGAAAGTTTCAGGAACACCCTTACCGATCATTCAATGATCACAAAAAGAAGCAACTTCCATCAGGGAGAGATTCCAAAATATTCTCGTGAATACTAATGTTTGGCTTTCTAACAAAGGAATCTAGTTGAAGCCTTTTTCCACTGATTCTGATGATGATACTATTGGACTTGTTGGTAAAAGGTTGGAAATTAGAAGAAAGAATAAAAAAGATCCTGCTACTCCCCCAAAGGCTCCAAAGTTTAAATTCACAGTCGGGGCTAACAAATGAAAAGCCCAAGGAGAATCTTCCATTTCAAATGCTTAGGAGGCAAAAGATCCTTAGGTACAAGGTGAACATTTGGATAATGAACCTAATGATTCAGAGCCTATTGATGTAGATCATCTTGAAGGTGAGGAGGAAGATAATGAAGAAGATGATGAAGAGGGATTACGAGAATCTTCCAAGACTTCTTAGTAGGATAAGTCCCATGAGTCCCTTCCACAGGTATCTCTTTCTTCTTCAACCATGGTTTATGTTCCTATTTCTACAATTGAGTCAAAACCATTTGGATCTACTATTTCTTGTATTACTCCTATTACAATTGTTCATAGTCCTTCCACTAGTACTAGTGAGTCTACCGTGGATACCCCTCATGACAACATTGAGAATGTTTCTCTATAGTTCCAAATTTGTTTGAAGTTTCAGCCACTATGTTAGATGACTTTGATAAATTTATGACAGAAACTGGTCCTTGACCTAATGAATCATCTCTTGAGAATGTTCCCATCATTATCACTACAACTTCATTATTGTGGCTACTACTTCTCAAGAACAAGAAAAACCATTTCAAGCTTTAGTCATAGGTGTTGATGATGATTCCTCATTACCACCACAGTTGTTCTAGAATGCTCCAAAGAGGAAGAAACAAGTCATCTCTCTAGATAATTTTGATTTCAGTTAGCTTATTTCCACTATGCCTAAAACTACCAAGAAAGCCAAGACCTTATCAAGGATAAAGGTAGACAAAGCTAAGAACAAATATACAGAGATTGTCATTCCTCCTGTAGATAAGAACATTGATCAAATACATGACTCATATTATACTATTAGTAGGGTTGATTTGAGCAAACAAACTCATGAATCTATCAAAGGAGATATTAAAATAGCCTTAAATGTTCTCATTGTTAGATATGATGAGGAAAAAATCAAGAAAGATAAGATTAAAGCACAGGTTGAACAACTTACTACTATTCTAATCAAGGTGACCAAGTCCTCTAAAACAATGGAACTAGTGACTTCATCAATTGATAAATAGGTCATGAAGAGAGTTGAGAAAATAGCTTCACATAGTAGAGCAATGGGTGAATGGATGGATATAATGCTCAGTCAAGAAACACGACTCCTGAGTTTAGTTGTCACCATAGTCAAGAATCTTGAAATTGTGAAAACTGAGGTGGATAATACCATATAAATTTTCTCTCAAGTGTTGGAAACACAAGAGAAGGGCTTTCATACATGGTTGAAACTTAAGGATTTCAACTTAGATTTTCTTGTAGAAAATGGTATCATTCCCTCTCAGAATATGTATGTTGAGCAGTGGGAAGCATTAGAGCATCAAATGAATACTCTGGAGCGTCTTATCAAGGACATGAGAAAGGATCAAAAGGAGCATAGACAAAAGGAAAGAAATTGTGGATAAAGTATCAAAAATTCCTTGTACTTTCCTAGATGAAGATCATAAAGCTCTAGATGTGGATGTGGTCATCAAAGAGTTTAGTTTGTTGCTAACCACTGAAATAGAGAAAGAGGACTTCTCTTTGTCGTTTATTGACAAATTGGTAGATCTTCAATTCATTCTATATTTTTTGGATTCTCTCTTGAAGAAACATAAGAAATATTGCATTGATTTGGGAGATTCTATTATATGAGTTAAGGTCATCACCAGTCATAATTAGGGACTCGATGAAGCTCAAATAAAAATTTCTCTATAGAAGTTTGAAGAATTCCAGAAATGAGATCAATGTGAAAATGTAGATACTTAGATTATTTTATGCTCTCTTAGTGTCATTTTATAATAAGCCATTGACAACTCAGGTGCCATTTTATGTATGCATTAGTACACATATAGGACTGCATGTGTCCTAAGTGAAATAGGTTTCTACTTTCGACTTAGTCACAATTAGTTTTAACTTTTCCCTTTTTTTGCGCATCATCGCTCTTCTATATATATGAGGGATATTTTTTTAATAATGATCTTTTGGCTAATACGTCAAAACTCTACAGAATTGAAAATCTATCTAAGACTTTGAGCTTGTAGTATATTCAAGAACTTTAATCAAAGAAGAAAATAAGTTCCATCTAATCTTTGTCTTGGGATCGCTTTATTGTGTGAGTAAATGTTCTTATGTCATTCTTTTCTACTTTCTTTGACATTATATCTTTCTTTGTGAAAAGTATTTGAGTTGAAAGAGATAAAGTAAAATATTTAAGGCTTTGTGTTATGATATCTTACTAAAAAAAGTGTATTAAGTGTATAATAAGGTGAAGACTTTGTACTTCGTTGAGTTATCTTGTTAGAATAGAAAGTTTTGTGATATATTTGAAAGACTTTGTGCTTACAATATATCAATATTTGGGTTACAGTGGTTGATAGGAGTTGAATATTTGAAGGAGACTTTGAGATCTTTATATACAAAAGACCCGTCCCTTAATTCATTTTCAGAAAAAGGAAGCAATGGAAGAATTTGCACTTTCATGGACACTTTGCTTCCAATTAGAAAGGATTTTTAAGATTACTACAATTTAGAATTGTTTTGTTGCTCTATTCTAAATAGAGAATTGGAGAAATAGTTGTTCTAAGAAAAAAAAGAGAGCTAAGATTATTTATCATCCTGAAATTGGTGTAAAGTTAGAAAGTAGATTAAGAATAGATAAAGATTGCACTAGAAAGGGGGAGCCTACCCTTATAAATAGGAGAGACCATATCTTGCCTTCTGAGAGGTATTGTCTCACACACTGTGGTGAAAATACACATTTTGTAAGGCCCCCTAAGTTTACAAATTTTCACCCAACAGTTTTTGGTGACTTTGCTGGGGATACAAGCACACAAACAATTTCTACTCTGGAAAGTCAAAGTTACATGTGTGGGAGAAGAAATCAAGGTATTGTTGATCCTATTTTTGAGCTTCTTAAAAAATATCATTTTGATTATTTACCTGTGCATACGAGTTCTTCCCTTCAAAGAAGGAGGAGTTTTCCACCTACCATTCAGAGATCTGCTATTCCAAGTGAAGCTTCAAGTGCACCAAGATCTTTTATAATCCCACAAGTGCAAAGATTTGTAATTCCTCCATATCAACTCATATAGCCAATGGCAATGACTGCACAAGGAGCATGGGGAAAAAATCTTGGTCCCCTTAATTTGACTCCACCACTTCATCCTCTTCCACAAGGTTCACAAAAGAATATACCAAAGTTCTTTGGGGATGTAAAGGAACACTTGAACGAACACATTTTAACCTTCTATATTGCATGTGGAATTCCTGGTGTGGAGCATGAAGATGTTTTAGTGTGACTTTTTATTGAGACACTCCAAGGTGCAGTAGCATATTGGTTTTACCATTTGATATCTCAAACTATTACTAGCTAGGATACTCTGAAAACTTAGTTTGAGGCATGATTTGAACTAATAGAAGACACAAATTCTCTTTTATCTCACTTAACTTAAATGTGAAAAGAACCACATGAACTCATGACGGATTTTGTGGCAAAATTCAATAAGTTGAAAAATAGAATTCCAATTGTATCTCAACCAACTGGGGAGAACCTAAAGTGTTTCTTTATCAATGCACAATTGCATGAAGTTAGTTGTTTGGTTCATGGTATTTCTCCCTAGATAAAATTCCTTCACCACAAATGACAGTTGAATCCACATTATTCTTCGAAGAGATCTTAGGAATTTTAGAATAAGTAACCTAATTCTCCTTTGAGATTTCCTTAGACAAGGGAAATACACTAGAACCATCTATACTCATTGATTTTTAGTTCTCCTAAGAAAATGTTGAATCCACTTATAAGATCTTGTTGTTAGGAGACAGTGGAGGGGCATCAAGTTTTGGGTCTCACTTAATCAATGGACATGATAAATTTGGTTTATCCTAGTCTAGTTGAGGAGCTTGTGAGGAGTCCAAAGTGTTCTAATAATTCATAGGAATCACATGAGAGGGGGTTTGGCCCCAATCCACCAAGTAGGTGTGCCACACAAGACATGCTTACCCTGATCTCGATCTTTAAATTTTAGACATTGAGGGGTAGAGTGATCAATAGAGAAACTCTTATTATGCCTAAAACCAGTTCTTTCATAGTAAAATTGTGTCTCAAATATATATTTCCCACTTTCAAGGAGATATATGTAGACCCTTGGAGAGATCCATTTCAACATATAAGTGTGTGCAGGTGGAACTTGCATGATTGATTGTTTCTTTTGAAGCACAATAATACTTCCCTAGACTATTATCAATGGATTCAAGATAGTCTAATTCCTATAATTGTATATGGAGATAGGTAATTGGACACAAAGATAAGAAAATGAAAATTTCTATATGTAAGGATCAAAGGAAGGGAACCATAGTTTTGTACACAAGAAGTCCCATCGAAAAATCCATAGGCCATTCTTCAACAAGTTTTCTTTGTATTCTTTTGAATCAATTTCAAGGATTAATAAACCCTTGGCATAGGGGTACATACAAAGCTCCTCCTCCAAACCATCTTTCCAAGTTGAAGTGATCTAGGATTGAAGATTGCACAACTTAAACCAAGTCTTCAAAAATTTGTAGATGAGGGCATGATCCATAAAAAGATCCTCCCTATCAAAAATACAAACACAAATTCCAAATGGAACCATAATCAAAGCCATCAACAACTAACATAGATTTGTGAGCGATAGGGGTGACAAGGAGGGGTTTAGGTAGTAAAAAATGTAGGCCTTGAGTAGCATTGTTAGGGGAGTCAAAACCACACACAATAGGAGGATAATGTGAAACATCCACTTGCATGGCCTTAAGAGCACACACATTACGAAAAAACCTATAGCCATGTTGAGATTGCAATAAATACTTGGGAGAAGATGAAAAAACATGATCAAAGCAGGGCAAATGACTCCGAACTATATTGGGAAGCAACCCACCACACCACTCAAATAGAACCACCAAGTGTAGTGGGCTAAGGTTACAACCAAGAACATGGAGGATTTGGGGACAAGCACAATCCTTAACACCATTACATAGTGTTCCTTTTAAATTGGGGCATTAAAAACCCAATTGGAATGGGTCCTCTTGCCCAAAAACCACACCACTCCTATTGCTCACTCCAACAAAGACATCACCCAAGTTGGGGCCTGTAATGGTGAAAAATGAGGGTTTCCACCCCAAGAGAGATGAAAACCACTAATTTTTTCTTGGGTTGACCATTAAATTCAAAAGAGGGGGGATCCAATAGATTTAGTCAAAAATAAACAAGGATTAAGATTGAATACTAATTGGATTGAGTAATTTGGGATCCCTTTTTGTGAGTTGAAATGCTGAAACTAGGAAAAATGCTAAAAAATGAAGGTAAATATGCGAAAACAGTGAGCTATAGTTATCAAATTGAGGCACACACCTGGATTTGAGTAGTATATGCAGATTTGGATCTAATCCCCTAAAAAGATCCAAAAATGTTGGGATGAGAGTGCCTGACGCACTGGTCCTCCTAACTGTTCAAAGGCTTGATTCATCTCTGCAAATAATGCCAATTCTGAAGATTGCAGCTCCATACCTATTTCCTGCACACAGAAAAAAAGGGAAATAGATTGGGAATAGGGGCTTGCCTTAGGTCAAACCTCTATTTTGGAATTAACCATGAAATTGCGACAAAGATAATTGAAATTATTGTAATGAAAGGTTCTCATTTTGAGGGAGATGCTGAATAATGACTAAAAATCAAATGATATACCTCCTTGTGAAGTTTGTTTGTCTCCACATGTAATTAGGGTTTGATGAAGTCTTGAAAATAATAGGATGAAATATGTCTACTTCAATGCTTGATTCTTGAGTTTATTGCTGCTCCAAGGCTTCAAGGAAGACTGATTATTGGTCAATTGCTTGAATGCTTGAATGCTTGATGTCACATGTGTATATTATGATTGTCAGGATGATGTGGTATATCTCAAATGAGAGGGGAAACTTCCTTTTATACTTGCCTATCAGAAAAATTGCTAATTTATCGAAATGAGCCAACATAGAGCTGGAATTCTTGCTCAATTTTGAAATAGGGAAAAGGGTTTTAAAGAGGCCCCAATTAGGGGGGACGAGAGCATGGAACCCTAGTCCTAATTATGTTTGGAGCATGGCACCCTGATCCTACCCCTATTTAGAGCTAGGATAAGATGTCATGTGCATAGAAGAAGTCTAAAATGATGAAATTCATGAGGGGCATGAGCATAATCAGGTCCCAATCAAGCCAAGCGGTGCAAACGCTAAGGTAGGGACCCAATGCGGTCAAAATTATACAAGGTTGCAATTTTAGGATGCTACATTTACCCCCCACTTTAGCAGGAGTATGAAGTCAATAATGCTCTCGGTAAAGTACAAAGGGTTCACATTGAAAAAATTTCACCAAGTCACAGAGGAGGCAAGATACACCAAGCTCCCAGTGGACTTTAGGATCTCACAACTTTGATAAAAAAGATAAAAGGGATATCTTGAAAGAAAGAGAAAGAGAGAACCATGACTAAGCCTAGTAAGGTTCCCTTACCATGAGTCACAAAAATAAAAATATGAAAATTACAAAGCAAAAGATAAAGTTTGCTAAGTAACTTTAAGTATCAAGATATGCAAGAGAGAGAATCATTGAGAGAGTGTATGCCCCCACATTAAAGTGATTTCATACACCTTGTTGGGAGAAATTGGTTTAAGGTAGGATACAACCCAAAATGAAAAGCATGTTATCAAAATAATATGTCCCCAAGAGAGGACAGACCAAAGAATAATGAACACAAAACACAAAGCATGGGGTGGTTTCACTTAACTCTAGGGTTAGTATGCTTTTTATGATAAATAATGTATATCATGTATATATATATGCACATAATTATCCACATCCCCAAAGAAATAAAAACTACCATGGAAGAAGGGCAATCAAGGAACACTGAGAGGGTTGGGGGGGGTGTGAATCAGTGTTCTACCACTAATTAAATCTTCAAACTTATTCTCAGACCACCAGAAGTAAATAAAAAAAAGTAAAATGCAGAAACACAAGATAATCAACCACAAAATCATAACACCAATATTTTTACGTGGAAACCTAGAAAGGGAAAAACCACTGTGGGATTGGAACCCACAATATTCATATACAGTGATAAGGAGTACATAAATATTGCAAAGGGTGAATGCACATGCATTTAGGCTTATTACCTAGAGCTCACTGCTCATATTATAATATGGAAGTCTCACCAACTTACAGATCATTTATAATGAGAACTACACTAATTGAACTCCAAAATAGCATTCAAACAATGCCTGGATGAGTTCTAGTTAAGTGCGGAAAGTCTGACTGTAACATCTCTGCAACTTTGCTCTATTTTACTTCTCGGTCAGCTACCAAATCAAGAATGCATACGTGAAACAACTGTGAGATTCTGTGAGAAGCGAGAATCGAGCCAAGATCTGATGTTGGTCATAGATCACATGCACCTCCTCACACAACGGATGATCGAAGATCAAAATAGCTAAATGAAGATAATTTCAATATGAGAGAGAAATAGAGACAAAGAGGAGAATTTGGAGAAGAATCTCACCGAGCTATCAGTCCACTAACTTAACTAGTGAAGGTGAGAGTATAGTACTTATTGTATAGAAAAATATAAGCATATACATCCAAGGGGTGCATTAACTCCTATTCCCCATAAAAAGTGTGAGGTTTTACCTTCTTGGTAAATGCCAAAATATGTGGCATAACCTCCTTACATGAAGACAAAAAAGGAGTTGAGAAAGTTGGCACATAAGGCCAAAAGAGGGTGTGAAACCCAACTACCCCATAACCCACTTAGGAAATGACAAAATAGTGGTTATGAGAGGTGGCACAACAAGCCAAAAGAAGGTGTGTAACTCAACTACCCATGTGAGATGGAGAGTTACACATGTAGCTGAAGTATTTCACCACATGTCCTCATATAAAGCACTCCTATTAACCAAGCAAGCTTAAATAATATATGTGTAGGAAAAAATAAATACCCCCTAACATAAGGAAAATAAAAAACCTATACTAACACCCCCCCTTAAGCGTAGCTTAGGTGGGTGAAAATATGGGTCCTGAAAAATGCAACCATGTTAGGTACCCATGTACATAGATAGCCCCCCCAAAAGAAGAAGCCCCCCATAAGAGGAATAGCCCCCCCCTAAATAAGGAGAGAAAGAAAGGAGGACTAAGAAGTCCCTCCTGAAGTAGACACCTGTCGTATCCCAAGCAGAGATCACAAATGAAGGAACTTGCTTTCGGTGAAGGGTTTGGTGAAGATGTCCGCAGTTTGCTCTGTTGTAGAACAATACTTAAGATCAATGATGCCTTCTTGAATGAGCTCTCGAATATAGTGCATATGTATCTCAATGTGTTTCATCCTCTGGTGATGAATTGGATTTCTTGAGATCTGTATAGCACTTTGATTATCACAAAAGATGATAGTAGGCTTCCTAACTAGAATACCAAACTCAGTGAGAATATTCTAAAGCCAAATAGCCTCAGTGGTGGCATTAAGTGCCCCTCGATACTCAGCCTCTGTTGATGAAAGAGCAATTATAGACTGCTTCTTACTCAACCACAAACAAACTGGACCATAACCAAGTGAGAAGCAATACCCTGAAGTGGATTTGCGATCTTGAGAATCACCCGTCCAATCTGAATCCGTATATCCCATCAAGTCAATATCCATGCCTGCTGCATACTGAATTCCATAATTGTGAGTACCCTAAATGTAGTGGAGAATCCACTTAGCTGCTTTCCAATGCAACTCATGTGGCTCCTGCATGAATCTAGAGACCATGCCCACCGCATATGAAATGTCAGGTCTCGTATGAGTCAAGTAGATGAGGCTCCCAACAATTTGTCGATATAAAGTACTATCAACCAAGGGTGAAGAGCACTTAGGCTCAAGTTTGACCCCAGACAAAAAAGGAGTAGGTGCAGGCTTACAATCAGCCATGCGAAATATAGAGAGCATATCGAGTGCATACTTGGGTTGTCCAAGGAAGATGCTTGAAGAATATTGAGTAATCTCAATTCCCAAGAAGTAATGTAGAAGACCCAAGTCTGACATCATAAATCTATCATGTAGAGCACTTTTCACTACCTTGATGGTGGATGAGTGACTCCTTGTGATCAACAAGTCATCAACATAGAGAACTAGAAATGTGAGAGTATCATCCTGGTGCAGAATGTAGATGTTTGGATTAGAAGGGCATCGAGTAAAACCAACTGTCAAAAGGAAGGAGTCCATCTTGGCATGCCAAGCTTGAGGAGCTTGTTTGAGGCCATAGAGAGACTTTCAAAGTCGACACACAAGTGAAGGATCTTGAACAAACCCTTGTGGCTGCTCCATGTAGATTTCCTCCTGAAGGTCACCATGAAGAAATGCACTCTTGACATCCATCTGATGAACTTCCCAATCATGGGTTGTAGCAATAGCAAGGACAAGCCGGATGGAATTCATCTTAGCAACTGGAGCAAAAGTCTCAGAGTAATCAACCCCTAGAACTTGGGAAAAACCTTTTGCTACCAATCGAGCCTTATACTTATCAACTGACCCATCTGCTGCAAACTTTGTTCGATAGATCCACTTGCATCAAACAAGTTTCCTTCCCTTAGGAAGAGGAACTAAATCCCATGTGTGATTCCTTTCCAAGGAATTAAACTCTTCTTGCATTATAGCATCCCATTCGGGAACACCTGTAGCTTCTCGAAAAGACTATGGATCAAAAGCCGAAGCAATGAAGAGATGTGGAGCTTGCTGAAATTGTGACCTAGTTGTTCTAGAACCTGATGGATCACCAAGCCAATCTCCTGCTGACTCAAAAGTTTGACGAGCCCAAAGAGGCACTGAAGCTAGAGAGTCTAGGGGAGAATCATCAACCTCTGAAGGATGACTATGAGAAGAATGTGAATCCTCACCATCACTATCACCATCCGAAGTGGAGGAAGAAGACTCCTCAATAGGATTAGTAGGATTAAGATCCTCAGAAGAACTGTCATCATCATGCAATGTCTCTAATGTGATAGTGGATGGAGAAGTGGTAGAGAAGAAATAGAAGAACTCTCCTCAAAATGAACACTCCTCTTAATGAACAACTCATGTGTAGAGGGATGGAGAAGTCTATACCCTTTGACATCATCTAGATACCCAATAAATATTCAAGGCTTGCTCTGTGGATCCATAGCCTTGCATTTCTCTATTGGAATGTGGGCCCATGCAAGAGAACCAAACACTCCGAAATGCTTAACTGTAGGTTTTCGACCAGTCCAAGCTTGAAAAGGAGTTACCCCCTTCACAGCTTTATGAGGAACTAAGTTCTGGATGTAACATGCACAATTGATGGCCTCTGCCCAATATTGAGGTGCCAAAGACTTGGAGTGAATCATACAATTTTCCATCTCCTTCAAGGACCTATTCTTTCGTTCTACGACACCATTCTGCTGAGGACTGTATGGAACTGTGTGTTGCATGTTGATACCTTCTGAAGCACAAAATTGTTCAAACTGATTATTAACATATTCACCCCCATTATCTGTACGTAGAATCTTGATGAACTTCCTAGATTGTTTCTTTGCAAAAGCTTTGAAATCTAGAAAATTCTCAAATACCTCAGAGTTTTGTTTGAGAAAGTAAACCCATGTAAATCTAGAAAAGTCATCAATAAATGTTAAGACATATCTAGCCCTGCTGAAAGATGGTTGTGGAAATTGTCCTACCAAGTCACTATGTACCAAATCCAATAGCTGTGGATCTCTCCATGCTTTGCCTTTATCATACTTCTCCTCAGGATGCTTACCAAGAATACATCCCTGGCAAACTCCATCAGAAAATCGAATAGAAGGCAACCCTGAAACCATGTCCTTTGACTAAGTTGTTGCAAGTAACAATAGTTCAAGTGGCTAAATCGTTGATGCCACAAACAACTAATCTCATCTGCATGAGTGAGTAAAACTGTTGAAGGAGAGTCAGGAACAAAGTGAGAAAATTGATATAATCTGGATTGATGATCTGCTTTTCCCACAACAATAGTAGACCCATTATGCATTTCACTGATTACCACTGTATTTGGTGTGAACTCAACTTGATCACTAGAACCAGTGTGAGTGATCTAATAAACAGATAAGAGATTAGTTGATAAAGATGGAACACAAAGGACATCCTTAAATGTTCCTTCGCCCACATCAACAGACCCTCTCCCATGCACTTCAACAAGAGTGTCATCACCCATTAGTATGGAAGGCATAGAACATGGCTCTAAAGAGGTGAAATCATCTTTTGAAGAAGCCATGTGGTGCGAAGCACCTGAGTCAATTATCCAAGAATTGGGTTGTGAAGCAACAACAACTAGGGCCTTACCCTTTCCTTTCCCTTTACTCTTATCTGTATCCTTAGAAGATCCTTCTGATGAACTCTGTTTGACTGAATTAGGCACCTTGATATTATTCTTTTCAAGAAGATTTGAAAGGTGATCAGTTTGTTTCTTTAAACACTTATGTTCATCATGACCATGTAGGTTGTTCACCTCTTGATGAAGAGGTCTGATTATCTGCTTCTTAGGTTGTTCACCTCTTGATGAACACTAAGAACACTTGAGCTTCTCCTTCTTAGGTTGTTCACCTCTTGATGAAGAGGTCTGATTATCTGCTTTTGAAGTAGCAGATTTCTGATCTTTTTTCTTCTCTCCTTGGTTCTTTTGTTTCTTATCTTGCTTACTAGACCCTTTTTGTTCTTTTGTGCCTTGATTTACAACTAAGGCATGTGACTTAGAGGGTTTTATTGTACACATTTGAACCAATTTGTCTTTCTCCCTAGTGAGTTCTGTAGCAAATTCATCCAGAGAAGGCATTTTGAATGTGGTACCTAGGGCACATTTTGTAGCATAGAATGTAGAAACAAACACTGAATAGTTAGGACCAAGCTTAGAAAGAATACTCAAGATCAGTTGCTTATCATCTTTCTTAGTTCCACACCATTCCAACTGCAATCTTACAGACTTAAGTTTAGTGAAGAAGTCTTGTATAGTATCAAAATTGGTTGGATTCAACCCTATGAGTTCATTCTCTAACTGATGATCTCTTAGCTCATCCTACTTACCAAAGAGGTTTTCCAAAGTGGTCCACACTGCATTTGGTGTAGTGGCAGATTCAATGTGAAAAAGAAGGTTTGGAGAGATTGACATACATAGAGTACCAAAAAATTCATCACATTTATTAAACCATTTAATCTTTTTTGCAGCATCTTGAGGTTCAATTTCAAGTCCCATAGTAACACAATGATATCCATGTCTTTTTAGATATATTATCATCTTAGATTTCCATTCAAAATAATTATATGGTTTTAAAAGTGGAACTATAGATGCATCCATGATAGTAGAAAAGAAGATTGCAAAGAATCAGGAAAAGTGCAAGAAAGAAGGCACAAGAGACACCCCCCCTTTTCACTAGTCTCAGAAATCACCCCCCGCCAAATATTATAAGGTTGGCACTTTATAATTAGTGCATTTACAAAGCTTTTTATCAGATTACAATTATTTTAAGAAACCAATAGAGATTTTAAATACAAATAATTTGAGACAAGATCTGAAACAAATTAGCCTTATAACTGCTTAATTTTTTCCAACAACTATTAGTTTTTGAAAAACAGAGTTGTGAGGAGAAAGACAAGACCAGTTGAAGAGAAAACAAAGTAGCTGATACAACCTTTAATATCTGATCGACAATGGAAAAATAATTCAATTAGACCTGTAATAATGGAGAGTGCTCATTTCTAGCTTTCCGTCAAGTATTTGTTTGCAAAAATCTGACACCTGAGGCAAAAGTTGTGCAACTTTTAAGAAATGTTGCTGAATTTCCCTGATAGAAAAACGGCTTAGGCCCTATTCAAGCTCGATTTCTGCAAAATTTATTTATTTTTCTAGAAATACCATCTGAAACCCAGAAGTTTTTCAATGCTAGGAAGAAAACTCAAAAATCATTTTTTGTGAAAGTGAACAGAAGTTGGACCATTAAAGCCGAAATGAAAACAGCTCCAGTAAAAAAAATTTACTTTGATTTTTTACGATGTCCTCCAAACTCTTATTTTGGTGAAGTAAAAGTCACTTTTGACTTTGTCAAGCCTTATGGACACTCTGGAAATTATTATTAAGCTTCCAATATTACCACAAAGCTGCAATCACCCAGATCTTACAAGAACACATACATGTAAACCAGATTTAACTAGAAGCTATTTTCCTTTAAACTGTTCTGATTCTCCAGATCACACAAGAATGCAGGAGAAGAGCATACTTAGTTTTTAAGGAAAATATTAGCTATATAAAAGTCTCAAATCCCTCAAATAAATAAAAAAAATAATGAGCTATACCAGACAATAAGCTCTAATACCATGTGAGATTCTGCGAGAAGCGAGAATCGAGCCAAGATCTGATGTCGGTCGTAGATCACATGCAACTCCTCACACAACGGATGATCGAAGATCAAAATAGATGAATGAAGATAATTTCAATATGAGAGAGAAATAAAGACAAAGAGGAGAATTTGGAGAAGACTCTCACCGAGCTATCACTCCACTAACTTAACTAGTGAAGGTGAGAGTATAGTGCTTATTGTATAGAAAAATATAAGCATATACATCCAAGGGGTACATTAACTCCTATTCCCCATAAAAAGTGTGAGGTTTTACCTTCTTGGTAAATGCCAAAACATGTGGCATAACCTCCTTACATGAAGACAAAAAAGGAGTTGAGAAAGTTGGCACATAAGGCCAAGAGAGGGTGTGAAACCCAACTACCCCATAACCCACTTAGGAAATGACAAAATAGTGGTTATGAGAGGTGGCACAACAAGCCAAAAGAAGGTGTGTAACTAAACTACCCATGTGAGGTGGAGAGTTACACATGTAGCTGAAGTATTTCGCCACGTGTCCTCACATAAACCACTCTTATTAACCTAAGCAAGTTTAAATAATATATGTGTAGGAAAAAATAAATACCCCCTAACATAAGGAAAATAAAAAACCTACACTAACAACAATGCTAAATAGGTTTCTCAATCACTACTCACTCATACTATACCCCAAAATGATCTTCTACATTGGTCATATATATCTGCAATCACAAAATAAAACATTCATCAAGTCGTCCAACCATAATATGCAATGTAACGTGTAACCAGGTGTCAGCTTAGACCAGATTTCCAAAACATATGCGAATCAACCAAATAAAGTCTAAATGATTTCTACATGTCAGCCCTATCATCCCATGCACGAATCTCACCACCACAATCACCACAAAGATTCTAGACCAAAAGTACTTTACTTATCTTGAAATATCAATGACAGATTATCGGACCACTTCCTCTACCGGTTACAAGAAACCATAAGTACCAGATGAGTTTTCCAAGAAGAGTTTCCATCAATGAAAACCCTAAACCATTATACATGCACTAGAATCTACCATATGAGTGTCAATTGCCAACAATTGCATATGCCTTGTTGGGAGCAATTGGTTTAAGGTAGGATACAACCCAAAAGGACAAGCATGTTATCACAATAATATGCCCCCAAGAGAGGGCAAATCAAAGGATAATGAAAACAAAACACAAAGCATGGATGGTTTCACTTAATTCTGGGGCCAGTATGCTTTTTATGATAAATAATGTATATCATGTATATATATATGCATATAATTGTCCTCATCCCCAAAGAAAGCAAAACCACGATGGAAGAAGGGAACATTTGTCTTTTGAGTCAACATAGGAGAGACCAAAAGAGATCTCAACACTTTGCATCCTCCTCAAGTAGAAAACACTAGGGATAATAATAAAAGAATTAAGAGACAAATAGAAGAAGATCACAAACAAGCAAGAGAGGAGAGAGAGAGAAAGAATCTACTACACGAATGGAGCTAATCAAGCAAGTCATCCACCCCCTGATCTTGCTCATCATTGTTTCAGGAAAGTGGACAATATGCAAGAGGAGCCACATCAATCATAGCAGATGGAGCTATCACAAATTCCAAACAAGGACCATGCTCTAATGATGAGTCACTTTGTCTGTTACTTGGAGCTAGGATTAATGCTTTTGAATTGTTTAGATAAATCGTTGTCAACATCAATATTTTTATATTCATCATCTGAAATATTAGGATCAATTTTTTCATCATGAATAACATTCTCACCTATTTCTTCATCAATATTAACAAAAATAGGAGCTCTAATAGGAATAGATTTTGAACCATCATTTGTCTTAATCATTTTACTTCTTGGAGAATTAGGTTGAACCTCTTGGTTAGGAGAAGGTTGAGAAAATGGTATTATGTCAGCAATTGGTGTCTTTGGGGAAGAAATGATTTGAGTAGCAAGTTCATGAGACCTAGCACGACATTTTCATTAGCATTCTCTTGCACAACGGTTTCATTTAGTTTTAGTTGAAGGCTATGAAGGTTTAGATTCATCAGATGAAGGCTTATTTTCTTCTTTGAAGGAAGGGTGCATAAGGGAAGGTCTTTTAGGTTGAACAATAGGAGAGGTTTGTCGCTTCCCTTTGTAAGATGTAGGAGGCAAAACCACACTATATAAAGGAGGAATAAAAAGTGTGGGAAGGAGATCAGATCCATCATGAGGAGGAGGAATAGGTCTATCCTTAGGAGGAATAATATTTTTATCCTTAGAAGAAGAAATAGTTCGACGCTTAAGAGGAAGATATTTTGTATCCTTGGGAGGAAGAATAGACTCATCCTTAGGAGAATGAATAGAATTCTCCTTAGGAGAAAGAATATCTCTATCCTTAGGAGGAAGAATGGACTTATACATAAGAAGAGGCATATGATCATTAGTTGGAGAAAGACTAAGTGTTTGATTTCTAGGCTTACTCAAGGATAAAATCATCTTATTTTTCCATTTTTGATAAGATTGAAAAAGAGAATGACTTCTAGGTTTAAGAGGTTGGAATTGTTCGGACCAAAAATAATCAAGACAAACATCTCTTTGCCTAATAATGGGTTGGTACTGATGGTATGATGAAAGAATAAGGATCTGATCAACTACTGAAAGGGCGGGGGGTGAATCAATAGATAGAAAACTGATAACAACTCTGCCAATCTCAAAATTGACCTCTCAAAGTAAACTCAGAACTGACAAGTTAAACCACTAAAATACAAATGCAATATCACTATCAAGATAAACTAGCTAACTGTTAAAATAGATTAACAGTAAAACAACTTGAAACTAACAAACATCCAAATACTTTACTAACATAAGTAAAACCTCATTTCATATTGCTGCCGGTTAACATAACATATCAAAGTGGGTTAAGCAGTTAAGCAATTCAACCATAGTAAACATAATCACAAAAACATTCACCACTTGACACAATATTTTTGACGTGGAAACCCAAATGGGAAAAACCATGGTGGGGATGAATACCCACAAGTTTTCTAAACTCTTCTAAAGTTCATCCTATTAGGAGCCAATCCTGTTAAAGATTTATAAAAAGTTTCGTTAAGAATAGATCCTGTTAGGGGCCACCCGGTTAAGGGATTGACTATAATGCCCTATTAGAAGCAATACACTATGAGGAGTAACCTCGGTAGAGGATTTGAAATCCAAGCTAATGGACCATTTGGTTAGAGGATTTAAACAACACTAAGCTTGTTAGAGCTTACCCGTTTAGGGGATTTTAGCTCCTGTAATTGTTAGAAAACAACAGGGGTTTGTTGATTTGTTTGAATAGCACTACACTTGCTTGTTCAGATGCTTTTCATGCTCCTATCTGCCTTTACACAAACTGTAGATACATCATCCGGTTCGGCAACCACACTCAACTAGAAATTTTCCAACTCTGAAACAAAACAACTCATCAACCTTATAAACAAATCAATAGTTCGGTAACACAACAAAAACCTAATTCTCTCATAGAGATTACAAATAAGTCGGTTCACTTATGATCGTTGGATTACATAACAATCTTTGCACATCATTCAAGATAGCCTCGACCGCTCCTTGATCACCGCTTCATCAAACTCAATAACTCATCACACGGTTTGCATTACATGCAATATACTTGCTCATTCCCAAGACAAAAACCATTATCTCAATGTGCCAAAAAAAATTTGAAACTCTTCTCATACAATATGCATACGTGTCATAATCATTACCGCTCATCATTAGATCATAAACCAATACAACCAATTCACCAAACTTAATCGGTTAGGGTTTATCATATCAATAGGTAGGGTTTATCGGTTGATCTCACTTCTTCTTAGCAATACCGGTTCACTCCATAAACTCACCTACTGGTTGTAGTTCCCTTCACTAGCTCTTCCTACCAGTTACAAAGCAACATTATAACAATATCATTACTGGTTACAATTGACATCAATGACAACATAACATTTTATTAATGCAATCTTCATGCAAATGCCAACAATATCCCCCTTTTGCATTGATGGCAATACAAATATCAATACCATTGATTGCTATGATTGTGAATAGGAATCCTGGTTTACATTTTACCATGTACTCTCCTTGTCTTCAGTAGGTAACTGGCTATAGACCTTCTCTCTATCAATCATACAATTCTTCTTCCCATAATCATATAGTTCTTCACCCCCTTTGACAACAATGCCAAAGTGAAAGTAAAACATGCAATGTCAAACTTCATTTCTAAGTATCAACAACCTGCAACTTGATGCTCCCCTGGTGGAATAACTCCACTCTGCATCAATGCTGCTGTAAAATTCTGCAAGTAGCTCCGGGACTGATGTACTCTACATCATGCTGAATTGACCTCATGGAGGGGTACAACCCCTAGATGACTTATAAGATACTCAAAAGTAGTCTTAGGCAAAGGTTTAGTAAAGACATTTGCAAGCTGCTCCTTGGTAAAAACATGCTCCAATATCACATCTTTACTCTGCACTTTTTCCCTCAAGAAATGATACTTCAATTCAATATGCTTGGTTCGTGCGTACAAAATAGGGTTCTTGGAAATATTTATGGCACTGGTATTGTCACATAAGATCTTTATAGGTTCTATAAACTTCATCTTCAAACCTTCCAAAACGTGCCTCATCCAGATAGTCTGGGTACAATTCATATAAGTTGCAACATACTCAGCTTCAGCAATAGACTGTGATATACAACTCTGCTTCTTACTACTCCATGAAACAAATCTTCCTCCAAGAAAGAATGCTTCATCGGTTGTGCTTTTCCTATCATCAAAATTACTTGCCCAGTCTGCATCTATATACACCTTCAAGTTAAAGTTACCTGCATATGGATACGATAATCCATAGTCAATAGTACCTTTCAAATATCTAAATATCCTCTTGGTTTCTATAAAACGTGTTTTCTTAGGAATCTTCTAAAATCTAGCAACTAGACCAACTGCATGAGCTATATCCGGTCTATTGTGAACAACATAGTGCAATTTCCCAATCATTGACCTATACTCCTTTTCATCAACAAATGTGGCTTCATCTTCCTTAGACAATTTATATCCTATAGCCATTGGTGTCCCAACTGGTTTACAATCACTCATACCAAATGTCTTTAATACCTCTTTCACATATTTAGATTGTGTGATGAAAATACCACTCTTCATTTGCTGAATTTGCAAGCCTATGAATTTTTTATCTCTTCGACTAGAGACATTTCAAACTCATTTTTCATTTCATTTGCAAAGTCATTGCTCATGTCATCATTTCCTCCAAATATGATATCATCTTTAAACACTTCACTAACCAGTATCTTATCTCCTTCAGATTTTAGACATATGTTTCTATCTTCACTAGTTCTCTAAAAACCTATCTTCATCAGGTGTGAATGAATCCTTTCATACCATGCTCTCGATGCTTGCTTTAACCCATATAGTGCCTTGTGCAATTTTCATACCATGTCTTTTTCATCAGTCAAAGAATAACCATCTGGTTGCTCAATTTATACTTCTTCTTCTAGTATTCCATTCAAAAATGCTGACTTCACATCCATCTGATATACTTTGAATCCCTTATGTGCAGAAAATGCAAGTAAAGTCTTGACACCTTCTAGTCTAGCAATTGGTGCAAAAGTCTCACCATAATCTTCTCCTTCTTCATTTGCAAACCAATCTAGCTTTGTTTCAGACTACTACACCATCTTCATTCAATTTGTTCTTGAATACCCACTTAGTACCTATCACATTTTTATTCACCGGTCTGTGTACTAGGGTCAATGTATTATTCTTCTCAATTTGATCAAGCTCCTCCTCCATAGCTTTAATCCAATGATCATCTCCAAATGCTTCTTTAGTAGTTCTAGGCTCAATAGTGGAGATCGTGCAAGAATTTTCTCTAATTCTTCTTCTAGTTAATACTCCAGTATCCTTATCTCCAATAATCTGGTTAGGATTGTGATTGAGTCTCACATACCTCAGAATAAAATGATCATTATCTTTAGGTTCTTCTTCTTCATTATCATCATCTTCTTCTGACTCTCCTTGTTCTGGTTGAATTGGTACAACAATATTCTCTTTACCAGTTCCAAGTTTTATCCGTTCTAGTTCCAAAAACAAAATGCAAGCATCTTCATCCTTTTTCTCCACATTGGTTTCCCCTGAGACTTCAGGATACTCATCCACTCGAACATCAACACTCTCAATGATTTTCTGTGTCTGATTGTTGTAACATTTGTAGGCCTTACTCTTGGTGGAGTAACCAAGAAATATACCTTCATCACTTTTAGCCTCAAATTTACTAACATAGTCACCTCTCTTAATAAAAAATTTGCTACCAAATATCTTAAAATAACTGACATTAGGTGATCTACCATACCAATATTCATAAGGAGTCTTATCCTTACCTCTTTTTACCAAAATCCAGTTCATAGTGTAGACAGTTGTGCTGACAGCTTCTCTCCAGAAATTTTTGCTACACCTCCTTGTATCAACATCATTCTAGTAGCTTCAATAACTGACCGGTTGTACCTCTCTGCAATACCATTCTGCTGTGGTGTCCTCGGTGCAAAAAGCTATCGTTTGATACCATTTTCTTCACAATATCTAGTGAATTCCTTAGAAGTAAATTCACCACCTTGATCAATCCTCAGAAAATTTATCTTCTTACCACTCTCCTTTTCAGCTAAGGCCTTGAATGCCTTGAATTTACTAAATGCTTTTGTTTTATCCTTCAAGAATGTGACCCACATCATTCTTGAGCAATCATCAGCGAAGATCATAAAATATCTATCACCTTGAATACTTTTAGTCCTTACTGGTCCACAGAGGTTTGTATGAGCCAAATCTAACAGATGTTCCACTGAAAAAGATTTTCTCTTAAAAGTTGAGGATGTCATCTTTCCTAACTGACATTCCTTATATAGAGCATTAACTGGTTTGTCCAACTGAGGAAAACCTCTCACTATCTTGGACTTACTCACTTTAACAATGTTATCAAAATTTATATGACAAAATCTCCCATTCCAAAGCCAACTATCATCTACTTTAGCAATTAAATAGTTGTTGACTTTAGGATTCAGGTGAATAGGTTACCTTTAGTCTTCTTTCCAGTTGCAATCAGTACACCTTTTCTCCCATAGATTTTGCACATACCGTTCTTAAACTCCAATGGATATCCTATGTCATTGAGTTGAGCAACACTCAAAATATTGTGCTTTAGTCCTTCAACCCAGTAGACATCATCTGCAATGCTCTTCCCATAAAGATACATAGTTCCCTTACCTTTTACCATGTAGGGTGAGTCATTACCAAATCTTACAACTCCGCCATCAAATTCCTTCAAAGAAATAAATTTTCTCTGGTCACCCGTCATGTGATGTGAACAACCACTATCAATGGTCCAATCATTAGAATTATCCATGCGAGAAACTAAAGCCTTCTGATCAGATGTCTCCTCTTTAATGACTACAAAGACAATGTCTTCATTAACATCACCCTCAGATTCCTCATCAGTGATACCACCATCAATTGCAATAAGACAATCTCTTTTGCTTTTTTCTTTGTACTTTTTGAACTTCTCTTGCTTGTGCTCATTATCACCATTAGGACAGTTAGCTGCAATGTGTCCAATCTTGTTGCATGCAAAATATTTCAAAGGTAGTTTACCTTTGTACTTATCGGTTCCTCTGGGCAATTGCTTGGCCAACAATGCTTCAAGCTCAACCAAATTGTCTTCATCATCAACTTCTCTGCTGGATCTAGATTCATAACTATGACTAACATCTCTATTTTCCTCATAGATGGGTTAGAAACTAAAGCTCTAAATGCAGATTCAGATTTCTGAACACTACCATCATCTCTATTGGGTTAGGCCCAATATGGAAAACTAATGTACAGAGAGGGGAGGGGTGAATCAGTACTCCAAAACTTTATTTCAACAATAACTTTACTGTTATGGATAAATTGAATAGTGTAGTAACATAATATAAAGCTAAAACAAATAGATAACAATCATACATGATTCACTCCATAACACATATATTTTGGTTATGCAGAAACTCTTGGTTAGAGAGAAAAACTGTGGCGGGGATGACACTGACAACTTCACTATTGCAATAATAAAGGTTGCTCAGTTAGAGCTACATGTTTAGCTATTTCTGATAGCTTACCCTATTAGGAGTAACAAGATCTGTTAGATCTACCTTCCTAAAGGATTTACAACACTTAAACTAAATGCTGCACCTGGTTAGAGGCTTTACAATTTATAGACTTGATTAGAGTCTTTTACCCTGTTAAAGGTTTCTCTTACAACTTCAAAATATTACAATAAAATCATTACAAATATCTACAACTTTACATCTAGAATGTTATAGCAGATTCTATGTGCTTAGAATAAGATTACCTTGCTTATAGCATACCTCGGTAACCCATATAGTAACTCAGTAAACCCTTCTATTTACTCCATTCTTTGACTGTTCTCTGAAATGTTTCTCGATGACCTCTATGTCTCTGTAACAATCATAAAACTTAGTGCTTTCACATGTCTTGCTTTGTATATTTCTATATATTCCTTTCTGTCATGCTACATGTATGCTTTCACATGTCTTGCTTTGTATATTTCTATATATTCCTTTCTGTCATGCTACATGTATGTTTCTAATCTTAATCCATGTTGTATAAATAGATCTCTTATGTCGGTGATCCATTCATTGCTTCGATCTTACAAACATGTTTTATCGAATGAATAACCATACAAAATATTTCATTGGTTAGATGACCTTAAAATCATACACAATCTTTAAGTACAATTTCCAATGTGATAACGGTTCTATGTACCTCGATCTTGTAACACGTTTTCATATGTATGTCTAGGTTCAATGAATCTGGTAACACGTTTCACTCAGTGTATAACAACTCGGTGTGTCATCTTTGCTGCTCGGTAGACATCAAATGATACTCGGTAGACAACTCGGTGTATACTGCGCTCTAAGACTACTTTCTTCTATAACCGACTGGACTATTCATACCGACTAAATATCTCGGTAGAGATAACCGACTAGAGTATATAGAATAACTTTGAACACAAAACTAATGGAAACTTGATAAGTAGTAACAATCTCCCCTTTTGACATTAGTTGAGATGTTTGACAAAAACTACTTTCAAAGTTATAACTCAATAATCTATATATTTGCAAAATTTGACTCTAATGACAGTATATACAATAGTCAATAAAACAATAAATCTAGATATACTCCCCTTATCAATATATTGTACAAAAGTCTGATTTTACATGCTCGGTGATCAATGTTTTGTATGGTGTACTTGTTACTGTTCTGTTCATTGCTTGGTTCACTACACTTGGATACTCTGCTTACTCTGCTCGGTATACTCCTCCTGTATAGTACACTCCTTTGGTTTGATACTTTGAATACTATATCACTCTCTTAATACTGTATCACTCCCCCTTTTTGACAAACATCAAGACTTAGTTACCATTTGGTGGAGGCAACTGGTCAAAAATGGATTTGTACTTGGTCCATGCTTCGGTGAGAGAAACAGAGAGGGCATCCTTTACATTGTCCATTAAAGAATTATGTGCTTGAATATCAGCCAATAATGATATTAAACCATCTAGAGTGCTTCCCTCTTGTGTAGTAGATAAGGAGGTGGCTCGATTGATCTGTTCTTGGATAGATGAAAGATGAGGAAGGAATAACGTCTGAAGTGTCATTATGTCCATCCTGATCTTGTGTTCTTCATTTCTTAGGTCCAATTGTTGAGCCATGAGTTGTTGTAGCTTTGTATAAAAATTCTGAACTGAATTTGGCTCTATGGTCAACTTATGTGAGAGATCGGTGATCTCTTTCTCAATTGCTACTATTTTATTTTTGATGTCTTTAATGAATAAAGAAAATGTGCAGAGTTTCTGAAATAAATAAAGAATGAGCTTGAGTTGAGGAGTCAACTCAACAATAAATTTGACAAGTTTAACTTTGCCAATAGCTATAGCTTTCTGTACCTCTTCTATCATTTTTGCAGTGAGCTCCTTGTCTTTTAGCTTGCTCAAATATTCTGATGCATCTACTTCAGATGTCTCTATCTTTGTTAGGAGTTCATCCAGTTGAATGTGGATGGCTACATCTGTTGACACTGTAGCTTCAGGTAGCATATCTATTAAGAGTGCTTTCACCTTTTGAAGTATTTTATTTTTCTTTTGAATCGCAATTTGCTTCTCTTGTTCGGCCTTAGCTTTGTATAGTTCATCAAAATCGATGAGTGCTTGCCCCTTTAATTTTGATATATCTACATTGGGAAACACTATTGGTTTTGATAAATCAACTTTAAAACTATGATTTTTCATCTTCTTTTCTTTACCTTTCACTGATGGAACTAAGACAATGGCTTGTGAGGCTTGATGACCCTCGGTAGGTTACTCAGTGGAGGCAACACTTTGGTCAATTTATTTAGCCTCTGTAGTGTCCTTTGGTGTCTCGGTACTCGGTGTCTCAGTTACAACATTTTCAGTGCTAGATGGTGCTTGAGACGTCTATTCTTGAGTAGTACCTTCTCCTGTTGTAGACTTGTGACCTTCGGTGCCTTGATCCATATCCTGAGGGGTTTCAGTTGAGACATGTTGATTAACCAGTGGATAAGGCTGAACTTGTTCCAAGACTGATTCACTGGATACAAGTTTTGCATATGCATTGCCTTCTATCATTTCCTATTCTGGTGCCTCTGTATCCATGACATCTTCATCTATTTGAATGGTGTCAGCGGGGTCTTGCTCGGTAACATCAGGATCTTGCTCGGTGACATCAACAATTTCAACTGTAGCTTGCTCACCAGCATCCTTGATTTTAAAGATTTCCTGCCACTTTGCTTTTGTCTCATCTTCCACTTCAATATACAGACCATTCATCAATTTTAAGGCTCTTTGTTTGACGAGAAACTTTGAGTTGTAGGTTGTCAGATGTTCTTTGATTTCAGCTACTAACATGTTAGGAAAGAGATATACCAGACTTCTTTCTCTGATCTGTTTCTCCGAGTCCATTGCATACTTCCACCTATTATCAATATGTAAATATAGTTCATTTGGAAGTGACTTAGATAGTTCCAACGGAGCTAACCAAAATTTTAGAAGTGTGTAGATGACAACTTCTTCAATTTGTCTCTTTTCATCATTATTCCTGGTTTCATACTTAACATATCTAAATCCTCCAAATCCACCATATTGTTTCAGATTAGCACAAAAGTTTTCAACACTATGTACATTTACTTTCTTGCTCTTGATAATCTAAAATTTGCTTGCATCCTCAGATTTGGTATCACTAGACTCTTTTGCCAAAATGAGTATCCGAGTAGATTTCTTGTATGTTTTTGTTACCTTGGGAATAGTAACATGTTTTGTTTTCTTACTCGGTGAAGCTGCAGATGCTCTAGTGTTATGTCACTTTACTGGAGGAGTCGGTGAGGCCTTTGATGAATCCAGTTTCTTTCTTTTCAACACTTTACCCTTAGGCAATTCAATGCTCAGTGTTATAGCTGCCTCTTGGGCTTTAGATTCTTCTTCGGTAATAGCTATAGTGCCTTTGATAGGTGTGGAGGAAGAGTCTTCTCTGAATTTCTCTGACAATACCTTTATCATCTTTGTTGCCTTTCTTGTAGCTTTGGGTACTACAATGCTCATCTTTACCTTTTCCTTCACTTCCTCATAGGTTCCATACCTCAGCTCGGTAGCATGTGTCAATAATATGAGAAATACATCAATTTGTTGTTGTGTGATGTCAAAATCAATCTTGCATCCCATAGCTGACAAAGATTGAGTTCTCGGTTCCACATCATTCACATAACAGTAATCAGTGTCTACTTCAAAACATATGTCATTTTTGTATTTCTCCACTAGCTTGGGTGGAATTCGATATCTATTATGCATCTTCTCTTGAAATTTACTGAAGTAATCATCCATAATATCATTAAAATTATCACCTAACTTCTTAATGAAGTCATTGATCTGATGGGTGATTGGTCGGTTTAGTTCCCAAACAACTTTACCGACTGATGGAAAGAATTTTTCAAAATAGAAAAATATGCATACAAGTAATGATCCAAACTTTAGTGTATTAGCCGAGTTGTTCTTCTTCGGCTTCCTGATGGTGTTTAGATTCTTAAACAGGTTCTTTAGCAATACCTCACATAGATCAATTTTCATTCCCTCTTTCACAATTTTGTATGCTAGGTCTACTGCTGCACAGGGTACACTATTTTCCCTTGCTGATTGGAAGAAACAGTAACCTATTACTCTAATGGCAAATTTTAGTTCTTCATCAGTGACATTGTTCAATTTCAGTCCTCTATAATCAGATTCCACTCCGGTTAAACTGATTAATTCCTTATGTGATATCATCTTTTGGGCTCGAGCATAATCATAAATGGGGTAACCGGTAATCAGATGAATGATTTCCTTGGTAATCTTAAATGGTTGCTCTTCTAGCCACATGAAATCACCATGAACTCTGCTCAGAATAAACTTGACCCACTGGGGTTTGAACACACGGGGATAGGTTAGGGCTTCAGTTAATCCCTTGATCTTAATGTGCTCATACTTGCTATTTAATTTACCATCGATACACAACTCATCATAGGTGTCTTTGATTTCAATATGATCGAGTTCTTCAACATGACATTTGGTGAAGAATCTCACATCCTCAACTAATAACACTCTATCCGAGATGAGTGAAAATGCGGTTTTGTCATCCGGTTCAGAAGCAACTTTGGGAGTCAAAGAGTATTTTAGTGAGGGCTTCTCAACATTCTTAACAATGATGGGATCTTGGATCTTAGATGCCATTGTAGATTTGAGATAAAAGCTAACAAAGGATCCTTAGGGTTTCAGGATTTTCAAACGGCAGATGCTTTATACTTAGCAGATAATAGCAACTTGATAAGATCGGTAAACCAACTTAACAATACGTTGAGATTGATGTAAATACCTTGAATTTGCTTTGTAGGAGGTTTGATCGCCTTAGATTCGCTTTTCTTTGCTCTCTCAAAAACTTGGTAAGTCAAAATGACTGCGAAAATGCTTTAAGTACACAATATACCTTATCGGGCTCAGTGCGGGTTAGGTCAAAAACATTAAATGCACTCGGTTCCACTTAACTTTCTTTCCTTTTTCCGCTTAAACCAAGTAACCAAAAATCCTTCATTCACCGACTAGACAAGTTTCCTGTAAAGTGCTCCAAAAGACTTTGATAGAATTTCAATCTTACCAATACATCTTAATTATGCAGATTTTGAATTAAGTACATAGTAGAATAGGAACTGTTAAGATTTAACCTTGAGAGAATGTAGTCCCTTCACACCTTTACCGATTAATTTGGAACAGGTGCACCTAACTCGGTAGATAAGGTGCTTTCTTCATTTGACGCAATTTCCTTCTTTTTCCAAATCATCTTTAAATTTTCTTTTATTTCCTTAGTGTCTTTTCTAGGTTGATCTCTGCAATCTCCAGCCAAGTGTCCAACTTTGTGACAATGAAAACATGCCATACCAGGATTTCTCCATGATCTTCAGTTGTTCATCCCAAACCTTATAAAGTAGTTGGCACTTATATGTCCATATCTTCCACAACATTCACACCATATCCTTGTATTGTAATCCCATGGTACTGCATAATACTGTCGGTAAGGATTTGTGTGAGTTCGGTAACCTCTAGCATTTTCTCAGTGTGCAGACCACATATAGTTCTTTTGCTTAAGCCAACACTTCTCGGTACTATGTCCATATCTATTGCAGTTTTTACAAAACCCTTTGAATTTTTCCTTCTGATAATTGTTAACAAACTTTGTCCTATATTGATTAGATGTGTGACCATATTTATTGCAATTGTAACAATAACCTTTGGACTTAGTGACATTCGGTTGCTTACCTTTTCTGATTTGGCACATGTTGGCAGTGTGACCTTGATTTCCATAGTAGTTTCAAATAGGCTTCTTTCTTTTGATGTTCTTCTTGTTTCCAGCTTGCTTTGATGATTCTCCTCTCTCAGTAGTATGAATTCCCTTCTCGGTAGAGTCTTTTCCTTTGTAACCGAGTCCTACATCTTTGTTGGGTCTTCTTGTATTAGTTGCTCATCCAACATCTTTGATGCTTCATAACTCTTCTTCAGTGTTTCTTTGGATTTATTCTCTGTTTCAAGTTCATCGGTCAACCTTGATACTTCAAGTTTCAATGCTTGATTCTCACCATCTTTCAGATTTGCTTCATGATGTGCATAACCTAGTTGATCTGACAGGTTTTGTTGAATTCCAGTCATCCTTGTGATTTCATCATTCTTAATAGATACTAAGACTTCAAGATGTTGTTTCTCTCTTTCTAGATCTCTTACTTTATCCTCGACTGTCCTCAATGCATCAAGATTTTCAGTCATCTGTGTGCTGAAATGTTCATGCTCTCTTTTCATTGATTTTAGTTGATCAGCCAGTGCTCTATCCTTTTATTTCAATACTCCAATCAATTCTTCAGTCTCTTTAGATATAATGTTCTCAGATGACGTCTCAATTTATTCTACTAACTCTTGGGAGTCCTGCAAATCATCAGATAATCTTCTTCTCACTTTCAGAGATTTTTTGCATTTGCCTTTGCATGTCTGCAATCACTTGATTAGCATGATCCAACTCTTCTTGCAGATACACAATCCTCTAAGATTGTTTATAGCCTTCCATTGATAAGATCTTCCTCTTTAGGCAATTAAACCCTTTCCAAGATTGAAGCTCTGATATCAATTGTTAGACCCAATATGGAAAGCTAATGTACTGAGAGGGGAGGGGTGAATCAGTACTCCAAAACTTTTTTTCAACAATAACTTTACTATTATGCATAAACCGAATAGTGCAGTAACATAATATAAAGCTAAAACAAATAGATAACAATCATACATGATTCACTCCATAACACATATATTTTGGTTACGCAAAAACTCTTGGTTAGAGAGAAAAATAGCGGCGGGGATAGCACCCACAACTTCACTACTACAATAATAAAGGTTGCTCAGTTAGAGCTACATGTTTAGCTATTTATGATAGCTTACCCTATTAGGAGTAACAAGATTTGTTAGATCTACGTTGCTAAAGGATTTTACAACACTTCAACTAAATGCTGCACCTGGTTAGAGGCTTTACAATTTATAGACTTGATTAGAGTCTTTTACCCTATTAAAGGTTTCTCTTACAACTTCAAAATATTACAATAAAATCATTACAAATATCTGCAACTTTACATCTAGAATGTTATAGCAGATTCTATGTGCTTAGAATAAGATTACCTTGCTTATAGCATACATCGGTAACCCATATAGTAACTCGGTAAACCCTTATGTTTACTCTGTTCTTTGACTGTTCTTTGAAATCCTTCTCGGTGACCTCTGTGTCTTTGTAACAGTCATAACACTTAGTGCTTTCACATGTCTTGCTTTGTATATTTCTATATATTCCTTTCTATCATGCTACATGTATGATTCTAATCTTAATCCATGTTGTATAAATAGATCTCTTATGTCGGTGATCCATTCATTGCTTCGATCTTACAAACATGTTTTATTGAATGAATAACCATACAAAATATTTCATTGGTTAGATGATCTCAAAATCATACACAATCTTTAAGTACAATTTCCAATGTGATAACGGTTCTATGTACCTCGATCTTGTAACACATTTTCATATGTATGTCTAGGTTCAATGAATCTAGTAACACGTTTCACTCGGTGTATAACAACTCGGTGTGTCATCTTTGCTGCTCGGTAGACATGGAATGATACTCGGTAGACAACTCAATGTATACTATGCTTTGAGACTACTTTCTTTTATAACCGACTGGACTATTCATACCGACTAAATATCTCGGTAGAGATAACCGACTAGAGTATATAGAATAACTTTTAACACAAAACTAATGGCAACTTGATAAGTAGTAACACATTTAATTCAAAAGCAGTAAGATTACCAATGATGGAGTCAAGGGTTACCTTAGTTTTGTCAATTGATTTTAGCTCCTGAATGGCTGCAACTCAGACATCGTAGATTGGTAGAAGGGTTATCAACACCTTACTGAATACTATGGCATCTTCCACTTTATCGCCAACACTCTTGATCTCACCAACTATCTCTTTTATCCTCTGACCATACTGTTGCATATTCTCACCTTCAGCCATCCGCATGTCATCAAACTTTCCTCTTAGACTCTCTTCTTTGGCAATCTTCACATGTTCATCACCGCTATAAATATCTTTGAGTTTCTTCCATACCTCATATGTAGTCTCCAGATCATGAACATCTAGATACTCTGCATCAGACAAAGAACGAATAATAGCCTCCAATGCTTGATTGTTTTCTTGTTGCTCTTTCTTCTGATCATTAGTCATAATCCCACTAGGTGCAACATATTGAGTACCAACATGTTCCCAGTATCGAATTCCTAGACTCTTAATATAAATTTTCATTCCATCACTCCATATTTTGTAGTTCTCTCTATTAAACTTTGGACCTTCCTTCTTCATCATGTTCTACAAGATCTTTACCTCAAGCTGTTAGGCTTAGACCTTAGAGGATCTGAGAAGCTCTGATACCAATTGATGGTATGATGAAAGAATAAGGATCCAATCAACTAATGAGAGGGGGGGGGGGGGGGTGAATCAGTAGATAGAAAATTGATAATAACTCTACCAATCTCAAAATAAACCTCTCAAAGTAAACTCAGAACTGACAAGTTAAACCACTAAACTACAAATGCAATACCATTGTCAAGATAAACCGTTTGACTGTTAAAACATATTAACACTAAAGCAACTTGAAACTCACAAACATCCAAATACTTTACTGACATAAGTAAAACCTCATTTCATATTGCTGCCGGTTAACATAACATATCAAAGTGGATTAAGCAGTTAAGAAATTCAACCATAGTAAACATAACCACAAAAACATTCACCACTTGACACAATATTTTTGACGTGGAAACCCGAATGGGAAAAACCACGGTGGGTACGAATACCCACAAGTTTTCTAAACTCTTCTGAAGTTTGCCCTGTTAGGAGCCAAGCGTGTTAAAGCTTTACGAAAAGTCCTATTAACAATAGATCCTGTTAGGGACCACCCGGTTAAGGGATTGACTATAATGCCCTATTAGAAGCAATACCCTATGAGGAGTAACCTTGATAGAGGATTTGAAATCCAAGCTAATGGACCACTTGGTTAGAGGATTTAATCAACACTAATCTTGTTAGAGCTTACCCAATTAGGGTATTTTAATTGTTGTAATTGTTAGAAAATAACAGGGGTTTGCTGATCTATTTGAATAGCACTACATTTGCTTGTTCAGATCCTTTTCATTCTCCTATCTGCCTTTACACAAACTGCATATACATCATCTGTTTTGACAACCACACTCAACTAGAAATTTGCCAACTTTGAAACAAAACAACTCATCGACCTTATAAACAAATCAATAGGTCAGTAACACAACAAAAACCTAATTCTTTCATATAGATTACAAACAAGTCGGTTCAAGTATGACTGTTGGATTACATAACAATCTCTGCACATCATTCAAGATAGCCTCGAGTGCTCCTTGATCACCGCTTCATCAAACTCAGTAACTCATCACGCAGTTTGCATTACATGCAATATACTTGCTCATTCCCAGGACAAAAACCATTATCTCAACGTGCCAAAAACACTTTGAAACTCTTCTCATACAATATGCATACTTGTAATAATCATTATCGCTCATTATCAGATCATAAACCAATACAACCAATTCACCAAATTTAATCAGTTAGGGTTTATCATATCAACAAGTAGGGTTTACCAGTTGATCTCACTTCTTCTTAGCAATACCAGTTGACTTCACAAACTCACCTACCAGTTGTAGTTCCCTTCACTAGCTCTTCCTACCGGTTACAAAACAACATTATAACAACATCATTATCGGTTACAATTGACATCAATGGAAACATAACATTTCATTAATACAATCTTCATGCAAATGCCAACAGGTACTGTATACACCTAAAAATGGTCAGAAGATGATTAATTAAATAAGCAATTATTTAATCCCCCTTCCCAATTTAATTGAATTCATCAACAATTTGATCAAATCTCCCATTCATCAACTTATTAATAAATCTAAGGATTTATTTAATAGGTTCATTTCAACCTCTTTGATTAATTTATTCAAATTAATTAATTCCCTCCATCAAAATCATTTCTTCTAAATCCCCTAGTTAATTAAAGCAAATCAATTTATGAGTTGTTGATGTTAATTAGCCTTTTCCTATTATTTGAATTTTTAAATTCGAATTCTCCTGACTTCTACCACTCCTAAACCTAACCCATTCCATCCTAACCACCATGTCCCCTTTCATCCAACCTTTTCTAGAATCTTTGTGACACTTGTCACTAAGTGTTCCCTTTCATCTAACCTCTTCTAGAATCCTCTTGACACTTGTCACCATGGAGATGACAATGTTCCCTTTCATCCAACCCCCTTCTCCTACCTACCACCAATTGTCCCCTTTCATCCAACATCTTCTCAACCCACCTCCAATTTAACCATTGATATCTTCAATTCAATCTTGACCGTTGATTCTTGCCACCTCACCCCTAGCCATGGGAAATCCTATAAATAGACCCCGTTTTGGAGCACAAAGGGTCCCAAATTCATATCATTTTTTCATATCATTTGCATTCACACATTGTTACTATAGGCATATAGCTCTTAGCAAATCATTCTAGCATTGTTTTCATGTTCAATTTTTAGCTTAATTGCATCTTCATTCTAGCTTATTTTCTAGAATAATAATGAAATTAAGTAGATTAATCATGCCATCATTGCTAGATCATACATCTTCATCATTTAAATCCTCCATTTAAGTGTAGTCAAGTCACTGGAATTTGCATAACTAGATCTGAGAGCAAAATTCATACTCGCATTTACTAGGAGGCAATAGATCGATTAGCTATGGTTTTATCTTTCGTTGATTAATTTTCTAACCATTGCTTGGAATGATTTATTGAGTGTTTTGTGTTGCAGCTGTAGATATAACAGGTACACTTCACATACACAACATTTTGGCACCCACCGTGGGGCCGAAATTATCAGTTTTGGCCTCTCAAGCTTAATAAATGTCCATCTTTGCTGGGACATAATCAAAATGTTGTATGAGTTGATTTTCCAACTCGTATGAACTACCTTTTAGTTTGGTACGAAACCTCATCTTGTGTCGTATGAACTCATTATCCCTGTCATACTAGGTCTAAATGCATATCATACAAATTTCTAACTGGTAAATCCTGTGTCGTATGAAATAATTTTCATTGTCATACAAGAGTTAAATTCATGTTGCACGAATTTTTGGCTGCTAAATCCTAAGTCATACGAGTATATTTTGTCTCCTGTGCAAAATCTAAAGTTGTGTCATGCTAACTAGAAAATTGTGTCGTACGAGTCTCTGTCTCTGTGATTTTTAACAGACTGCATGTTAAGGTTTTTTGATTTTAATCCGAACTTCACTAATGCTAACCCTGATTTGTTTGTGAGATTTTTGGCAGCCTAACTCTTTTATGCAGGATGATTGACGAAGATACGCCTGTCAAAGAGATAATTCAAAAACCAATCAACGACTACTAATGGATCTATTTTGCAGGTTGCCTATGAGTTTGACTAAACTTTGTGTATTCACTAAAGTTTCCTAGGCACACTTCAATTTCGCTAAAGGAATGAACAATCATGTATTTTGTGTCTTTGATGATAGGTGAGTATGCTCTCACCTTTCTTAGGTGATCAGAAATCTAGACTCATCTTTTGCTTTCATTAGTGCATTTTTTTAGCAGGCCTGCCCTCCCGAGGAGTAATAACTCTTAGCCATTAAGGCTGGTGAGAGGGGAACGACCTAAGTGGGAATGACTAACGCTAAGTAATCCAACTCACTATAAAATAAATGTATTTTTGATGAAAATCAAAGCAACGACAGTGCTTGGGAATAGATCTCCTCCGTACCTTCGGGTATATCAAACCTTGGTTTTCAAGGCTGGGAGACCTCTTAATTGACTTTACACCCCAACACGCCGAACAAATCCCTTACTAGTACCGGTTAAAATAGAAGCTACCTGATTCACCTTTGAAAGGGTGATAATCTTTGTGCAAGAGAGATAGTAACTCTCCCAAGACACTTGCCATATCGTGCCCCCATTAGCATTTGGAGTCAGATAATACGAAATTGAGAATCCATTGCATGATGCTCAGCGACTGTATTCTGATTAGCTATTGGGTGTGTACCTAAGTCAACAAGCAAAGGTTTTAATTTTTAGCCAACTTCCTTAGGGTTTAGCATTCTTGGAGTCACTTATCATATCATGTGTTTGCTATGTATTCATCCCTAAATTGACAAATTAGACATTCAAAAACTAAAAGACATAAGAAAAACATTAAAATTCAGTTATCAAAAATTCAACCAAACAAACATTTTTTTATCTTTGTCCCGCTCTCGGTCATACGAGTTAGGTTCTCTATCGTACAAACCTGTTTGCATAAAATATTGTGTTGTACTACATAGAATCTTGTGTCATACTACACAAAATTCTGTGTCGTACTAAACAACATTATGTGTCATATGAAATACTGCTTTTTACATGAAATTTCTGATTTGTCATTCTAAGCTGCATATCCTGTCGTACAAAACTCTGCATTTGTCAATCCAGAGCTGTGTCCTACATGCCTATTTTAGGTTTGTCATTTCTGCCTGATCAATTTGCAGTAAACATAAACACCTGTTATCTATCAATTCGTACTTAGATTGTCATCTTGGTTCACTTGGTCAAGTTATCATCCGTCAAAATTAAACTTTAGAAAATATACACCTTAATATTTTCAAGTGCTCACCCTCAACAAGTCCAAGATCTAAACATCTCAAAGTGCATTATCACCCTCTTTGATAAACTGATCACTCAAACATAGTTTCTCATCAGGATCAATCATCCTTTATCACGAAACTGAAACGTTTGGTCAGGATAATCTTGTCCCACATCATAGGATATATCGTTCCTACTGGACTTGGTTCTTATCAAAACATCATCATTGCACTCCTAAACCGAAGATCAAAAAACTTGCAAACTTTTAAACACTTGAACCATCTTTTAGTGTCATATCGCTCAAGCATATCTACCTTAACAATTGATCACTTATCAAAACAACTTTTAGACAATCAAACCCCTGAAATAGAAATAGAAATATTTGTTATAGCTGAAAATCACATCAACATGACATACCAAAGCAAAACACAAGAAGAAAACATGACAAACCAACATATCAGAGAAATCAAAGAAGTTCAAAATCAAACTATGTTAAAACAAAGAAAAGTGGTTGTTTTATGCACCTCTTAAAGAGATCTCTAAAAGATTTGTCTGAGAAAGATCAAGATCACACACCTATGTCTAGCAATGGCTCATCCCCCTATAAACAAAATGATTCTCCAAAGGCATCTATTCCTACACCTCTTGAAAGCTTGCAAGAACCTTCCATAGCATCCTTACCAAACAATATACCCATCAAGCCTATTTCAGAGGATCCTACTCAAAGTTCATCTCCTTCATAACCAAGCATTAATTCATTACAAAATCCCCATAACGCTTCCTTGAAAATTGAAGTCTTCATTCATTGAACCCTTGTTAAACGTGTCCTAATAGATGGGGGAGCTGGCTTGAACATTTGCTCTTTGAGTCTTGTTCATGCTTTGGGTTATTCAGAAGATGCTGTTGATACCCTAGAAAAGATCAAAATTAAAGCACATAATGAAGAAGAGCATTCAACTAAAGGAATGGTGATATTACCCATCACAGTGGGACCTTTGTAGACAGACACACTATGCCAAGTTCTAGACATGGAATTACCATACAACATACTCTTGGGAAAACCATGGATACAGGATATGCAAGCTATACAATCAACATGTCATTAGTGCCTGAAATTTCTCTACAATGGGCAGGAAATCACGATCTCAACAGATTCAAATCCATTGCATTGTTGTAGTAATTTGAAATCAACTCAAGAGGCCATTGTTTCACATAACAAAGAGGCAACACCTTCAAGCACACAATCCAAGGAACAATCATTTGAATCAATTATGTCAAACATGGAAAAACAAAAGCAGCAAAGAGATCAAGAGAATGAAGAACATTTGCTATCAGGGAAAAACAAACAAGAGCAACTTCAAATTGAAAGGGAAGAAGAAGCAAATATAGTAGTCGATGTAGTTCACACATATATAGGACAAACGTTAGGAACTAGCCCACTTGAATCAAAATCACATTCGACTGACATGGACTTAACCGAGGATGATCAAGAGTTTCTTATGCAAGGTCATTCTGATGAGAGTATCGTTCTAGCTATGGAAATACATACAAAAAGCTCTGACATCTCTATCATGACCCCTAATTTCTTTGAAACTATTTAACCTGAAGATCCTTTATCTTTAAGCTATCTTGAACCTATGGAATGGGAAAATGAAGAACATACTGACATTGATACCTTACCTAATGACCATGCCATATCCTTATATCTTGATGAAATCAAACCTGCAACAAATTTCACCAGGGATTTCACTAACGTATCTTTGAGTCAAGTGTGTGCCGAATCTCCTAGTCGTAAAATTGAAAATAAAGAAAACAATATCAGGTCCAATGCTGAAAACCATTTATTGGCAACATTAGATCATAAAAAAGTAAAAACAAAGGATGCATCTAACGGTGAAAACCTCCTCGAGGTGCCAAAAGATGGGAGATTTGACACCTTACTTGAATTTTATCAAGAAAAGTCATCTATCCTAATAGAACTAGTAGAGGCAGTTATCATTGGCACAATTGATCTACATCCATCAATCTCTCTATCAGAATTTGCAAGACAAAAATACTTGAAACCATTCAAAAGATGGCAAGTCAATTTTACCTGTTCATATACATACATTCCAGGGTTTGATTCATACCTTATAATACATGACCCAAATACCAGTTCAGGAGCAGACATCAATAATAGAACACAACACAGATCAGGAGCAAGAATTCTATTCATCACACCACAACATCATACAATCCTAAAAGCATACAAATTAAGCTTTCCGTGCACAAGTAATATAGCAGAGTATGAAGCATTGGTAACATGTATCAAAATGGCTGTAGAATGGAATATAACACAAATTCAAGTCTTTGGAGACTCTCAGCTTGTCATTAATCAAATCAATGATGACTATCAAACAAAGGACGACAAACTCATGCCTTACAAAAAGATAGTGGATGATTTCAAGAAGTACTTTGTAGAAATAAATTTTGAATAGATTCCAAGAAATGAAAACAAAGCAGCAAACGCCATGGCTACACTTTCTTCTCTTTTACAAACACAGTAAAATCAACAATGTTATGAATTCCTGGTAGAAGAGTTGTTTCATCCCACCTATAATTGTCCTGATTCCCAAACCCTCTATCAACTTATTGGACATGATTCCTCCTACTATGGCCAAACTTACACATACCTGAAAGATAACACCCTACCCCCTGATTTATCAAAGAACCAGAAGAGAAACTTTATTTGCCAATCCTCCCATTTTACTCTTGTCACGGATACCTTGTTTAAACAAGGTCTAGATGGTACTCTCTTAAGATTTCTTGAACAAGAAGAATTTGAGAAGGCCTTACATGAAGTCCATAATGATATTAGTGGCACTCATTCAAGTGGTCTTACCCTTTCAAAAAAACTCATACGCTTGGGCTATTATTGGCCGACTATGGAACAAGATTCTTTTCAGATAGATAGAACATGCAAACAATGTCAGATCCATGGGAATTTGATTCATGCACTAGCACAAGAACTTCATGCTTTAGCAACATCTTGACCTTTTTGCCAATGGGGTCTTGATTTGGTAGGAAAGATAAATCCTTCTTCATCTAATGGTCACAAATTCATCCTAGTAGCTACATAATATTTCACAAAATGGATTGAGGTTGTACCTCTCATCAATATCACAGGGAAACAAATTTTTGCATTTATCTCTAATTACATCATCTGCTGCTATGGAATACCAATGACCATTATCACTGATAATGGGTGACCATTGAAAAATCAAGATGTACAAGAGCTATGTGAGAAGTTCAAAATCTAGCACAGATTCTCAACACCATATTATCCATAGGGAAATGGGTAGGTAGTAGCATCTAACAAAACTATTCTGGAAATCCTTAAGAAGACAGTGAATGATGCTGGAAGAGATTGGCATATTCAACTAAACCCTGTTCTATGGGCTTACTGTACTAGTATCCGCACACCGACATGTGCCATACCTTTCTCTCTTGTATATGTATCAGAAGCCACATTGCCAATCAAAGTAGAGATACCCTCTCTACATGTATCACTAAAAGGTCTCATCCCAGATGAAGAACAAAGAGTATCTAGACTACAAGAATTAGAACTGATACATGAACGAAGACAAAATACCTTTGATCATCTAAAGGTATATCAACAAAGAATGTGCCAAAGTTATGATCACAGGGTCAAACCACAAGTCTTTCAATTGGGAGAACTAGTGCTAAAATAAAATCCACGCAACTAGGCAGATCGAGAAAAGAAAGGAAAGTTTGAACCAAACTGGTTAGGTCCGTTTGTGGTCACAATAATATTTGGGTCAGGAGAATATCAACTATCAACATAGGATGAAGATAAACTTGAAGAACCTATCAATAGCATGCACCTGAAGAAATTATATGTCTAAAAAATCAAAAACACTGAAAAATCAGAAAAATCAAATATGAGAAAAAGTGCAATAAACACAGCTAGTGAAAACCTGGCAAACAGGCGTTATCTATCCACTAGCTCTTCCATCTATTAGTTCATGTATCTTTCTGCTTGCATCCATTCATTTTCTACTAGCACTGTCCATATCCATCATAAGCATTTGTACATACTCAGGCATCGCAACTGCTCTCTCACCATGGTTTGGATCATTGGATATATCATAACGACTTTGTTTCTAGGCTTGGGGAAAAATCCTACACCAATCTTGGGGCAAAACTGGTGATCAATTTTGAGCTTAATCAAACAGGTAGAACAGATAGTTAGACAACTCTTATCAAGCAAAAACTGAGACATATCCAATGTTGAACACAAGATCAAACTATCAATTATCAAGCTATCATGAAGTCACTCTAAGCACATCACACACTTTTCAGTGGATAATATATTTTTGGATAATGATTGTAACATGATTGTTCAACTTTTCTATATTGCTTTTCACTATCATGATTTTTGAGTGACTCCAGGATGTCTTTAACTAGAGGAACAAGGAAGAAACATGATATTTTTCTTGTCTGTTGTCTGAAAATTAATCATTAATATGTGTAAATTTGTCTCAGGACATGATCATTGGAGTATCATTGAAGACATTTCTGATTTGCGTATTGAAATGATTAATACTGCCTGTTTGACACAAGCAACACTCAGGTCATATCGGTTCAATTATACCTCGATGGTTGTGCTAACTTGCTATATCAAAATCTAGGAAAGAAGTGCTTAGGTCATCATGGTTTAATTATACCATCAATGTTTGTATTTACTTCCCACATTTAAAAATCTCAATGATGACAAAAAAGCAATAATCCAGTGATTGGTCCGGTCGTAGCTTTGCATTTTCATTTGCATTTGGCTTGCATTTCATTATTGCATGGGATCCCACATGCTCCTTTTATCCAAGGTTAAATCTATCGCATGAATCATTAAAGCATCATCACAAGTGTATATGCAATCAGAATGATGAACTCATCTCTCTCATGATATTATCGACCTAGCAAAAATCTTATGCTATCTCTCTCATTAGAATCAACATCAACATATCCAAAAATTTCTGCAACTTGATATCAACAAATTGTTAGTTCTTTATCTAATCAACCTTTTCAAATCAAATCAATCAATCAAACCTAATCGATCCTGATTCATGTCATATACAGAATGTATCCTTCCTAAAACTAGACGTTTTGATCATGTCTTATACAGGATGAATCCTTCCTAAAACTAAACACTTTGATCATCATTATCTTATATAGGATGAATCCTTCCTAAAACCAAACTGAATTTCAATCTTATCAATCTAATCGATTAAGATTTCTCAATCTTATCAATCTAATCAATCAAGCTAATAGAAGAACTCACATTTTCATCAAACACAGTTGCAGAGATCAAATTAAATCTATCAGGATATCAATTTTGCAAAAACTCCAAAGATCAGTTATCTCAATTGATCTCCCGAGGGGGCATCATCATATCAGAATTTGACAATCAAGAGCTAGGGCATCCTATCAAATCAATATCATCCTCAAAACGAAATTATTCTTTGAATCAACGTGTCATCACACCTTGCTTCAAAGAGGGGCAAAATGTATACACCTAAAAAATGGTCTGAAGATAATTAATTAAATAAGCAATTATTTAATTAATCCCCCTTCCCAATTTAATTGAATTCATCAACAATTTGATCAAATCTCCCATTCATCTACTTATTAATAAATCTAAGGATTTATTTAATAGGTTCATTTCAACCCCTTTGATTAATTAATTTAAATTAATTAATTCCCTCCATCAAAATCATTTCTTCTAAATCCCCTAATTAATTAAACCAAATCAATTTATGAGTTGTTGAGATTAATTAGCCTTTTCCTATTATTTGAATTTTTAAATTCAAGTTCTCCTAACTTCTACCACTCCTAAACCTAACCCATTCCATCCTAACCACCATGTCCCCTTTCATCCAACCTCTTCTAGAAGCTTTGTGACACTTGTCATTAAGTGTTCCCTTTCATCTAACCTCTTCTAGAAGCCTCTTGACACTTGTCACCATGGAGATGAGAATGTTCCCTTTCATCCAACCCCCTTCTCCTACCTACCACCAATTGTCCCCTTTCATCCAACCTCTTCTCAACCCACCTCCAATTTAACCATATCTTCAAATCAATCTTGACCGTTGATTCTTGCCACCTCACGCCCAACCTTGGGAAATCCTATAAATAGACCCCATTTTGGAGCACAAAGGTTCCCAAATTCATATCATTTTTGCATATCATTTGAATTCAAGCATTGTTACTATAGGCATATAGCTCTTAGCAAATCATTCTAGCATTGTTATCATGTTCAATTTTTATCTTAATTGCATCTTCATTCTAACTTATTTTCTAGAATAATCATGAAATCATGTAGCTTAATCATGCTATCATTGCTAGATCATGCATCTTCATCATTTAAATCCTCCATTTAAGTGTAGTCAAGTCACTGGAATTTGCATAACCAAATCTGAGAGCAAAATTCATACTCGCATTTACTAGGAGGCAATAGATTGATTAGCTATGGTTTTATCTTTTGTTGATTAATTTTCTAACCATTGCTTGCAATGATTTATTGAGTGTTTTATGTTGCAACTGCATATATAACAAGTACACTTCACATACACAACAGGTACATGCTATGATTAATAGTTATGATCTTGTCATCGAGAGGAAATTTTAAGTATTTATGAATAGTAGAAAAGATTTCTTTCATGGAAGAGATCCAAGGATGTCCCAACTTCACACGAAATTTTTCCGATGTAGGAATTATAGAAAAGTTAATATCTAAAGTTTTAGTACCAACCTCAACAAGAAGAGAAATAGAACCAATGGCAGGACAAGAGAAACCTTAAAAGATTTTAATCACCACATCAAATTTTTGATATGTCACTTGATGCAATTGTAAAGTATAAAGAAATTCTTCAGTTATCACATTAACCATACAAGCTGGACCAATGAGCACCCCTCGAAAGGGTATGCCTTTGATTCTTGCAGTGATATATAATGGGCCATTGGGCGCTTCAATAGTCTCACTGGGATCAAATATAATGCATAAGTCCTTAGGAGTTTCATTTTTATCAATAAGTTTCACCACATGATTAGACTCAAGGCCAAGATCATTGGGAGAGAAGGCAAGACGATTAGTCTCAATCACATTAGTAGAATGGGAAGGTAAAAGATCAGTTAAAAATTAAAGATTTTGATTAGGAGGAGCTACGGATTTATTTCCTTTATCATTCACACCAGCCACAGATATAACATTTCCATCAATCAAGTTTTGAATATTCCTCCTTAAGGAATAACACTTTTCAGTGTCATGACCAGGTTGACGATGATATTATTTTGGAATCAAAGATAGGTGACAAAGGCTTAGTTGTATCAATTGGTTTAATAGGGGGAAGTTTCAACACATTCCTTTGTAACAATTGTGACATAATACTATGCAAAAATTCATTAAGAGGAGTGAATTCTTTTCTAAAATATTTGGACAATGGAGGCACACTTGTTGCAACTGCTACTTGAGTGTTGTTGTTGTCATTGAACTCGATGAATCCCTTATTCGGTTTGAACTTCGTAAAAGGTTGTTGAGCACTTTCACTTTTATCATTCAGAGCCATTGAAGATGATTGTTCCAATTGAATCATGGTAAGGTGATAATTGTGAAGTACCGTGCACAACTACATAAAGGAAGTAAACTCAAAAAAGAGAAGTTTATCCCTAATATCTTTTTTCAAATTAGAAATGAAAATTCTTTGAATATCTTGATCAGGCATAGGAAAAATCAATTTGAGAATATAGATGTTTATATCTACCAATAAAATCAGTCACTTTTTCTTTAACACCTTGTTTACAATGCATCAAATCAGTCAAAGTAATTTTAAGACCAATATTATTGTGAAATTGTTGAATGAAAGCATTAGCCAATTGTTGAAATGAAGTAATAGAATAAGGAGGCAAAGAAAAATACCATTTCAAAGCTTTATCCCTTAGTGTTATAGTAAAAAATTTAGCCAACAATCTTTGGTCATGAGCAAAGTCACTACACTAAGTTTGAAATGTTTTAACATGAGTCAAGGGATCACCTTTTCCATTATAAATCTCCAATTGAGGAACTTATACATGTTTAGGAGGGACAACTTGGACAATGTCATTGGATAATGGGCTCGCTACATCAAATGTGGGTACATTATATTAATATTGAGTCATAGAATCTATTTGTTGTTGGAAGGAAGACACTGTTTGGGCTAGATTGTTGATGGTAGCTTTAGTGGATGGATTAAAATTGAACATGTTGGATTGAGAAGGAGGGGTAACATCATTGAATAAAGGAAGGGGTTGAGAATAGGGAGGTGGAACACTATTTTAAGTAGGTATGGGAGATGATTGGGTAACAAATAAAAGACTCATAGGAGGAGGTATGGAGGAATTATGATTAGAGGAGTTGCCCCCTTAACTAACATTTGTAGGTATGAAATTTTGTGTAGAGGTAGCCATGATATTTGATGTAAAGGTGGGAACACTAGCCATAGGGGTAGTCAAAAGAATGGAATGATTAACTTGATTAGGAGGTTGTGTATAATCAAGGACTTAAACACAACTCTTCATAGAAATAATATTAGTGTAAAAAATATGAGAAATACCATGGAAGATATCAACACCAAGTTTATCACTTTGTACCATTCTTTTTAATACTTCAATTAGTGGTAGAGCCTCACTTTTTAGGTATTGTTGACTCATGCATTGTTGAAGATTTTCAAATTGATTGTCAATCTTTGTCAATTGGTCGACATAAACCCTAGTTAGTGATTCATCCACATCATGAGAATTATGTAAATAATGAGGATAAATGAAATCATTTGTAGGATTGGAGGAACCACCAACATCCTCATGGAACAAGCCATCCAAGTTAGGCTCCATCTCCTCGGTAATTAAACCTTGGGAAGCCTTATTTCTACAACTTCTTCTCACAAGGATATTATAGGTTGGACTAATAGTCGTAAAACTCATGCACTGAGAGAGGGAAATTGAAAATTTGAAATTTGAAATTTGAAACTTGAAATTGGAAGTTTGAAATTTGAAACTTGCAAAATACTTGAATAATGCAAAATTTTAGAAAAATGATTATTCAATTAAATAAGCAAATTGATTGAAAAGATAAAAAAATAATTGTGAAAAACTATGCATCTTACTTTATAAATTTAAATTTCAAAATTAGGGCCTTGTGAAAAGAACCTCTTAATTTTAAAATTAGATCTAAGGTTGTAATTTTGAAATTGAATTAATTAATCCAAAATTGGGCAACCCACAAGGTTAATTTAAATTTAAAATTAGGGTTCTTGAAATTAACCATTTAATTTTAAAATTTGATCTAAGATTGCAATTTTGAATTTGAGGTAGCTCTAAAATGATAAATTCATAATTTAAACAACCCACAAGCTCAATTTTTAAAATTTAAAAAATTGGGGTTTTTAAAATTAACCAGTTAATTTTAAAATTTAAATTTGAAATTAAACTTGCAAGTGATGATTTGAATTTTGAAATTGGAAAACACTGAGATGTAAAATAATTAATCCAAATTAAGCAATTCAGAAGCTCAATTTTAAAATTAAAAATTACGGTTTTAGTGAAATTAACCTCTAAATTTTTTAAATTTGCAAGGAAATCAAACTTGTAAATGAAAACTTAAAGTTTACATTTCACACACACTCAGATATGAGAACATAAATTAGAATTAAAGGTGTAAGGAGTTGGGTTCACCAAAATGTAATGGTGAAAAATTAAGGTTTCCACCCAAAGAGAGATGAAAACCACTAATTTTTGCTTGGGTTGACCATTAAATTTAAAAGAGGGGGAATCCAATAGATTCAGTCAAAAATCAGCAAGGATTAAGATTGAATACTGATTGGATTTATTAATTTGGGATCCCTCTTTTGTGAGTTGAAATGCTGAAATTAGGATAAGTGCTAAAAATGAAGGTAAACATGCAGAAATAGTGAGCTACAGTCATCAAATTGAGGCACACACCTGGATTTGAGTAGTATATGTAGATTTAGATTTGATCCTTAAAAAAGCTCCAAAAATGTCGGGACTGGAGCGCTTGTCGCTCTAGTCCTCCTAATTGTTCGCATGCCAAAGAGGGTTGATTCGTCTCTACAAATAATGCCAATTCTAAAGATCGCAGATCCATACCTATTTCCTGCACACAAAAAGAAAGGAAAATAGGTTGGGAATAGGGGTTTGCCTTAGGTCAAACCCATGTTTTGGAATTAACCATGAAATTGAGATAAAGATAATTGAAATTGTTGTAATGGAAGGTTCTCCTTTTGAGGGAGATGCTGAGTAATGACTGAAAATCAAATGATATACATGTTACCAAATTTTTCTACACCTAAATTTGGTGGCCTAATGTGGCCTTATATATTGCAAATGAAGAAAGGTACATAATTTTTTTTACAACATCTTCATTTTTGCACTTTTTGATTTCAAAATTGAAGTTTATTTCATTTATGCAAATACTTTCCAAGAAACATCAACAAAAGATTGCATAGAAATAGCTTTTTATTTACAAGAAATGTATAAGGTATCCCACACAAGCCATGGGAATAGTTGACATAGCTATAGGCATATACTCTAATACAATTATTTAGCTAAGCTATATAAACAAATGAAAGAATGAGCATGACAGTAGGGTGACCCATCATTGCTTGGAATGACGAGCCTGATTTTGAAGCAGTGGTTGAGTCTTCATCTACTCGTCCAACTCTAGATACTCCCACTCCCTTTCCATCTGTACTTGTCAGAAAATTCAAAATTATGTTAGAGAAATGAGGATAACCTTACTTTCACACTCAAACTCATCAGAATATATAGCCTATCTGCATAAGAATATCAAGATATATGACTACAACTATCTAATTATTATATTCAAAAGCAAAGGAATCAATGCAGATAAGGTACTATGAGATAGAAACAAGTACCATGTTTTATCTAATTTGTTTGTTTCATGTGTAGAGACAGGTTTTCATTTCATAAATATCAAGTATGTGGGTTAAAATGGGCTCCCACAAGGGTTGAGCTTAGCATACAAGTCATCACTCACAGGGTGACACTAATCATCTGCCAAACATGGGGGACAATCACATCCATAGTCCCATGTACTGTCACTCAATGACAGTATAAACTGTTAGACAAATCTGATACCGAGAGTAAACTGAGAGGGGGAGGGGGTGAATCAGTTTACTATTAGAAATCAGAACTATTGCATATCAAAACCTTTAAACCAGATCACAAAGAAACCAACACAATGAAGGATAGAACATGAAAGCATAGTACACACAACACCAATATTTTTGACATGGAAAACTCGGTAAAGGGAAAAACCACGGTGGGAAACCCTACCCACAATCAGATAATACTTCTATAGTAGTATGTGAAATAATTACAATGGGGATTGCACTTGCAATCAGACCAACCGCCTAGAGCTCACCACTCATCACAAAAGATAAGTCTCACTGACTTACAAAACATCAGACTACGATCTGAAAAGAATGAACTGTGAAAGTAGAATCTCCTAATGCTTGATACAGTTCCAGTTAAGCACATATGTCTTCTCTGTAATACCAAAAACCTTATGCCGAATGATATATCACTTATTTGCACATAAACCTTCCTTTGATAATGCAGACATAACCATTAATCCCACACCTCTGACATATTACATGAATAAGTCACCGATAAATATAGATCATCAACCTTATGATAAGGTCGGCTAAACCCTAAACCCAAAAATCCATAATAAAAAAATTACACTACATGGTATCACCAGACCAATATTATGATTTACATCACATAGCATGAACCTAATTAAAATATCCAAACAATTATATCCGCTAGAAATTTTGTTAAGACCAAAATCCAGCATGCTTCACCAACTAGTAGAAACCCTCAGTGCAATAACACAGAAAGTCTAACCGGATCCAAATAGGACCACCATGACAACACACCAACCAATGAAAAGTCACCAAACACTCAGAATATGATCAAGAAGCACCTTCAACATGATAGAAACCGATTCCATAAGCCGGACCAAAATCATGTGATCAAAACATCAAATATCATTTACCGGTAAAGCTAACCGGTACTAGGAAATACCAACCGGGAACATAAGCGATAGTTATTGGAACACCAAAACATGAACCAATAGAATATGGAAAACATATAACCATTGAGAATAAGCATCTAAAACTGCATCTAATGATCTGATCATATCAGATCAGAATTGAAGCCAAAACCAAGATAAACACCAAGATAAACTGGGATAGGTCCAATCAGAATAGCAAAACCATATCCAATCGGGATACAGTGTTGACATCAATGAAAACACTTAACCAAATCCATCATATTCCAATTTAAACTGCCATCCAATGGTAGTATATACAACAATGAACATGATTGTTGCACTCAATGAGAAACAAATAACTAGAGCCATTATATGAGTGAAATAGATAAGATCATGACAATCATGATATGACTGATGCAACAAAAAGACATCCAAATAATGAAAATGATAGTCTTAAGGGTATTATACAATGAATGCTACAAGGTTTCATGAGCACAAAGGGAAAGTCCTATTTTATCACTGTCACAATATCATTGAATACTTTCAAGAGGTTCACACAGTTATAAGGTAGCAATGACAGTTAAGGCACTCATTGAAAGAATCAAAGATAGTGATATAACAGAAACTAGTAGAGACAGTAAGACATCATATAGAATAGAATCAATTCAAAGAGATTGTTTGAAAGAATGACCAAGAAGTTGTGACAATGACAACCTTTAAAGACTATAGTGAAAAGAGTCTAAACAAAGCTATCATAGAAACAAAACCAAGATACAATCATTGCTAATCAAATTACTCAAAAGACAATTAACCTAGATTGGAGGCAGTGCATTCAAAGATAAAAAGGCTTTGAGACAATCATTTTTAGATTTAGCAGCATCCAAGAGTGAGTAAGTAGTCATCCTCTTCCATGAAAAGAACAATGGTAGTTCTTGATGACAGTTTTATTATAGAGCATATCAGATAATGAAAGAATAGTAAATGTAGCATTCAAAGCAAAAGTTTACAACAATCCACAATGCCACAGGACTATCATGATGCATGATAGTGAGAAGAAGTACAGTCACGAGGATTTGTCAACATAGCAGTGAACATATGAATGAAACAATTACTTAAGAAGAAATGAATAGTATCTTTTTCTATTATGATGTACTTGATCATAGTCATAAATGAGAATCAAATACAATCCTCAATGTCAAGAAACAATAGTAAAGATTAAGGTAGCAAATAGAATACACAGTTCTCAACATAAGGGCATCCATGGAGGCACACCCATCAAACACTGTCAAAGAACATAAAAAGAGGTCAATGCCAAGCTGAAGTATCATGCATTATGAACAACAAAGACATATCTCAGTCACATAGCAATGTTCAAGCAACTAAGTGAATTAGTTCAAAGAGGATCAAATCAAACATAGAGATATGTGACAAAGATAATTGAAAAGGCAGTCTTAGATCTACAAAAGAGCAGTCCATTTAATGTGTAAGTTCAAAAGTTTTGTGGCAGCATAAGGGAAATTGATCAAAGAGGAGAGTGGTAGGGTGTAATGACAAAGTTTTAAAAATTCTTTTCTTTGAGAAGTTGACTAAGTACAGTCATTTGGGCATGAAGTACTAACAATGGCATTTTTAAGAAAAGCATAAGTCACTGTGATTTGGTAAAAAACAATATGTTTTAGGAATAGAGAAGCATCAGTTCAAGGTGCAATACAAGGATTGGAAAAAGACAGTCATCACAGGAAATACATGCTTTATAGCAGCCATTGAAATGATACATGGACTCTCCATAGATGATTGTGAAAGCCAATCATAAAAATAAGTTAAAGACTAAATGTTGATTAACTAGATTATACAATGCCCTCGTCAAATGATAATGACAAAAGTATACCTAAGACATTACAAAAATAAATTTGGCAATGTGTGAATGGAATATGTCAGTGTTATCTACTACCAAAGGGCAGTGAGCATAGAAAAGACATTAACCATTACATAGTCACAACAACTTTAAGATGCAAGAATCATTGATTCAGTCACAGAGTACAATAATGACTGTAGTTATGTCTAAAAAAGCACCAAAAGGTACTGTGAATGTAATGATGAGAGAGACATGGCATCAAAGCCTAGATCAGCTCATTAGAGTCATCATGTTGTGATAGTCTATGAAAGACCTATTATCATCATAGATTAGGACTTGTGTATTTGTAACAATCCCAAATCCTCAAAAGGTCATTACCAAATATGATCACATTCTCAATAAACAATTATGACTGCCTTAAGGATACAATTCTATGGGTAGTAAATTCAAGAAAAAATAGTCATAATTTGTAGTCACACATTAGAAGATCAAAAGCTTCATGAGTTAACAAAAGATGAATAGTATCCTTTTGGAATAGTCCCAATCCCAACATATCCTCTAGCAGCTTAAGCAATGACACAGATCTGAGTTATAACAGTCTAGAAGTAGCTTCTATAGTGAAAGAAAAAGAAGTCTTGAGGGGGGTTACCAAGGATATTGAGCATACAATGAAAAGGTTCAGTGACTAATCAATATATGGTTTGCATATTACAAAATATAGTGATTAAATTCTTTATGATTGGTTGAAAAACATTTAGCAACAAAGAACAAAGATATTATAATGGAGCAACATTTTAGAGAACACAGTCAATATAGTTATAAAAGCAGTAGGGCAACCATTAAAGACATAATCAACACTAAGAAAATCACAAAAGAAACAAGTCTAACACAATGATTCTTTGATAGTCAAAGAGGTATCTTTTATGTTTATAATAGTCTTCTGAGATGGCCCAGATCAGTTTCAAACCAGAAGACAAAGAAAGAATAATCACAGATCTGAGAGAGTACCATAAAGCCACAGATGGAGTCCATGAGTCTACTCGATCAAAAACTTTAGTAGGTAACATTCTATGACAGTCATTTGATCAGTCATCACAAAGGACACAACCAAAGTCAACAGATAGAAGATAGTCATTACATTCAAAATCAACCTCTAATGGATGGAAAGATAGTCATATGCAGTGAATAAGGGCATAAAGAGTCATCGAAGTGCAGTCATACATAGAAAGAGATCAAGGTGAATGATTTGTTGTAAGGCCTAATTTTCAGGTCTGCCTTCAAAGAAGAGAGTAAAACAAAGCATCTTTAGAGTAGTCAAGAGAGATATGAACACAAATTAAGAGAAAAGACATGTTTTGCAAGATAAAGAATATTATTCTTTTGCATTGTAACATCTTTCATGATAGCAAACAAGGACATTGAGGTTACCAACAATAATGATAGTAATAGTACAGTCCCTGTTAAAGATTGCATCTTATAGAAGACATTAGTATGACAGAAGATTAGAGCAGTTAATACATTGTTAACAAAGTGAGTAGATCTTCAATAATACAAACTGCAAAGAAGACTTTTATCAATCTAAGCCAAATCACACAAGTTGTTTCGGTCACAACACAGTTATGAGGAGCATCTTTCATAGTCAAGATGTGAAATCATAGTCATGAGGGAGTTTGGTGAGCATCATAGGTCATTACCACTGTAAGAGCAACAAAATGACAAAATCATTGTCATAATAAGAGAGGATAGTCAACACAAATCGGTGAATATCTTCAAATTTATATAGGGTAGTCACCTCAAAGGGATTGGGTAGTAGTCCAAAATCATCAATGTTGAAGATAAAAGCCAAGGAACAATACATTGAAGACATGAGAGCACCAAGCCCTAGCAATCAAAAGGTCAATGCATAGAGCAGGTGGTCTTTTGACAAAGAGTATATCCACAATGCTACAACTATAGTCACAAAGATTGCAAATAAACCATAGAGCTTAGTCATATTCAGATTTATAACGCCCAATAATAGCATGATAACCCAAAAGCCGATACAAAGGAAGATTATTGGTAAAGTGTATTGATGCTCACAAATGAAATAAATGTAGAGGTATTGTATTCTTCAAAAGAGTGCATATCTTTCACAAAAAAAATCCCTAACAATGGTGACACCATAAATGGGTCTAAATAAAAACAACTACAGTCTGAGTAGAGACAAAGATAATATAGTTCATCAATAGTCAAAACCCTAATGGTAATCCGAATTAGAGGGTACAAAAATAAAAGTATATACAACATAAAATCAAAGTGCAAGCTACTGTTAAAGGTTTTCCTTTTTCTTTTCATGCAAAATACAAAGATATAAAAAAAATATTCAAGTTTGCAGTCCAAATTCCATGCAAGTAGAGCAGTAAGAAAACCCTAATATTTTGCAAAAAAGAAAAGCAAGTGTTCCTGCGATATTTCTTTTCTTCTATAGATAATAGCATGAGAAGGTCACTGAGCACATACCACATAGTTGATTGAACTCAAAGATTCAGTTGAAGACTAGTTCATCTGCAAAGCCCTAGCTCCAAGTTTGAGCAATAATGTGCATGGCGGTGGAGGAGTAGTCTTCTTAGTGAAGACACAAATGCAAAATGAAAAGATTATTAGAAATTTAGGGTTCGAGTTGCTTTTACCCATATGCCCTAAATTTAGGTCTTCACTTTTTATTTGTTTTTTAGAAACAAATCATTGCTATTATATACCGTGGTAATAACTTTAAAATTATTAACCCCATGAAATATGTAAAAGTCCCTCATGCAAGGAAAGCATTTATATGTTTTGCATTATTTAATTTTTTATTTTGATATAAATTTATTAAAGATATAATTTATATAAAAAATCTTAATAAAGTTCTATTAAAATACAAAATTAATAACTAAAATAAATAACTTACTTTAATATTTATTTAAAAACAATATTAATAGTTGTTTTAAATAAATATTAAAATAAAATTATTTTAAAGGAAAAGAAGGCTATTTTTAGCAGTCAGCATCATGGAGATTTTCAGTGGAAGCGGGTTTTCTTTTTCTTAGAGCTATTTTTGGACATCAGGACATGCAAATTCTGTAGACATAGATGATGCTTTTTCCAAGACTATATTTGGTAGTTTGGACAGTTCTATATTTGGCAATAGGGTGTCTTTTTCATGCAGTTTGAGTTGGAGGCCTATTTTCAGCATTAGGAACTATTTTAGGCAGAGTTTCACATGAGTTTTTTATGCTATTTTGGACAAATCCTCCCAAGGCTTTTTCTCATGCAGATTTCATATTAAGGTTTATTGAAGGAGAGTTTTCTATATATTCTTTTCTCCTCCTTCATTTTTCTCTCTGGTTCTTTCTTTTTTGCTTACACATACAACAAAAAAGAATTGTATCTAAGCACTTATCAATTTTTTAGTTATTGTAATAGAGTTATTTCTTTTAGTTTGCAATACAGAGTTATTTTCCTTATCAATATTTCTTTCTTTTTCATTGTCAGGTGAGCGATTTGATAGAGTTATTGTGATTTTTACAATCCTTTGCTCTGTCTCGCTTTTGCTTTGCAAAAGTAGGATAATTTCATTACAGATTCAGGTTGTGGGTTGTGTTCATCTGGTTTCCAATTCTTCACATGTTGTTAAAAATCCTTTTTCCTACATGCAGAAGTTGGATAACTTCGAACCTTTTCACGAAATATTTATGAATTTGGTGATCTAGTTGATTTGTGAAGCGTTTTCATTCTTTATTGCAGCTGCCATAGTTTTAGTGCAGTAGTTAAAAACTTTATCATCTCGGTGTATCACCTCCATTAGGATAAGTTTTATTTCGTATGCAAGCCTTTTAATCCTTTTCTCATAGAAAGAAAGTTGTAGGATTCAAACATTTTCATGAAATATTTATGAATTTGGTGATCTAGTTGATTTGTGAATAGTTTTCATTCTTTATTGCAGCTGCCATAGTTTTAGTGCAGTAGTTAAAAACTCCATCATCTCAGTGTATCACCTCCATTAGGATAAGTTTTATTTCACATGCAAGCCTTTTAACCCTTTTCTCACAAAAAGAAAGTTATAGGAGATTCATCAAGACAGGAAGCCGACCTGATCTCTGGAGGTCTACTTTCAAGATAGGCAACCTGCAGGCCTGAAAGTCTTCCCATGTTTCACATGATTGCTGGGTTTTACACTTAGCCATCATAGGTGCAATCCTTCATGACAACAATACCTCCTTGTGAAGTTTTTTTGTCTCCACTTGGAATTAGCGCTTGACGAAGTCTTCAAAAAAATAGGATGAACGATGCAAGGATGATGTGATAGACCTCAAATGAGAGAGGAAAACCTTCTTTTATACTAGCCTGTCAGAAAAATTTCTAATTTCCCGACATGAGTCGACACAAAGATAGAATTCACGCTCAATTTTGAAATAGGGCAAAGGGTTTTAAAGAGGACCCAATTAGGAGGGACCAGAGCATGGCACCTTGGTCCTAATTAGGACTAGAGTGGGGTGCCCTAGTCCTACACCTATTTAGGGCTAGGATAAGGTGTCATGTGCCTAGAAAAAGTAAAAAATGATGCAATGCATGAGGGGCATGGGCATAATCAGGTCCCAATTAGGCCAAGGGGTGCAAACGCTAAGGTAGGGACCCAATATGGTAAAAATTGTACAAGGGTGCAATTTTATGACACTTTAGGGCCATCATTGCTAGAGGAAGGGCAAGAGCGTGAAGTTGTAGAAGCTTTGCGAGGCATTTCTAAAGAATTTATATATAAAGGTTTTCATATACTATATTATTATTTTTTAAGCAAAAGTGGCAAGCCACTAATGTATATATATATATTAATAAGAAAACTGATTCAAGAGCTCAATAAGGAAAGAATCATGAAGAAAACCCTACATCCTTGCTCAGATACAATGAAAAAGAGGAAAGGAGGCTATGAGAAGAAGCCCCCCGAAGATCCGGAGAGATAGATAGGACCTACCCATAGAATGAGCCTTTTGGAGGCCAAATTTAGAGTAGCAGGTCAGAACGAGACCAGATGAAACCTTAAAAAACCGACCCCCACAACTGGTTATCATGAAGACAGGGAAACGGAAATTTGGTTGTCGGAACACTGAAAAGTTGCCACGACGGGTTTCTGGTTGTGTTATATCAGAACTATGATAACGGTATGTTGTCCTCGTGACCAGTTCATAAAAGAAAAGCCTCCATTACCAGTGCTAGCCGACAGGCTAAGAAGATGGCTCCGCTATCGGTTCTGATATACCAGTGAAAATAAACGCCTAAACCAACACCGGTAAATAAGGGGCAGACAAATTTTTTTGGGTCATACCGGTTGCCGTCAGATTTTCCACCCGTAAAAAATGGAGCATATTCTAAGTAGCAAAAAATAAAGCCAGAATAACTTTACTCGTCCATGGTAGCGTCCTCCTGGGTCTGAATTACAGGGGCATCGAAGGCGAGCAGAAAGGAGGTAGTCCATCCTATGGCTTCATCCTACACCGGTGCGTTGAGGTCTGGCACCCTATCTGTAGCCCGTCCCCTTTCCACAGGTTGTGAAATTGGCAAATAGGGATCAATGTTTTCTATTTCCAGGATCACCATGAGAGCTCCAACTTTAATTTTGACTCTGTACACAATGTGGTCATCCAATTGTCTGCCGAATTGATGCAGGCCATTCTTCACATGGCGGAAGTTTTGCCCTTCGAGGGCATGTTTTATTCGGTCATAAAGTACCATGTAAGCATGGCTAGATTGAATAAAGTGATGAGGAAAGAGGCCCCCAAGGAGCGCTGACCCCTGCCATAGATTATATTTTACCAGGGCTTCATGGAACGAGGTCAGCACAAGAACATCTTGTCTTACCAATTTAAAGAACACTAGTTCAAGCAGGGGAATAGATTGCAAGAGATCTAGAGCATTTGACAGAAAAGAACTGAGAGGTTGATAGGGATAAAGAATCCTTTTGGCTCGGGGGGATAAAATCTCCTCACCGATGAAGTCTTTGACAACTCTTCTCAATTGTGGATTGTGCAGAAGAAAAAGTTGGTCGAGGTCCCTGTCATTGATGTGTCCATGAAAAGCCGCCGAGGGTTCTAAAATTTGCATTGAAACTTGATCGTTCCATGGCATATACTCCCAATGCATTTGCTTGCACCCTACGCAAGAGCCGTTCTCCATATTGTAGAGAACTGAGATACTTCAAAAATTTCCACTGAGAACTGTGTATATAAAAACAGGCTGGTTCCATTTATAAACAAAAATTACCATCTCGAATTGCAATAAATGATTGAACTTTTAGGATCATGTTTCCGTTTCTTGCATTAATTTGTGACAATAATGCAATCGAGAGGATGTGTGAGAGGCTTAAGTTTGTTTTGCCCCGTGTGAAGTGACGTTATGAAAATCCCAGAGTATTTGGCACTAAAATTTCATTCATACCATCTACAAAGTGCATTTAAAAGCATAAATGCTAGTGTTCTGTCAGCCTTCTTGTACACAGGCACCGGTTAAATGCTTACATGTGAGTATTTATTAGGAAGTAATTTGTGATTAGAGTGTTGTACTTTCCTTTTGTACCAATTCAAGCAATTTGGGAAAAGAAGACAATTTAGTGGGAATTGCAACCAACTCAACTGAAATGCCATGGCAACCCATATTTGCTAACATGTCAGCAATGGAGTTGCCGTCTCTTAATGTGTGGTTGACAATATAGTCCAAAAAAGTGTCAAGAATATCCAAGGTGTGCTTCAAAACATATGATAGATGCTAGGTCTTAGATCTTTTTGAGGTAATTGAATTGATAATAAATAATGAATCCCCTTCTATGTGTATATTGGAGAATCCACACTTCCTTGCTAACACCAGACCAACTAGAAAGGCATTTGCCTTCGCCAAGTTATTTGTACCTAGAGGGATGGGTGAATCTTGGAAAGCACACATTTTGCCAAATTGATCTTGAATGCAAACTCCAATTCCTGACTTCCCTAGGTTTCCACGAGAAGAGCCGTCGAAGTTGATCTTAAAGAAATTAGGTGCTAGGGGTACCCATTTTATGGACGACCTATCTCTCACATGAGCTGAGGACCAGTTCGGGGGAGTCCCTATTGGAAAAATAATACCATTCCATGATTTTGCAATTACCTTATCCCACCGAGTAAATGACTGGATGTCCTTGGAATTAGTGAGAGAAGAATTTATGATTTCTGCAATCGAATTTTCCAATTTGATAAAAACCATATACTATATTATTAACGGTTTCATGTGCCTATTTTTTGGCTAACCGTGTCCTTTGTTGTCATTGATCCCCCTCACACAACATATCCCACAACATCATCATCCTCTTTCCCTTGTATATACATAAATTTAGCTTGTATAGTGGGAGGTATCATAGACAGTTCAAAAACAATTGAAATACACAACTCTAAATTTATAAAACCCTCAACTAATATATGTATGTATGTATGTGTGTATGCATGCATGTGTGTGTGTGTATGTATGTATGTATGTATACATACATGCCTAAATTAATTAAATCATATTTAATTCATTCCCCCCTTCATCCATTTAATTAATTTATTAATTAATTATATTCTTCTCACTTCTTCTAAAGTTTGATTTATTTTAATAAATCAAACTCAACCTTAGGGAATATTCCAATTCTATGCTTAATCCCAATTAGTTAAATTAATTCATATTTAATTAAAGTAATTTTGTGATTCCTACAAACCGACCTTTTAATCCCCCTCATTAAGATAATTAACCCAAAGCCTGATCCCCGTTAGTATTTATTCAAATTTTAAATACTACACACTTACCTAAGTCCACATGTGACTCCCCTCATAAATGACTTGCATGCACAAGTAATTTCACCTATGCACCTCACCTTTGACCAAGGGGTGCTCACACATGTCTAAGGATGCTCTTCCCCATGAAGCCACCCTACACCTTTCCCTTTTAGTCTGCATGTCATAACCAACTTTTCTATAGCCCTTACACTTTGATAAAAGTGTTTCCACTTGTCAACCTCATGGAATTCCCAAGATTCTCTCACACGTGTGTGAGAACACCTTGCCCTCTTCCCCATGACAAGTGGACTTCCCAAGATTTTCTCACACGTGTGAGCACATCTTGCCCTCTTCCCCATGACAAGTGTTCTTCCCAAGATGTTCTCACACATGTGTGAGAACACCTTGTCCTCTTCTCTATGCCACATGTCAAAAGGCTATGTGCCTTGTCCACTTCATCTCCTCTCCTTCTATATAATCCCTTCATAATCCTTTTAATCTTGATTGTTCATTTTGAATCTTCATAGTCTACAAATTTAAGGCTTTATTCATCCCAAATCATCCACTTTTCATTTCACTCTTATGCTAGGCTTTTAGTCATAAATCTATCCCATTAGTCATAAATCATATCCATTATCCTAACACCCTTATCATGTCAAAATCATTATCCACCCATCCTTATTTTGTTATGAAAATGTGATAAATCCACATTTCATCCTCCATGCAATCTCCTACTCTTCATTCGTCAATTTTGGAGCAATGAGGTTCATGAAGATGAGGAGGACAAGGAAGAACAATGACAATGATAGCGCCATGAGGGAAGTATTCTTCGTTTATTTGTTTATGTTTCTCATATGCTTATTATTCTTTGATAATTATTGAAAATGGTTTATTCTTTTATGTTATTCTTCCTTGATAGTTGCATTGCATTTGGCATACCTGGTTTTGATGCTTTGATAGATGTCCATATCCAGTTTCAAAACTGCAGTTTAAAGGATTTTGAATGCCCATAAATATGCTTGGACGAGGTATATATATTATTATCTCAATGCTACTTTCCTCCCAGATTGTGAAATTTCTAGTTTATAGTGATGTTTGAAATATTGGAGTTGATTTTATTTCCAATCTTAGTGTGCTTATTCCTTTTCTCTGATGTTGTTGTTGTGTTGCTTTCTAATGTATTCGCAGGTAGTGTCTCCAATTTTTTTCAAATCACACACAGATAAGTGATAGTTCCTTGTATGAATTTAAGTACACAGGTTTCATATTCCACGCAAATTTCTATTTGACGTGGTCTCTTGTTGGATGGGAGTCTCTTGGTGCATGCCTCTCTAATCTTGGTGTAAGCTAATATGTGTGGCGACTATTCTAAAATGCGGGCATTATCATAGTGCATAGACTTCTCTTATACCATTGCTCATTATTTCTCTATGTGAGACATCATCTTGGCTTCTAAAGACTTTGCTACAAAATCTTTCTGTTGCATCATTTTTAATGCCTTATTTGTTTTACACCTACGCTAGTCCATTTGCTTGAAATCTTCTAAAGCCTTTTCAATGTTTTATGCCTTTTCTTTGCTTTTGTGTTTTACTGATCCTACCATCATTACATCTCACAACATGACATTCTTTTGAGGAATTTTGCCAAACAATCCACTTGCATTGTTTGTCCTTCCACATTTTTCAGACGCTAGTAGAGAATTGGCTTTACACCTGGTAGTTGCATTGGCTTGCATTGACCCGACAACTTTTAAAGCCTTTTCAACACTATATTTAGTGAATATTATGTTTATATTTAATGCATACATTTAGTGCTTCTAAAACTGTCCCTTTGTTGCGATCCTCCAATACTCTACTCATTGTTATTTATGCTTTGCTAGAAATTCACACCCTTAATCGTGGGTGCTAGTTCAAGTATAGTTTTGTTTTCTTTGTGTGATATTTGTGTTTATCAGGGACCATTTGGGTTGCACCGTCTTTATTGCGAAGGCTTAATACTATCTTGAATTTACTTAAATGGATTTGTTTGTTAATGATAATGTAATGGTCTAGCAGTAGATTGATATGTCTTGTTGTTTGATTCGATGGATGGGGTTGATTTATGTCGTTATCTTTGGAGGTTGTAGTGCGTGACACTTATAAATTGGAAATTTCTCCCTTAGCATGCGATATGCAAGTTGAATGACGATTTTTTTTGGGGGGTTTTATTGCTTAATGGAATAACAACTTCACATCAATAGACTTCATAAAAATACACCTTACATCATGTTGTAATCGATATACATACTATGCACAGACAGAGAGCCTGCTCATAAAAATTGTAAAGTTGGGCTTTTATGCCTGTCAATTGCATTTGCATGAAAGTTTTTACATTTGTTTCAAAGTTCACATTTTAACATAGGTGGAAAGGCTGATTGAAACGGTTGTGGAATTGACTTTACCCCTGTCATTTGAATTTTCTCGCAAGTTTTTCTTTGAAGACCTTTGAAGTGAGGGTTGGGAATTGGAGATAAGGGAGGTCATTGTTGAAGGTTGAGGGAATTTAACTATACACCCAAGAATTGCACTTGCTAGAGAGTTATTTGTTCCAACAAATCTATTTTATGCATATTTGATAGTTATGGATTTGATGTTTTAAAGCCTTTTAAATGAACCTATCTTGTGTATATTCTATAATCATTATCTTTGAGACAGAGACACCTATTGGAGGCATACTATCAAAAACTTCATTTGTCATGTATATGCTTCTATGTGCATGCATAAAGAATTTTTAACCATCGATTTTTGGAGTGTAAGCGTAATTTTGGAGGAAGAGAGTATGAAGGTTGAATTTCTTGAAGATTGGAGTAAAGGTTTAAAAGTTAGATATTTGGAGCACTCAATCATAAATGAGTGTAAAAGTTTAACTTTTGGAGCATCAAAGATTAAAGGTTCAAAAGAAAAACTTGCAAGAATAGATCGCATTAGCTTTGTAAGTTTAATTTGGCTCTTCCAATTATTTGGTCAAGTCATTTTTTTTAATTTGATTGTTGCTAACTCTTGTCTAACATGACGAATTATCTGGAATAGCCAGATAAGGGTGTTGTTGTTATTGGTGATGATGATGAGGTGGCTCAAAGTGGTGAAGGACCCTGCAAAAGGACCCGAGGGAACATGAAGAAAAAGGCAGCTTTTCAGATTTTGGATCATAAAGCTATGAAGGTTACTGCCGATACCATGAATGCCCTAGAGGTTGAGGTCACTGAGACCCTCAGAAGCATAATGTAGTTGGGTTGTTTTCTATTTCTGGGTTTGGTCTTTCTGCTGTCTTTTTGTGCCCGACTGGGCTTTTGCTGTCTCTTTGACTGCTGTTTTCTATGCCTATCCTTGCAGCCCATTTTCTTTTGGATGTTTCTTTCTGATTCTATACCTCTTAGAATCATTTTGTAAAGGGTTTCGGGGCCCCTTCAAAACCTATTTTTGCCTTAATCCAAAACTCTTGTCTAACCAAGGTGCAGGTGTAGGATCTCAAAGAGGGTTTTCTAACAAAATTGTTTGTAGGTTTCTCAAAGTGTGAAAATTTGTGATCTTTCTTTAAAAATCATTTAATTGGGCAAATTGATCAATCCTAGGATAGTCACCTTTATTTTGTGCAACAAATGGTTTAAAAAGAACAATCACATTTTGCAATTTGGGTTAAAACAAAAATTCACATTGTCATTTTGCTACAAATGGTTTAAAAAGAACAATCACATTTTTGAATCTTGGTTTAAAATGAACAAATCACCTTGTCATTTTCAGGTTTTTAAAATGAATTCACATTTTGTGATGAGGGATTAAAACCAACAAGTATTTTTCGTGTTTGGTGCACTTTCACATCCATAGGGTGGACCCACTGTTACACCAAGTATCCTCTCCCCTCGCCTTCGTGGACCTTGTGTGAAAGAGAAAGGTGATTAACAACACTTGCCTTTTATTTTTGAGTAGAGAATCACCCCTTGGGGGCCTCATCACCTCAAGGGAGTGTTTCAAAATTGAGGCACGTTGGGGATATCGTCTCTCCTAACGGGTCTCGAGTGTTGTTTTTTGAGCCGCTGTGTAAATATGTTGGTCAAACGACAGTAGTGTTATGTGAATTCGACTATGTGGAGGCCTTTCTCTGCACCAATAAGCTCAATTAAAGTCTTAAGTGGCTTGCTTTGTGGATTTGTTGTTGGACTGGGATCCCTCAGAAACTTAATACACACCTTGTTTTAGTAGCCCAAATATCAGTTGCTTGTTGGTGTAGGAGGTCGGACCTGTAAAGCTACCCCAACTCGTACCATTCAAAGTAGAGATAGATGTCCCCCAGTTCACAAGATCTTCTAATCTTCAAGGCATGAGATTCTGACATGCCCGAGAAGTGAGTGTCATGGTGGGGGAGCCAGTGCTACGAGATCTTTATCTATCCACTTGGTCTAGGTATTTGGAGAAATCCAAGTGGGGATCTAACAAGTAGAATCCTATTTCTACCCGAAATTGAATGTCTTCAAGTGTCTGCAATTGTTGAAACCTATTCCGTTCAAATCTAGGTTAATCTAAACTCCCCTTTATCTTGTGCTTGCTCAAAGTGTTAAAATTTGGCCAATTTGCTTTATTGTTTGATTTTTGTTTCCAAGAGACGAATTTATGAGTTTGACACAAACATATCACAAATTTTCCAATGCGTTGTATCCTCAAGTCCCTCACACATATCAAAAAGCCCATTTACCCCTGATTCAAAAAGAAACCTAGCCAAAAAGAGATCTTAGAGAAGAGAAGCTTTCTCTACAAAAATGTTGAGCTCCTATTAGAATATTGGACATTCCTACACAAGTATCACGACTTTTCCCATGATTTTTCCAATGAGTTTGAAGAAGAGCCTCTTAGAACAATAGCCCATAACCAAAGACTAGGCTTGTCTCAATCCATCAACAAAAAATATTGTATCCCACTGTCTCATCTCCCTCATACGCCGATCACCTATCCATAACCTGTCACTTGTCATCTTTTTCTCTTGATCCATTTTCCCACCATCTTCTTCCAAATCTAACCTTTCATGCTTCATGTGGACTTAGTGCAACCATCTAGAATTGACCTTATAATGACAATCTATCAAATTGAATCCAATCATCATCATCCCTAAATCAAGGTTGAAACTTTGCAAAAGTTATTCTAGATCTTTTCGTCCTTTGAAAATCCCTAGTTAGTCTAGTACTTGATAAATTACTTATCTCAAGTATTATTCCTAATTAGCTTTAATCCTTTGTGGTTGATCAAAACCCTTATTTGCGTCCGACCTTACTTAGGAACATAAGTCTATCCTGAGTTAGCAAAGACCCAATCAAATCCAATCTTAATCAAATGATCTAGATTCAACCTAGCTATGTTTTAACCTTTCTTTATAGCCAAATCATTGATCTCTACACCTTATCTAATCTTTCTTGGAAAAATTTCCTATCCCAAGTGAATGAAGATTTTAATCCAACCTAATCCTAATCAAAGGATCAAGGTTCAATCCAAATCCAACATCCAATCCTATTCTAAGGTTCATTTTTTTCAAATCAAAGTACTAAGTCCTAAGTCTCATATCCATTCATCTAGCATTTTCATCTCCAACCATCTTTTCACTCTCACCATTTTGAACTCACCCTTGTATAGTCTTGATGTGCGCCCAAAAGAAAAAGATGGCTTTTCAAAGAGATGAACTCCTTGATCCCAATTCATATGTTGAACATGAAATTCAAGACGAATAAGTCTTTGTGGACCACCCTGAACATTCACCTCATCTACAAGCTTTCATTCATGACCCATTTAATCAATAAATGATGAAAAAGCTAATCCAAACCAATCCTAGCACCTTCCTAGGGGATCTCATTATGTCTTGGGCAAGACTTTTGGCTGACTTTGATAGGACCATCCTTGATACACCCATGATAGGTGATTTTGTTGATAAACCTATTCTTAACACCCTCATCAATCCATAATCAAAAAATTCCATACCTCCAAGCACTACTAATACTACCATCCCACCACCCGTGACATTCATACCTTTGAGTAATGTAGTTCAATACACCAACACAAGCATTCCACTTGTTAGCATCACACTCATTTCTTGACCTCCAACTACTTTGAAAGCAACCACATCTTCATACCAATATATTAGTAGTGGCATTCCACTAGTGTCTTCTCATATTCCATTAATCCTTAATTCCAACAATAGTTATCACCACATTCCATATCAAAACATTGACACATCCCCATTACCTGACCTAGAAAAAGAGCTTCAAGACATGAGGAATGCGATCAAAACCATGAAGGACGGGACTCGTAAGAAGACATATACCTTCGAAGAAATCTATCCTTTCCCCTTCGATCCGTCACTCTCATTGATTCCTTACCCACCAAGTTTTGAGATGCCTAAATTTTATAAGTATAGGGGCAAGGGAGATCCTAGAGAACACGTTAGGGAATTTCATATGGCCTGCTGAGAGGTCTTCTATAGTGATTTTTATCTAAGGTGACTCTTCCCAAAGAGTCTGAGTGGACTTGCTTTTACTTGGTTTGCTGGATTACCCCATGACTCCATTACATCATTTCTTGACCTTATCAGAAAGTTGGTGGCTCATTATGAGTACAATATCAAGAATGGCGCGTCTATGGTCAACCTATGTAACACTAAACAAAGGAATGGAGAAACCTTCACTAACTTTTTGCAAAGGTGGCAAAATCTTATTTAAAAGTTTGCTTGTGATATCCTTGAATCCTATCAAGTGGAGTTGTTTCAATGCAACCTTGTACCAAAAATGTCTCATACTTTAAGTTGCTAATGTCTAGAGATTTTCTAAGAGGTCTCTAAAAAAGACCTAGCACTAGAAAACGTTCTTCTTGAACAAGGGATCCTTAAATCATACCAAAAAGACTCCCAGAGATCTTCATCCTATGACAAACCTAAATTTTGGTCCAAGAATAAAAACATCATCAATGATGGTGTGACTGACACCAAATGTGTCCAAGACATTACCATTTAATCAAATCCATAAAACAACAACAATTGATCCAATCCCCAAAATCTGAACAATTCCTGCCATACCATATTCATTCCCAATCGACCATCCCGTCCTAACAATCAATCTTAGCGAGAGTACACCCCACTTGCTGAGCCCATAGAGGTGGTCTTTAAAAACCTATTCCAAGTTGTTGCAGTGGTCTTTCTTATGACTGGCACCTTTGACGAAAATATACCAAAACCTCAATGGTACAACGAAAAAATGAATATTGTGATTACCATCATGTCCAGGGTCATGCCACTCGAAAATGCATGAGGCTAAAAAATTACATTTAGGATCTCATTGACAAAGGCGATATTGAAATTCTGACCAAAAACACTAATGCCAATGACAAGCTAAAAATGTACCAAGATCCTTTCCCTAAACATGGCAAAGATAAAGGTTCATCATCTCATATGGTTTCTTATGACTACACCAACAACATGAGATTTGACTCCCTTGTAGGTCGTATCAAACCTTCAGAACACCATGTTAATACCATCACCATTTAGGGAGCAGATTCCACACCTACACCTCATTGAGGAAGGATCACTATTTAGGGTGCACCTACCTCTTTGTCATCCAACAACCCACCTCCCAGAAAGATATTTATTCAAGGAGTCTCTCCTAATCCGCCCCCTTTGAACAATTGTAATGTAACCACCAAAAAAGAAAGGGTAACTATCCAAGGCACTTCGCCTCCATCTTCATCCTCTACACCATCCACCTCTTGCTACAATGTTATTAATCACCTTGGTAAGATGCCTGCACAAATATCCATCTTGGAACTCCTCAAAACTTCACCCATTCACAAGGAAGTCCTTGAACAATCATTATTGGCCTTGTGTGTATTGGATAATATCAATGCCACACATTTTCAGGCTCTAATCAGTAACCTCACAACGCAACATCACCTCGTATTTGCCTGCAAAGATGTTCCATCTGATGACCCCTCACACAAAAATCCTCTCCATATTGAGGCCATTATACAAAAACACAAAATCAAGAGGGTTCTTAGAGATGGTGGATCTGGTAAATTGATCAAGCAGTCAGGATTCTCTAAAGACCTTGTGGATGCTATAAGAAAAATTACTATCAAGGCATATGATGATGCTAAAAGAGTTTCTAAAGGCACCATTAAGCTTCCACGTCAGGTTGGCCCAGAAATAGTGGATACAACATGTCAAGTATTGGACCTTGATCTCCCATACAATATTCTTCCTGGTCACCCATGGATCCATTCCATCCAAGTCATCCCTTCCACATACCACCAATTCTTAAGGTTTCCCTACAATGGCCAAGAGGTCTTGCAGATTCCCAACCTTTCCAGTATTACAAGCTGCTAGAGGGGAAACACATTCATCATTGCCCACTAAATTCTCTCGCTTCCACAACATCCACCACTCCTCCCATTGATCCTTCCACCTTAAATCCTAATCCACTCAAGATCAAGGACACAATAATTGACAAAGGTTGTGGAGAGTATAGTCTAAAAAACAAACTCTATGTGGGGCACCTCCTTGCATCTGCTAAATCATATGGTAGACCTAAATAAATTGAACTTACATAGAAAACTACCATGCAGTGCAAAAAGACAACTTTCCAACAGTGGAGTCCTTTAGTGTAGATAGCATGGAAATTGATGTAGCCTCCTGATTATATTGAGAAGAAGATGATGATCCAATAGGTATTCCTAGAGATAAGTATCCTAAAGCTTTTTCTATGGCAGACAAGATGGGCTACAAAGGACATGGTCTAGGACCTCAAGAGAAAGGTAGAAAAGAACCCATTGCACTTGTTTCATACAAATACAAGAGAGACTTGGGTTGTTCTCACGTATAAAATATTACTATCATTGTTGCTCTGATCGCCCAACCTTCTGATGTGGATGATTATGATGAAGAGGAGTTCTATGAAGTGCCTTACGAGTACCTTGATGACTTTTTCTTCAAAATGCATATCATGACCATCACCCCCTCCATCCCCGATGAACTCTCTCTTGTTTACCCTGAACTAACCGATTGGGACCAATAAGGACCTCCGACTATTGACATATGCATAGATGATAATGCCATCTTAAAACTTTTAGAGATGTAAAACTTGGAAGATCACACTAAAGTTTGTGATATATGGCTACATCAAAACACATACTTTGGCATTCAAGTCAAATCCCTTAGTTGTAAAAGTGAAAATAAAAATAAAAATCCAAAGTCTCTTGGTGAAAACCTCAATGAGGCACCCTTGGACCATGCAAAAGTAAAAAGAAAAGATATATCCTCTAGTGAAAACTTGAAAAAGACGCTAGAGGATGAGGAAATTAACTTGTCACTCATGGTACTTCCTCTTGACACATCATCCATGTTGATTGAAGACACTGAATAAGTGAAGCTTGAAACTCTTGAAAATCCCAAGAATACATTCATGGAAAAAACACTGAACAATCAAGAGTGACAAAACACCATAGCCTTCCTTCAAAACACAAAGAAAAACTTTGCTGGGTCCTATGCAGACATGTAAGGGTTGAACCCAGAGCTGGTAGTGCACCACCTTGTTGTACGCCCTAATGTTAAACTTTTTGAGCATAAGTTATGAAAGATGCATCCTCAAATTTCTCTATTGGTCAAAGCAAAGCTGAGGAAAATGCTCGATGCAGGATTCATATGCCCTATTGATTATCCACAATTGGTCTCAAATATAGTACCAGTTGGTAAGCTGATTGGGGGCATCTACATATGCAATGATTTCAAAGATCTCAATAGGGCATGTCCTAAGGATGACTTAATTTTTCTAAAATCGACATGATAGTTGATCTCACAACAAGAGATGAGATACTCTTCTTGATGGATGACTTTTTCAGTATACAACTAGATCAAGGTCGCAACCGAAGACTAGCATAAAATTGCCTTTACTTCTCCATGGGGTACCTTTTTCTACCAAGCGATGCCTTTTGGGTTGAAGAATGTCAGCACAACATATCAAAGACTTATGACAACAATATTTCATGACCTCTTACATGACATTATGGAGGACTATGTGGATGATCTCCTTGGCAAATCCAAAACAAGAGAAGGACACATTGCAGTGTTGACACAATTATTTGAACCTTGAAAAGTACAAACTTTTTAAAAAACCCAAAGAAGTGTGTCTTCAGGGTCTCTTCCAGAAATCTTTGTGTTTTCATTGTGTCTACATGAGGCATCAAAGTCAATTTTATAAAGGTGAAGGCCATCCTAGAAATGCCTCCTCCCAAGACTCTTAAGTAGCTACGTATTCTACAAGGTAGAACTCAATATATTGGATGATTCATAGCCCAAATTGCTAAAAAATGCCACCCAATTGCTCACCTACTTCGTAAAGACACAAGATTTCAGTGGGATTGTTTATTCCAAAAAGGATTTGATATACTCAAAGAATATCTCATTGCATCACAAATCCTCATGCCTCTTGTATTTGATAGATCTCTCCTCTTGTACATATCAACAACAATAATCGTACTAGGGGCACTCTTAGCACATGCAGACGTTCAAGGTAAAGAACATGTTGTCTACTACATAAGATGTATCCTAGTGGTTTATGAGCTGAACTACACATCAATTGAATGATCTTTCCTCACCATGGTTTTTAGCACACAGAAGCTTCGACACTCTATGCTCAATTAAAAAACCAGGCTCATTTGTAAAATCGACCCCTTGAAGTACCTGCTATGAAAGGCAGCTCTTACAAGCAAAATAGAAAATTGGGTAATCATACTCAGTGAGTTTGACATTGAGTATGTAGATAGAAAAGAAATCAAAAGAGAAGTTATCACAAATTAGCTAGTAGAACCATTCATTGAAGCAGACCATCCTCTCATCATAGACTTCCCTAATGATGCCATAATGACAATTGCACAAACCAATCCCTGGAAGCTATATTTTGATGGTTCCTACATGCAATGAGGATCAAGTGTAGGCATCTTATTTGTCACCCCACATAGACACTACATTCCTAAGTCCTATAAGTTGGCCTTTCCATGCACCAACAATATCTCTGAGCATGAGGTCCTCATAATAGGACTTCCTATGGCCATCACATGGAAAATCACAAACATATGTGTGTATGGAGACTCTCAGGTAGTAGTTCGACAGGTCAATGATGAGTATCAGATGAAGGATGACAAGATTCTCCCATATCATCATATGGTTGGAGACCTTAAACAACATTTTACTTCAATCCATTTTGAGTAGATTCCACGAGCAACAAATAGAGCTATAGAATCCATGGCTACCATTCAATCCCTATTGCAAATGCTAGAGAACAATATAGGATGTGAATTTCTAGTTGAACATCTCTTGGTACCTATATACTATATGAAATAATATGAAATGGTCTATAAACTTTTTGGTCCCAACTCTCCCTGGTATCAAGACACATATGCCTACATGAAAAACCAAGCCATCCCCTCCCATCTCACTAAAACCTAGCATCAAACATTCATCCGTCGATCCTCTTGCTACACTATGATGGACTTGAAAAGCACTGAGGGGGGGGGGGGTGAATCAGTGACACCAAATTAAACACTACTTCAAACACGAACTGGTAGATGAATTTAACAAAGCTTTTAAACACAATGCATGCAATCCAAAATGATATAACAACATCCACAAAAAGTAAAGCATCCACCATAACACAAGTGTTTATACATGGTAAACCCAAATAGGTAAAAACCATGGTGAGATGGAACTCACAAGTTAACTATTTGCAGTAATAGATAACTGACCGGTTAAGGTCTACAAAGTGCTCTGCTAGGAGCGGATCTTGTTAGAGATCCCAAAGCTTGATTAGAAGCTTATACCCTATTAAGAGTAGTACCCTATTAGGAGTAACCTCGCTGGAGGATTTAAGAATCCAAACTAATGGATCACCTTATTAGAGGATTTATACATTGAAGCTTGTTATAGCTTACCCGGTTAAGGGATTTGATTCTGTTATAATGGTTAGAAAACAACAAGAATGGTTTGATCTGTTCTAAGTAGCACAATACTTGCTTGATCAGATCCTTTTAAGTACATTCAACACTGCTCTTCAACATACTCTTCATCTTAACACTTATCGCTCTTCAACAAAAACTTTCCCTCTTCATGCATACCATCAGTTACATAACATCTCTCTCAAATGATTCACTAAGATGTCTTTAAATAGACATTCAAATCTTATGTCAGCCTAAGGAAATCATGACACAATTTCCAAGGTGCAGTATATCTAGACAAGTAATCATAACTCATCACAAAAATTACCGCCAAGTAGTCGGTGCTGGGAACTCATCACAAAAATTAACAAATACCAGTTGGAACAATTAATACTGGTTTGAATAAAACATATGAACTGTTGTCCTTGAGTCTCCGCCTGATCTCCATCTTGATCTTCATCTTGATGCTTAGTATAACCATAGGTTGTCTCTTATGCACATACCGGTTGACATAAAGTACCAGTTAGAGATAAACCTCTAACATACCAGTTGATAGTGTAAACAATTGAAGTTACACCTGTAGTCAATATAATCATATGTGTGTGTGAGAGTGTTTCATCAATGACAACAAGTGATAAATTCATTACAATCATCATCAAGCCAACAATCTCCCCCTTTGGCATTGATGGCAATACCAAGAAAATTTTCCAGTAATACTGCTAAGTGTGCATGCACAACAAATTTACACATTTACTCATACTCCCCCTTAATGCATACATTATACAAAATTTTTAGAAACACACATACATATTTCTACTCCCCCTTTGACAACAATGCCAAATTGAAAAATCAATATATATATATATATATATAATTTGTATCACAGTGCTTAGCATATAGCAAGTCTCATGAAAATAACATTGTAGCTTGTCTTCAATTGTGACAAAGTGTTTGTCCATGAGTCCAACATGTTCTCTATATACTTGAATGTAGACAACAGTAGTGAATGGAATTCTTTCGTTGAGTCTAGCGTGCAGGTTTCAAGGGTTGCTAAGATAGCTTCTGCATTGGAGTAGGCTCTCTGTAATATGTCTACTTGTGATGTGAGCAGACTCTTGAGTTCCTTTAGAGACTGGAGTCTCTTAGCCTTCTCATTATCATATATATGCAATCTATTATACAAATCATCTACAAATTTGTTAAAGGTAAGTATAGAGTCCTGGAGTGGGACATATGCCTTGCATATCCTTTCTAGCTCTTACTCTATTTCTGTTTGTCTTTTTGAAATGTCAGAATAAAAGAAAGAAATATTAGAGGTGGAAGCAAGATACTTTCCTCCTATTTCAATTGTATTTCTCAACAAATCCTTATTGTGCGACAGAGCCATTTTCCCACTATCAATATCCTTTGCTAGTTTTTCTCCATACTTCTTCTTGTGATTCTTTTCAGCATACAGTTGAGCAACATCTTCTAGTGACTTGATTTGATCAAATGCATCTGCAACTAATTGACCAAGTTTACTAATGGGTGTAGAAAGGTGCTATAGATGTTTCCAGTAGTAGACCAGACAAAATTTCTACTACATTCTGAATTGTCTCTGCTTCAACCCTTTTCTCTTTCAATCTCTTCTTATGCTATCTAGATTGCATAACATTATCAATCTTCAACATTTCTGATGAGATCAAAGTGTTCATATCAATAGGTCCTGAAATACTTAAAGAATCATCATCATCATCTTCAAGTTATTTTTGCTTTGCCAGTTCAAGGTATACAACCTTAATGATAGATTTCTCTGTATTTTGCTCTGTTGTCTTTTCAGGTGACTGTGTGGCAACATTTTCAATAGTTTCCTTCTGAATTTCTTGAATGAACGGTGGAGATTGGGGTTTCTCTAGTTGTTCTGTTGCCGGTGGATTGTCCACTTTTAGTTGAGTAACCGGTTGCTCAACTAGTGTAACCTGTACATTAGTGATTGCTGGGGGCTCCATATCTGGTACAGTGTTGTCTCTAGATAGGTCCACTATATTTTGAATGTTATCATCAACAAGAATAATGGAATCATCCTTCTTCTTGAGCGGATAGACTTCATCAAGTTGAATAATCTCCTCTTCATCCATTTCCGGTGGAGTAACATCATCAGTAGCATTATCCTCATTCATAGAGGATTGGATGAGCTCTTCCACCCATTTGATTTCATAGGCTATATGATGAGTCTTAGTCTCAATGATTGCTCTCTTTCCACTGAGTAACTTCAGTCTCCTTGCTTTGAATGTAAATTGAGATTTGTATCGAACAACTAAAGCACTAATATCATCCTTAGGAAAATATTCTACAAATACCTTATCAATGATTTCTTTTCCTAATTTAATAGCTTCCTCCCATTTATTCAAAAGAATAGTATTCAAAGAATCTGAGATATCCTTTTCTAATTCATGTGGATATCTACTGTAATGAAACAAATGAGTGATTACCTATTGAATCACTCGCTCTTTCTCATTTTCAATGAAGGAATCAAAATGCTCCTTTACATTGTCAAACCTATTCCTCCTTAGTGTCTTCATTGTCCTTTCAAAATGGGTTTCAAGTTTGAAGGATGCTATATCAATAGGCACAATTTCCTTTGGTACTTCATTAACCTTCTTGGATATTCTGCCAAGTGTCTTTGCCTTCTTTGGTTCTTCATTAGAATCCATTCCCTCAGATTCTGGTTGCAAAATTAATTTTTTGCCTCTCTTCTTTGTCTCTTTCTTAGTATATACCTTGGGTTACGGTTCCTTTTTTATTAGGACAGTCTTGGTACCCCTAGTACTCTTTGTTGGAGATGCTTCATTGGGCTTTTTATTCTTTCCTTCTATACTTTTAACAGGTGCAGTACTGGTTTGTGCAGGTGCCTCTTGGATTGCCACAATGTCCAATTTTGCCTGCTTTTTGTCTATAGGCGATGCTAATAGGGTATTAACATAACCAACCAGTAGATCATGGTTAACCTCATAACTCATGTCTTCCATTTCTTCTTCTCTTAGCTCAATTGCTTGCATTAAGCAAAAGTCAGTGGTAACGGTGAAGATTATGTCCTTCTCAAAGTGTTTTACCACTTCTTCCGATAGCCACATTCTCATACTCATCTTCTTTTGGAACCCATTAAAATACCTATTCAGGGAAGCATGGAAAGTATTCCTTATAGCCTTGATGTTGTTCTTAATTTGTGCAGAGACCGGTGAGTCCTTTGACCACTCAATGTCTCTAATTCCTGGTAGAAAGTTTTGAAAATAAAAGAATAATTTGACAAATAGCTGACCATAATTGAATTTTTGACTGTTATCCTTTTAAACTGATTGCAAATTTTGAAATAATTGCCTTCTGATAGCTTCATAGAGATCATAGTCTACATTATCAACAATCATTCTGTGAGCAGTATGAATTGCTATAGATGGAACACTATTAAGTCTATTGGAGTAAAATACTTGGTAGCCTATCACCATTGCTGCTAGTTTTATTGTAGGGTCTCTAATATTGTTGATAGAAAAGGCACACTTATCAAGAGTAGAACCGGTTGAGTTGAAGACAGTGTTCTTAGAAATTTTCCTTAACTCAGGTACTTCACCGATTGAGAAATAGCCAGTCACAATCTGAATGGCTTCCTTTGTAATTGTGTGAGTCCTTTCTAAGTATATGTTTTCTCCATGAACTCTACTCAAAATTATTCTGATATGTGCTTCTTCTAAATCTTCAAGAAAATAGGAGGCATTATGAAAACCCTTTTCGGAAACCCTAGCATACTATGTCTTAACTTTACCGTTCTCATCACAAAGTGACTTCAACTGTGTGTAGATGCACAAAGATCCTAAATCTTCTAACTTGCAGTCTATATAACCAGACAAATCACCTTTGACCAAAACTTCACTTGGAACTTGCGACAATGCATTATATGACACAATTGGTTTTGCCTTTGTAGCTTCTATAGGCTCAGAAGTGATCATCAACCTCTCTACAAACTTTGAAGTAGATGCCATTATAGATAAACATGATTCGAAGTGGTATGTTCAAAGAAATACCTTGTTTCGTGCATGTTACCTTGTTTACCAGTTGAAATGCCCAAGTGCACACCAGTTTGACTTTCTGCAACCTTCAATTCAACTTAATTTCTCAAATCACGAAACAATTCAACAATTAACAACAAGACAATCTTACTCAGCTCTTGCAATCGCTTCAAATTTCTTTCTCAAATGAGTTAGGGTAAAAATGACAAAGTAAAACTTGCTTTTATCCTATTTACCCACTGCAATAAATGCTCACCCGTTAGGGTTACAAACCCTAATTTCACCGCTCAAGTGGAAAACCGGTTGATAAGATGTTAACAAAAAGTTACCAAAATTTCATGTTTCAAAATTCTTTCCCGCTCATTTTTCACAAGGGGTCTGGAGATGTTTTACCATTAAGCTCCCCTTAGCCATATTAAAAAGGCTTAAGTCACCGGTGTAGGGTTCTCTTCACTGGGTGAAGGAACAGTTTCTTCTCCAGGTGAGTCATCACTTTTCTTCTTCCAAATCCGACTCATATCCTCTTTGGTTTCTTCAATATCAACTTTCTTCTTTCCTTTCAGATCCTTGGAAGAGTTGACTAGTTTGCTATTTCAGGATCTATAGAATTTTGCTAAGTGCCCCGGTTTGTTATAGTGATAACAGGCCATACCTGATGATCTCCAAGGTCTTGCATTTCCTCTTCCTATTCTTCTTCTGCAGTTCATAGCCACATGACCAAAGTTATTACAAAAGGTGCAAATAACATTTTTTACCTTTTCCATCTTGAATGGACTAAACCGGTTGTCATAGGATCTTTGCCAGTTCAGGTTTACCCGGTTATCAAAGTTCCTCATCCAGTCACCATTTGGTCTTAGATGCATGTGTGGAAAAAGATTGTTTTCTCCATATCTGCACTCAATAGATCTATGTCCATACATTCCACACGTGAAGCAATGACCTTCAAATTTCTTGGACACATACCTGCATTAGTATTGTAACTTACATTTCTGTTAGGTTTGTCTCTACAAACATTTGTAGTGTGATCAGGTTTATGGCAAACAAAGCAAACAGGTTTAAAGACCTTCTTACCAGTAGGCTTATTGATCTTAGGAGCAAATTTGTTCTTAGGATTGTTGCTCTTTGTACCAGAGGATTCACCTTTTTCAGTTGTGTGAAAAACAAGTCTAGAGATATCACCCTTCATTCTTTGTTATTGAATTTGTTCTTTCAGCATGGTAGAAATTTTGATGAACTTCTCTAATTTCTCAGTGGCTTGATGAGATCTTCATTGTGCTTAGATAGGTTTTATTTCAGAGATGATGCAAGCTCAAGATCTTCCTGTAGGTTCTCCTTTTCTTCTCTTTCAACAATCAAATTCTCATGCATAGTGTCTTTTTCCCATTTGATCTTTGTAATCTCTTGATCTCTTTCCTAGATAAGATCTTCAACAACTCTTCTAGCTTCCAGTTCAAGACTCATGCGGATAGTGAGACCTTCTAGCTCTCTTCTTAGATTCAGTTTCTCACCGTTTAGCTTTTCAACTTCCTCTACTAAAGCATCAATATTGGATTCATCTGAAGAACTATTATCAAATATTTCTAATAGTTGTTCAGTTAGCTCTCTCCTTTTGACTTGAGAAGCTTTCAGTTTGACCCTAAGGGATTCAAGTTTATTTTTTCTAGCTTCTAGCTCTCTAGCCATCTCGAAGTAGCTCCAGTCCCCCATGGTGGTTTCAAGGCTCCCTTCTAAACGATTAGGCTTCAAAGAAGTTAGGCTCTGATACCAATTGCAACATCCACAAAAAGTAAAACATCCACCATAACACAAGTGTTTATATGTGGAAAACCCAAATAGGTAAAAACCACGGTGAGATGGAACTCATAAGTTAACTATCTGCAGTAATAGATAATTGACCGGTTAAGGTCTACAAAGTGCTCTACTAGGAGTGAATCTTGTTAGAGATTCGAAAGGCTGATTAGGAGCTTATACCTTGTTAAGAGTAGTACCCTATTAGGAGTAACCTCGCTGGAGGATTTAAGAATCCAAACTAATGGATCACCTTGTTAGAGGATTTATACATTGAAGCTTGTTAGAGCTTACCCGATTAAGGGATTTGATTCTGTTGTAATGGTTAGAAAACAACAAGAATGGTTTGATCTATTCTGAGTAGCACAATACTTGCTTGATTAGATCCTTTTAAGTACATTCAACACTGCTCTTCAACACACTCTTCATCTTAACACTTATCGCTCTTCAACAAAAAATTTTGCTCTTCATGCATACCATCAGTTACATAACATCTCTCTCAAATGATTCACTAAGATGTCTTTAAATAGACATTCAAATCTTATGTCGGCTTAAGGAAATCATGACACAATTTCCTAGGTGCAGCGTATCTAGACAAGTGATCATAACTCATCACAAAAATTACCACCAAGTAGTTGCTGGTAATTCATCACAAAAATTAACAAATACCACTTTGAATAAAACATATGAACCATTGTCCTTGAGTCTTCTCTTGATCTTCATCTTGATGCTGACTTAGTATAACTGTAGGTTGTCTCTTATGCACATACCGGTTGACACAAAGTACCAGTTAGAGATAAAGCTCTAACATACCGGTTGACAATGTAAACAATTGAAGTTATACCGGTAGTCAATATAATCATATGTGTGTGTGAGAGTGTTTCATCAATGACAACAAGTGATGAATTCATTACAATCATCATCAAGCCAACACACTATCCTTGGAGAAACCCTATTTCGAAGGCACTTTGATGGAACCCTCCTAAGGTGTTTAGATAATGAAGAAGCTGAATGAGTATTGCGTGAAGTACGTGAAGGTAGCTATGGAGCACACTCAAGTGGCCTCACCTTAGCTAAAAAGCTCTAAAGAATGGGTTACTATTAGCCTACTATGGAACAAGGGCCTATCATTATGTCAAGAATTGCATACCCTATCAGAAGCATGGTGACAAGATACATGCGCCATCTCAAGCATTACATCCGGTCATCACACCTTGGCCCTTTTCATAGTGGGGGTTCAATCTCATTGGAAAAATCCAGCCCACTTCCACCAATAGCCCCAAATTCATCATCACCACAACCAAATATTTCACTAAGTGGGTGGAAGCAATTCCACTTACTTATACCACTAGAACCCAAATAGAAAAGTTTATCCTGAAGTACCTCATTTGTTAGTATGACATTCCAAAGGCCATTATCATAGACAATGGAAGAACTTTCAAAATTAGGATGTCAAAGAATTGCATCACAAATTCAATATTCAACATTGCTTCTCCACCTCGTACTACCCACAAGGCAACGATCAAGCTGACGCTTCAAATAAAATCCTTATCAAAATCTTGAAAAAGATAGTCAATGAAGCTGACTGTGATTGGCACTTATAGATTCACCCTGCTCTTTGGGCCTATCGCACCAACATCTACACACCCATCAGAGCCACTCTATATTCCCTCATCTTTGGTGCTAAAGTTGTCCTACCACTTGAGATTGGGCTTCCCTCACTAAGGATATCATTGCAAAAATTTCTTTCGGATGAAGAATACATAGTAGCAAGATTTCACGAACTAGAGTTACTGGATGAATGACACTTCAATGCCTTGAATCACCTCAAAGTTTATCAAACCCGCCTTCATCTTAGTTACAATAAGAAGGTCAAGGCATGAGAGTTTTTTGTTGGTGATCTTGTCCTCAAGGAAAATTAGATAAACCTCCAGGATCGAGAAAAGAAAGGAAAGTTTGAGCATAATTGGCTTGGACCCTATGTTATTACTGGTAAATATGGCTCTGGAGCCTATCAATTGGCTACACTTGAAGGAGAACCGTCAGATGAACCAATAAATATCATCCTTTTGAAGAGATTATATGCCTAAATCTTCAAGGAATCCGAACTTTCAAAATTCAAAAAATAAAACACTAAAAAAAATAAAAGCATAAAAGTACAAAAAAATGAAATATGAAAAAAAGTAAAGAAAAATCATTTCGTCTATCGGTGAAAACCACTCTGTGGCACTATGGGTATGTAGCTTGGTGAAAACCTATTTTTTAGATGTCAAGGTAAATAAATTGAATCCACCATCTATTCAGACGGTTATCACATCCTCGCTTACTGCTTCATTTCGTTCACATACATTTCATTTTATCCAGTCATTCCATCTTGCATCGCAAATCCAGTCCTACCTATTTGTGTAGACACTCTTCGTCCTAGTCACCCACTTTTAGCACACACCACTCTCATACCCTCACCACCTCCTTCTGCATGAGATGATGAGCTAATCCACTACTGTGAATAAGGATATTCCCATCAAAATTAAGCTTACCACCAATCACATTGATCTTCCCATCCATCTAAGATTATGTAGACTTGTGCATAATGCAAACACCTATCCACAAGGTGATCACCAAATCAAAGAAGAGATCCTCTTGACTAGTGTCTCTCCCAGCCAGCTTAATCTATTGCCTATCATCAGTTTATCCTCATCAATGCCCATTGGGATACATCCTTCCCATGCCTGGCAGTTTATCCAAATCCATGTCCTACTCTTGGCAAGAGATGTTTGTTGTCCAATTGAGTCATTTTCTTGAATGATCTTTTTTCTTTGATTTTATTTTTGTCCTATGCCTATACCTATTCATGGTTGCCTTGATCATCCTATATCTTGGTATGTCTGGATTGGTGTACATTGGGCATAGTTTTTGTCATATGGTGTGTTTGATGGTTTCTCATATCTAATTCAACGTCTTGCATTCACTTTGAGTATGTTGGTATAGTTGTGTGGCCCATTCTTTGCATATTCCAATCAAGTCCCCGTAAAGGACTTGAATGCATGAGGATGCCATCCAACTCATATACCTCATATATTCGATCATAGTGACATGTATGCTTGCATACATTGAGATAACCTATTGTTTGAGAGTCTATTCCATGCATCGAATATTCATTACATTCCGATTCCTATAACCAGTGATGCTGATAATCCTTGGCAACATCAAAACCTAGGATTGCTCTCCACATAATGCATAACAACAATCCCATCCTCATCAGCCTCCCATTAACCCCCTCATATCCTCTTTCTTTGTCTCCCTTTTTACCCTAAGGATTTAGTTTATTCACCTTCGCTATCCCTCCCCTTTTCCCTTTCATCCTATAGTCCTATCCATTTCAAGGTCACACTGATGTTCTTGGAACCTGCATGTACTCTCGTGGGGCATACCATGACTTCCTTGTTATCCTTCTTTAACCTACCAATAACTGGGGCATCATGCTACTAATCCATATCTTTTTGTATCCACCATGTTTTATTCTTCTTTGATATTTAACATCACTTCATGCTTCTATATCAAAGAGGGGAAAAATGTAGACACATAAAATTAATTCAATTAATATTTAATTAAGCATCCTAAATTGTACTCACTTCCTAAATTGTACTTGCATCCTAAATTGTACTTGCATCCTAAATTGTACTTGCATCTTAAATTGTACTTGCATCCTAAATTAATATTTAATATTTATTTAATTTACCATCCTAAATTTCACTCACCTACAATTTTGTCCTCACCCCACTTTGATGTTTCATCTTCTAAGGCCTGAATGCAATGTTGATTCTGCTTGCACCACTTAACTATTCCACATTTTCATCAATTTTTTAGCTCAACCCCCAATTTGGAGTCCTGATTTCTAAGACCAATATGTACCATGCCCTGGGCCTCTTAATTGGGCCCCAAATTGCTCCCCCTCAATAGTCATCTTGAATGAGTGGGAATTCGGATCATGTATCAGCCTATTGCGAGAATTTAATTTGATTTTCATTGGTCAATTATAAAAGGAGGTCTATCCATCTCATTTCAAAATCTAAGGGATTGAAATCAAGATCTACACTCTAGCAAATTCAAGTGAGCAAGAAATTAGTCATTCATCAATAATTGGAGTAGAAGTATAGTGTGGAGAAGGAAATTCAACACGCTCAAGGTGATGAAATCCCAGAGGAGCAAACAAGCCTATGACACCTCACTGAACTGGAGCTTTGGTGAGCTAGGAGATGCAAACTACTTGACTACCTAAAATTATAACAAAGTTTACTAGATAGGATGTCTATCAGATGTGAAATGATAGGTCACATAGACTCTCTTGTTACCTCTTCACAATTTTTACTTGAGGATGAGCATGTGAGTTGGGGACAACAACACGATGCACTAATCTTGTACGTACATATTAAGTAAGCATACAAAGGTATAGTGTGACTGAAAAAGTATTCTAGATAAATCTTTAAGCCTTTGGAAGTTTGGACATCACCAAAGCCAAACCCAAAACACATCCACATGTTACACAATATTTGGTCCAAAACCTCGAGCTTCGAACCAATCCAGACCCAAAGATAATACTAAGAAACATCTTCCAAGATACCAAACTCATCTGGTAAAATTGGGAAACCTCCAATCATACAACATACCTTAATGAAATACTTCTTCTCATCATACCATATCTGGACCTAATTCGGACCAAAGGATTTGACAAAACAAAATGTAATACTAACAATCTCCCCCTTTGTCATTCATGGAAATATCCATCAACAACAATAACAAAATGAAAGATCATCATTATGCATAACCTGTCTCTCTCCCCCTTTGACAACAATGACAAAGGTGGGAAAAACTCCTCCTGAGAAACTCATTCCCGCTCCTCTTGAGAGGAAGCACCCAAGCATCAATCCAGAAAAGAATATGTAGGATTCTCACTCAACCAATGCATATCTATAATGCACATTAGTTTAAACAAGGGAGGAATAAAACCCCTAAATTCCATCGGAAATACTCAAAAGTATCTTTGCACAACACATTAGTGAATATCTCTGCAATATGCTCTTTTGTAGGTATGTAGTTGAAATTCTAACCTTATTATCTAGAACTTTTTCCCTAAAGAAGTGATACTTGATATATATATGCTTTGTTCTAGAATGTTGTAGAGGATTCTTTGAAATGTTTATTGCACTAGTATTTCACACATGATTGAAATAGGGTTATCAAACTTCACACCAATGTCCTTCGAAGTCCACTTCATCCATAGAATTTGAGTACAACAAGAAGATGTTGCAATGTATTATGCTTTTGTTATAGATAGATCTATTGAGTCTTTCTTCTTACTCAACCAAGAAACTAACTAGGAGCCAAATAAGAATGATCCTCTACTTGTACTTTTTTTATCATCAACACTTCTGGGCCAATCTGCATCTGTGTAAGCTATGAGGGTTAAATCTGAGCTCCAGGGATACCACAAACCAAATTCTTTTGTGCCTTTAAGATATCTGAAAAATCCTTTTCACTTTCACAACATGTGACTCTTTCGGTTCTTGTTGAAACCTTGCTACCAAACATATTGCACACATGATATCTGGTCTAATAGTAGTAAGATATAACAGTCCTCCAATCATTGATCTATACTGAGTTGCATTTGCCTTAGGAGATTTGTCAGCTTTAGTTAACTTACATCTAATAGTCATAGGTGTACATACTAGTTTGGAATTCTCCAGCCCAAACTTCTTTAACAGTTCCTTGACATACTTAGATTGAGAAATGAAAATTCCTTTATCATTTTGATTAACTTGCAATATGAGGAAGAAATTAAACTCACCAATCATGGACATTTCAAATTATTTTTGCATCTCTCCAACAAATCTTCTGCAACAAATCTTCTGCATCTCTCCAACAAATCTTCTGCACATGTCTTCATTTCCTCCAAAGATTATATCATCAACATTTACTACCACAATTAGAATTTTACTTGAATCTGCCTTGAAGTACAAGTTGTTGTCCACTAAACCCTTCTAAAATCCTCGATCAGTTAGACACTTGTCTAATATCCCATACCAAGCTCTAGGAGCTTGTTTCAGTCCATACAAATTCTTTTTCAATCTGTAAACAATTTTTGGACCATCTCTCAATTTGAGTCCTTTTGGTTGTTCAATGTAAACTTCTTCTTTCAATTCTCCATTCAGGAATGTTGAATTCACATCCATCTGATAGACTTTGAAGTCCTTGAATGCTCTAAACACAAAGACAACTCAGATTGTCTCCATTCTTGCAACTAGAGCATAAGTTTCATCAAAGTCAATTCCTTCAATATGAGTGTATCCTTTGCAAACCAAACTTTCCTTATTTCTTACAACCTTTCCATTTTCATCCAACCTGTTCGAGAATACCCACTTAGATCCAATCACATTCTTGTCTTCTGGTCCATTGACTAACTCCCATGTCTGGTTTTTCTCAATCCAATCTAGTTCTTTCATTGCCTTCATCTAGTTCTGATCATTACAGGCTTCTTCCACTATCTTTGGCTCAGTTTCAGATAGCCAACACAACAAGACCCATTCTTGTGTTGCTTTTCTCCTTGTGATAACACCTTGTCTCTTGTCTCTAATGGTCTATTCTTCTGAGTGATTCTTTCAGACATACCTTGGAGTCTTAGATGCAGATGCCAGAGCATCTTGATCATTCTTCTCTTCACTCCCAATTTCTTCTTTCTTTTCCTTTTCTATGGACTCATCTGATTCATATCCCACTGCTAGCTTGGAATCCTTTGAAGTATTCTCATCAACCTTTGTGCTTGCACTTTCAACAATCTTATTCAATCTTTTGTTGTAACATTGATTTTCTTTTCTCTTTGTTGAATAACCCAAGAATATGACTTTATCTGCTTTGCTGTCCACTTTTCTAAGATTATCCTCATCTCTCTGGATATAGCACCGACTTCCAAAAACTTTGAAATATTTCATTGACAGAGTTCTACCATACCATAGTTCATAAGATGACTTACCATACTTATTTCAATACAAAATTCTGTTAAGTGTGTATGCTGCTATATGAGTTGCTCCTTTCCAATAAACTTCCAATAATGCAACTACTTTTATCATGCTTCTAACTACTTCTTGTATAGTTAGGTTCATTCTTTCAACCACACCATTATGCTAAGGTGTTCGAGGAGCTAATAATTGTCTTTTGATGCCATGCTTCTTGCAGAAGTCATTGAACTCATTTGAGATGAATTATCCTCCTGATAACTCAATGATGAAAAGTGAGTACCAAACCAGTACTGAGAGGGGGGGGTGAATCAGTACAGGCAGAAAAAACTTTTCCTTTACTAGTTTGATTGTAGACTAAAAACTATTGGCAATCCTTAACACCGGTCCAAACCAGATTATTACCGGCTAAACACAGTGCAACTGTGAAAGACATGAACCGGTCAATCTTCTTAACTTTTCATACAACCTACTCCCTCATTTCCACTTTGTCTTTATGTATAAACAAATAATCTATCATCAGAGATACAATAACTAGCTAGATCAACATGATTCATCACTTGACAGAAAACAACAAATCATCACATGAAAAAGACATCACATATGACACACATATTTTTCACGTGGAAACCCAATTGGGAAAAACCACGGTGGGGATGAATACCCACAAGCTATTTTGAACTCTTTAGAAGTCTGCTCTATTAGAAGCCTAGTCTGGTTAAAGACTGTTACAACAGGTTCTGTTAGGAACTGATCCTGTTAGGGATCACCCGGTTAAGGGATGGCTAGAATACCCGGTTAAGAGTTAAACCCTGTTAGAGGTTACCTTGTTAGAGGATTTTATGAACTCAATGGCTTTGAGTTGCCCTGTTAAAGGATTTACAACAAGTTGGTTAAAGCTACCCTGTTAAGGGATTTTTCAACTGTTGAAGTGATTAGAGATCAACAGGTATTACAATGATCTGGTAATGGCACTCAATTCCAATGTAGATCCACTTTAGTTCCTTCCTTCTGCACACACACTATGCAGGTATCAATCCTCTCAACTGGTTTGGCAAGAATCACGTATCTTTGCACATAGATACACACACAACATTTGCCAACAACCTCAGCATGAAACATCACATCGACCTTATAGGAAATAGATAGGTCGGTAGCATAAACCCTAAACCCTAAACACTTAGGTTGAGAAATTTAGTCGGTTCAATCCTGACCATTGAACACTATTCATTTGAATACAACAGTCTTGAACAGATCTCAAGACATTCTCCATAGTTCGTTCTTCGCCGCTCCTTGGAGGTGATAACCCATCACGCATTCTCCACCATTTTTAGAGACTTCACACATTCCTGAGGAAGATAGGATCAATCTCCTTCATGCAAGATCTTTCATGTGCACGAGGCTGACGTGGCAATCATGATTTGATCTCTATTACAATGCTAACTCATCACACAATGCCATCAGTTGAAACACATAGGCTGAAAACACTTCAACTAGAAACCTTGAAGCTGAGACTACCAACCGATAGTTATACCATATGAACCCTAGATACAAAACATTCCTTATGTTAGTTCTAGGTTTGACATACCGGTTCCGGTTCACAACATCATACTGGTTCACTTGAACAAGCATACCACTTCACTTTTTCACATATGCCTATTCACAACATCATACCGGTTCTCTTTGAGTATATTGACATCAATGACAACACAATATCATCATGTCAACATATTCTGCACATATACCAACAATATCCCCCCTTGGCATTGATGGCAATATACAAAGATATCTCTCTTTCTGCATCACAGCTTCTCCTTAATACTATATATATCTTTTTCATACCGCTTCACATCTTCTCCCCCTTTGACAACAATGCCAAAGTGGAGGCACAAGCTTCCCTGTTCTACTATGCTGCTACCCCTGAGGAGTAGCATCCTTCAACACATCAATCCTAAAAAGATATAGCAAAGTAAGATCTGACTGATGTGGAGCACAAGCCTTTAGATTACCTCTTGAAGGGGCAACACCCCTAGCTCACCTCTCAGATAGGCAAAAGTAGCCTTCGGTAGAGGCTTGGTAAATATGTCTGCTAACTGCTCCTTACTGAAAACATGTTCCAATACCACCTCTTTGTTCTGAACCCTTTCCCTCAAGAAATGATACTTGAGTTCAAAATGCTTGGTTCTAGCATGTAAAACCAGATTCTTGGATATGTTAATTGCACTTGTATTGTCACAGAATATACTTACCGGTTCAGATACAGGAACTTTGAAGCCATTCAATACATGCTTCATCCAAATAGTCTGGGTGTAGTTCATAAAAGATGCAACATACTCCACTTCTACTATAGAATGAGAAATACAACTCTTCTTTTTACTCATCCATGAGACTAGTCTTCCACCGAGAAAGAATGCACCACCGGTTGTGCTCTTCTGGTCATCTACATTACTAGCTGAATCAGCATTTGTGAACACTTTAAGGTTGAAATCATTATTGTATGGATACCATAACCCATAGTCAATAGTTCCCTTTAGATATCTAAGAATCCGCTTGACTGCTACCAAGTGGGATTCTCTTGGGCTTTGCTGAAACTGAGTAGTAATACCCACTGCATGTGCAATGTCTGGTCTGCTATACACTACATAATGCAACTTACCAATCATTGATCAGTACTCCTTCTCATTTACCAATGCTGAGTCATCCTCTTTTGATAGTTTACAACCAGTCACCATTGGTGTACCAACCAGTTTACTGTCTTCCATGCCAAAGGTCTTCAAAACCTCTTTGACATACTTGGACTGAGTAATAAAGATTCTATTTTTCATTTGCTGAATCTGCAGTCCAATGAAGAACTTAATTTCCCCTATGAGTGACATTTCAAAATCCTTTTTCATCTCATCTGCAAAGTCACAACTCATCCTGTCATCTCCATCAAAGATTATGTCATCAACAAATAGTTCATAGATAAGAATCTGATCTCCTTCTGATTTCAAGTAGATATTTCTATCTTCACTTGTTCTTTCAAATCCTATCTTCACAAGATGAGAGTGCAAGTGTTCATACCATGCTCTTGGTGCCTGCTTCAGTCCATATAAGGCTTTATGTAGCCTACACACCATGTCACTATCTTCTGATAGGGCAAACCCATCTAGTTGCTCTATATACACTTCCTCTTCAAGTATTCCATTTAAAAATGCATATTTTACATCCATTTGGTATACTTTGAATCCTTTAAAAGTTGCATATGCAAGAAGCATATGAACTCCTTCCAATCTTGCTACAGGAGCAAAGGTTTCACCGTAGTCTTCTCCTTCTTCTTGGGCATATCCTTTACATACTAGTCTGGATTTGTTCCTTACCACTATGCCATCCTCATTTAGCTTATTTCTGAAAACCCATTTGGTTCCAATGATATTTTTATGCTCTGGTCTGGGTACCAAAGACCATGTACCATTATTTTCTATCTGGTCAAGTTCCTCCTCCATTGCCTTGATCTAGTCTTCATCTTTATGTGCCTCTTTGAATGATTTAGGCTCAAATTCAGAGATCATACATGAGCTTTCTCTGACCTTTCTTCTTGTAAGAATTCCTACATCTTTGTCTCCTATGATCTGCTTTGGATCATGATTGAGTTTGACATACCTAGGCATGTTCTTAACAACCTCCTCTAGCTTTTCTTCATCATCCTCATCTTCATCAGCATCAGCATGTACCGGTGTAGGAGCACAATTATTGGTACATAGTTGATTAGCAACTAGTTCCCAGAAGGTTACTACCGGTTCAACTCCTACATGCTCTCTATCGGTTTCCTCTAATTTTTCAGGGTTTTCATCAACCCTAATATTGATGCTTTCAACAATTCTCTGAGTCCTATTCTTGAAACATTTGAGAGATTTGCTCTTAGTGGAATACCCTAGGAATATTCCCTCATCACATTTAGCATCAAACTTGCTCTGATGTTCACTCCTCTTGATATAACATTTACTACCAAACACTCTAAAGTAGCTTACCACTGGTGTCTTACCGGTCTAGTACTCATAAGGAGTCTTATCGTTTCCTTTCTTGATGAGTACCCGGTTCATTGTGTAGAGTACAGTGCTCACCGCTTCTCTCCAAAAGGTGTGAGCGACCTTTCCTTGGATCAACATAAATCTAGCCACTTCAACCACAGTCTGGTTGTTTCTCTCTACTAGGCCATTCTGCTGTGGATTCTGGGGGGCAGATAGTTGCCTCTTGATGCCATTCTCTTCACAGTATTTGTTGAATTCACTAGAAATGAATTCCCCTCCTTGATCAGTTCTAAGGCATTTGATTCTTCTACCCCTTTCCTTTTCTACTAGTGCTCTGAAAGCTTTGAACTTTACAAAGGCTTCAGACTTGTCCTTCAAGAATGTGTCCCACATCATTCTTGAGCAATCATTTGTAAGAATCATAAAATACCTATCTCCCTGCACACTCCTAGTTTTCATAGGACCACACAAATCAGTATGCACAAGATCAAGTAAGTTGTCAGCAGTGAAGGATTTACCTTTGAAGGTTGAGGAAGACATTTTCCCTAGTTGACATTTTTTGCACAAAGGATTTTCCGGTTTGCTCAGCATCAGCAGTCCTCTAACTGCCTTGATCTTACTGGCCTTTACTATGTTATCAAAGTTTACATGGCAGAGTCTCCTATGCCATATCCAGCTATCATCAAACTTAGCCATAAGACATGTACTTATATTTTCATTCAGCTAAAATAAGTTAACTTTGGTCTGCATACCAGTGGCCATTAGTTCACCATTCTTTCCTTTGATTTTGCAGACTCCATTTTTGAATTCCAGAGTGAGTCCATTGTCATTCAACTGGGAAACACTCAATAGATTACGTTTGAGACCTTCCACCTAATACACATCGTCAGCACTTCTCTTTCCATTTAGAGAGATGGACCCTTTACCTTTGACCATACATGGTGCATCATTACCAAAACAAACCACCCCACCATCATACTCTTCTAGAGATATAAACTTGCTCCGGTCACCAGTCATATGGTGAGAACAACCATTGTCGATAATCCACTCATTCGAATTATCAAAGTGGGAGACAAGAGCCTTTTTATCTGACACATCCTCTTTGACTACAACACACACAATATCTTCATTTTCTTCATCTTCTAATTCCTCATCTGTGACACCTTCATCAACTGCTACAAAATAGTTTCTCCGGTTTCCTCCTTTGAATTTCTTGAACCTTTCTGGTTTGTCCTTTCTATCACCTTAGGACAGTTTATAGTGATGTGTCCTATCTGGTTACAAGACAACATTTCAAAGGAAGCTTACCTCTGTATTTGTTAGTTCCCTTAGGAAGTCTCTTGGCAAGAAGAGCTTCAAATTCCATCAAAATCTCCTCATCATTCATTTCTTTTCTCTGTCTTGGTTCACCGTTGGTGCTTGTTTCTTTTCCTTTTCTGGATGGTGCAACAGATGCTCTAAAAGTTGATTTGGTCTTTTGAACACTACCATCAAAACTATGTAGCTCATAGGCTGTCAACTTTGCAATGATGGAGTCTAGGGATACCTTAGTCTTGTCTATTGATCTCAACTCCTGAATAACATCAACCCTTATTGCATAGACCGGTAATAAGGATCTCAAAACTTTGCTGACAATAGTGGAATCTTCCATTTTACCACCTGCACTCTTGATATCTCCAACAATGCTTTTGATTCGTATTCCATATTGTTGAATGGTCTCACCTTCAACCATCCCCATGTCTTCAAACTTCCCTCTAAGGCTTTCTTCCTTAGCTTGTTTTACATGCTTATCACAGCCATAGATATTCTCAAGAGTATCCCATACTTCTTTGGGATTGTCTTTATCTTGGACATCAATAAACTCAATGTCAGATAAGCTACTGATTAGGGCTTCCATGACTTGCCCATTCTCCCGAATCTCTCTCTTTTGGTCATCAGTGAGAGTACCGGTAGGGATAACATAAACATTCTCAACATAGCTCTAATGTTGAGTACCCATGCTTCTGATGTATATCTTCATTCTGTCCTTCCATATTTTAAAGTTATCTCTGTTGAACTTTGGACCTTCCCTCTTCATCATTACAATAGGATCTTTCCCTCAGGCGGTTAAGCTTACAACATAAAGGACCTGGAGGATGCTCTGATACCAATTGATAACTCAATGTTGAAAAGTGAGTACCAAACTAGTACTAAGAAGGGGGGGGGGGGTGAATCAGTACAGGCACAAAAAACTTTTCCTTTACCGGTTTGATTGTAGACTAAAAACTACTGGCAATCCTTAACACCGGTCCAAACCAGATTACTATCGATTAAACACAGTGCAACTGTGAAAGACATGAACTAGTCAATCTTCTTAACTTTTCATACAACCTACTCCCTCATTTCCACTTTGCCCTTATGTATAAATAGATAATCTATCATCAGAGATACAATAACTAGCTAGATCAACATGATTCACCGCTTAACAGAAAACAACAAAGCATCACATAAAGACATCACATATGACACACATATTTTTCACGTGGAAAACCAACTGGGAAAAACCATGATGGGGATGAATACCCACAAGCTATTTTGAACTCTTTAGAAGTCCGCTCTGTTAGAAGCCTAGTCTGGTTAAAGACTATTACAACAGGTTCTGTTAGGAGCCGATCCTGTTAGGGATCACCCGGTTAAGGGATGGCTAGAATACTCGGTTAAGGGTTAAACCTTGTTAGAGGATTTTATGAACTCAATGGCTTTGAGTCACCCTATTAAAGGATTTATAGCAAGCTGGTTAAAGCTACCCTATTAAGGGATTTTTCAACTATTGAAGTGATTAGAGATCAACAAGTATTACAATGATCTGGTAATAGCACTCAATGCCAATGTAGATCTGCTTTAGTTCCTTCCTTCTGCACACACACTATGCAAGTATCAATCCTCTCAACTAGTCTGGTAAGAATAAAGTATCTTTGCACATAGATACACACACAACATTTACCAACAACCTCAACATGAAACATCACATCGACCTTATAGGAAACAGATAGGTCGGTAGCATAAACCCTAAACCCTAAACACTTAGGTTGAGAAATTTAGTCGGTTCAATCCTGACCATTGAACACTATTCATTTGAATACAACAGTCTTGAACAGATCTCAAGATATTCTCCATCCTTTGTTCTTCGCTGCTCCTTGGAGGTGATAACCCATCACATGTTCTCCACCGTTTGCAGAGACTTCACACATTCCCGGGGTAGGTAGGATCAATCTCCTTCATGCAAGATCCTTCACGTGCACGAGGCTAACGTGGCAATCATGATCTGATCTCTATTACAATGCTAACTCATCACACAATGCCATCGGTTGAAACACACAGGCTCAAAACACTTCAATCGGAAACCTTGAAGCTGAGATTACAACCTGGTAGTTATGCCATATGAACCCTAGATACAAAACATTCCTTATGCTGATTCTCGGTCCGACATTACCAGTTTCGGTTCACAACATCATACTGGTTCACTTGAACAAGCACACCGCTTTGATTTTTCACATATGCCAGTTCACAACATCATACCAGTTCTCTTTGAGCATATTGACATCAATGACAACACAATATCATCATGTCAACATATTCTGCACATATGCCAACACCTCCTCTGTCAACCCTTAAACACTTGATCTTCCCGTCAACCTCATTTTCAAATTTTGTCTTGAATATCTTGAACTTTTCTAGTGCTTCAGATTTCTATCTCAGAAAAGTCATTCTAGAATAATCATCAATTAGTAACATGAAATACCTCTCACCTTGCAAGATCCTTGTTTAGGTCAGACCACAAAGATCTATGTGAACCAAGTCCAGTAATCCGATGAACAAGTACTCCTTTCCTCTAAATGAGTTTCTAGTCTTCTTTCCTATTTGACATTCCCTGGAGATGTTATTCTCCAATTTAGTCAATCTGGGAAAGTCTCTTATTTGCACTTCTTGAACTGATATGTACCAAGTTGTCAAAATTGATATGATACATCCTTCAGTGTCATAGCCAACTATCATCAAGTTGTGATATCAAGCAATGTTTTGTAGCTCCGTCCAATGATACATATTTCCATTTGTCCTTCTTCCAGCTGCAATGACTATTCCAAACTCCTTCTGGATCTCGCATCCATTGTCTTAAAAAACAACATTGTATCCATTTTCACACATTTGCCCAACATTCAAGACATTATGATGCAAACCCTTCACATAATAAACATTGTCAGTGTTATGCTTTCCATCAAAATTAATTGAACCAATACCAATAATTTTTTGTTGTTTAATCATCTCCAAATCTAACTAAACCTCCATCATATCTTTTGAACTTTATAAATTTACTTTTATCACCGATCATATGATTTGAACATGCACCGTCAATCAACCATTCATTGTTATCTCTTCTAGCATGAAAGGCATTAGCAATAGTCTTATCAATATAATTCTTAGGAACATCCTTTTCTACTAGAAACAAGTAGTCACCATCCTCATAGTCCGATTCATCATCTGAGATACCAACATCATCTTTAACATAATAGGCCTTCTTATTGAATTTTCCCTTGTTTTCCTTAAATTTTTGTCTAGTTCCCTTTTCCGGACATCTAGTTGCAATATGGCCAATCTTACCACATCTAAAACACTTAAAGGGTAACATACCTTTGTACTTGCCAGTGCCTTTCTTCAGTTTTCTCTCAAATTTTCTTTCCACCTCATCTAGGCTCTCTTCATCATCCAGACTATCTTTAGATTCCTTGAATGCAGTTTCTAACTTGTCTTTGTCCTTTTCAAATTTCCTTACTTTGAATGCAGCCAAGGTGCCAAAAAGTTGTTTCTGGTGAATTTCTTTGGATCATAAGTTTCTTCAATTTCTGAGATCTTATCACTATAGCTTATCGGTAATGTCATTAGAATTTTTTCAATCACATCTTCATCACTCAAGCTTCTTCCAAGTCCTCTAATCTCATTTATTGCAGTATCAAATTTCTCAAAATAGCTTATAATGTCTTCCCCTTCTTCTATCCTCAGGTTTTTGTATCTTCTCTAAGCTGTTAACCTCTTTGACAACTTGAATCTCTCATTCCCTTCATAGATGTCTTTCAGTTTTTGCAAAGCTCATAAGCAGTATTCAACAAGAAACCAAATAACCTCTCATCTTCACTTTCTAGAAGCTATAATTAGATCCTTCAAAGATACAAATGGATAACTTGTGTGCCATTAGATCAGGATCTACCTAGAGCGTTAAGCTCTATATCAAGGAACCATAGCTCTGATACCAATTGTTGAATATTCAGGCACTTGGGAGGAGGGTGAATCAATTGACAATAAAATTTTGTTCTAACTTTTCACTGATCCAGAGTAATTAACATAATTAACAAAACATGAAAGTACATGCATGAAACAAAATAGACACAAGAAACACTAGAATTTACGTGGAAAACCCAAGAAGGAAAAAACCACGAAGAATGCTAATTCTCAATATATAAACACCAGTTAAGGTGTTTTTTTACAAAGGAAGGATCATTGCCAAAATGCTCACTGCAGGTGGGTTCACTGCCCTGAAAGGTTCACTGTCGAACAAGAAAAAAAGAAAAAGAGAATCCACCAAAAAAACAGAGTCTGCACTACTGAAACTTCTTTCGATAACAATCCACAACACTATACTCACACAACAACTTCCTTCAATCTTGCATTTATTCAACACAAAAGTCGTTGCTTAACTTATCAAATCACATTCCTATATATACTGTCTCCGAAAAACATAATTCTCAATGTCGGCTAAGACATAGATCTAAAATAGGTCTCCACTAAACATTCCAGTGGTGGGAAGGAATGAGCAGTAGACCATATTACACCATTCCTCATTAAACATATCAACACACTACATACATCACCAAAGATGGACCCAAAATGCATCTACACATTAGACAATATCCAATCCAAAACCTCAAGCTCTGGACCAATCTGGACCCAAAGATAATATTGAGAAATATCTTCCGAGATACCAAACTCATCTAGTAAAACGAGGAAACCTCCAATCATACAACATACCTTAATCAAACAATTTTGATCATCATACTGTTAGACAGTTAAAATAACCAAAAGACAACTAAGAGGGGGGGGGGGGTTGAATCAGTTGTCACTAGATTACCAGAACCCTAAGCAATTAAAAATTTAATACCAGAACACAAAAGATCAATATCGGAATGCATAAACCAATTACCAAAATAGCAGATATACCAATTAAGCACAAGCAACAATTAGAGAATAAATACCATCCACATGATACCAAGATTTGTACGTGGAAAACCCGATAAAGGGAAAAACCATGGTGGTAAGTCTACCCACAGTCAGATAATACTTATATAGTAAGTATGTGATTACAAATTGAGGGGCCTGCACTTTCCAGAAGGCCAAGAACCTAGAGCACACTGCTCATTACAAAAGGATTCTCACTGAGTACATAAAAATCCAGACTACAATCTAGAAGAAGGAATGAACTGCAAAGATAGCATCTCCTATGCCTGAGTATAGTTTCGGTTAAGATCAATACTAGAGGACTAAATCCTCTTACATAATCCCAACTCGATCACCAATGATCAACCAAATCCTCTGTATGAATGATTATTACATTATTTTCTCCTTACATATCCATACCCCATACATCATAATCTACAATGAGATCTTACATCATATATATATAAACCCTCGACCATAAACAATCAGTTTGACCACCAGACAATAAAAAAATTACATAATTACAAAAAATGTCAGCCTAAGACCAAAGAGTTAATATCCAACCCATAAGACATCCCAGAAACACATCGAGAAGATCAAACAACATGTTACATTAAGCCGGTCCAAAACCTAGATAACATAACCTAAAATAGAATAGGTCTGGTAACAAATGCAATGATTCCAATCAACCAAGTCTCGAACACGATCACTATTAACATCCTGAATCTCTACTAGGAGCCGCACCAACACCACTTATGCATAACATCAAAGATCTTCATCAAATCTCTACCGGTGAAACCCTCACCGGATCAACAAACCAGACTGACTAGTATACATGATAGCATCCGATCACCAAATCAAAAGCAACTGACTGAACATGAATTTGAGTAGCATGAATAGAAGATCTAAGCCAATTCAAAAAGACAAAGCATACCGAAGTATGCCGGATCATCATGATCTAACTAACCAGAAACCAAACAACCTACCGGGAGCAGAAGGATACCAGTAAAGCAACCAAAACAACTAGTGTTGACATCAATGACAAAACATCAATGCAACACATAATCAATTCCTCCAAATGGCCAATAATCTCCCCCTTTGGAATTAACGACAACACTAGATGTGAAAAACATCTAAGTGCTAAGAAATGCCAAACAAATCTCCCACACAAGATATAGCAATGAAGTTCTGATCCATATTCTCCCTGTAGATGATATCACAATTAAGTTCTACAAATTTATCCCCCTAATGTATATATCTCTTAAGTTTTTCAAATGAATATCTATCCCCCTTTGACATCAATGCTAGAAATCCGACAAAAATATCAAAGCAAAAACATAAGCCACTGAATCACAAGACTAACTACTCCGCCTGAGTAGTAGCATCACAACATCAATCCAGAATGAATAATATCTTTGATAATACATACTGAACTGATGCCAAATAGCATCAATCAGTTCTCTATCGGAGGGGCAAAAACCCCTAATCTATCTCTGAGGTACTCAAATGATTCTTTAGGCAAAGGTTTAGTGAAGATATCTGCAATCTGCTCTTTAGTGTTCACATAAACCAATCTAACTTCATTTTCTTCCACCTTCCCCTTCAAAAGGTTATACTTGATAGATATGTGCTTTGTGTTAGAGTGAAAAACCAGATTCTTTGATATATCTATAGTAGTAGAGTTATCACAGTGAATAACTACCAGTCCATTGCAATGCACTTTTATGTCCTTCAACATTTGCTTCATCCATAAAACTTGTGTATAGTTAGTAGCAACAACAATATACTCAGATTCAATAGTAGATAAAGAAGTACATGATTGTTTCTTGCTGATCCATGAAACAAATTTCTTTCAAAGAAAGAAAGCTCCATCGGAAGTACTTTTCTGGTCATCAACATCACCTGCCCAATCTGCATCTGTATATGCACATAAAGTAAAGTCATCATCTTTAGGGTACCACAAACCATATTCAGATGTACTTTGCAAGTATCTAAAAATCCTTTTCACCACACTCTCATGATTTTATCTAGGATCACTTTGATATCTTGATGCAATGCAAACAACATTCATTATATCTAGTCTAGTCTGAGTCAACTATAGAAGACCTCCAATCATAGACTTGTATCTTGTAGGATTTACCGGTGCAGATTCATCTTTCCTTGTCAATTTCTCACTTGTAACCATAGGAGTACTTACCGGTTTAGAGTCTTCCATGCCAAATTTCTTCAACATCTCCCTAGCATACTTAGTTTGACATATGAAGATACCTTTATCAGTCTGAGTAATCTGCAAATCTAAGAAAAATTTCATTTCCCCAATCATAGACATTTCAAATTCTTTCTCCATATTTTTAGAAATTCCATGCACAACTTATCTTCACCTCCAAAACTGATGTCATCAATAAAAACCTCAATAATATGTATATCATCATCAATGACTTTATAATATAGATTACTGTCAGCATTACCTTTAGTGAAAACAAGCTTCAAAAGATATTTGTCTAACCTTGCATACCAAGCTCTAGGTGCTTGTTTAAATCCATATAAGGCTTTCCTTAACCTTGGAAACCATGTTTTTATCATTTGAAAGTGAAAAACCACTAGGTTGCTCAATATAAACTTCCTCATCAAGATCCCCATTCAGAAAAGCACACTTAACAACCATCTGATAAACCTTGTAGTTTTTATGTGTAGTATAGGCAAGAAATAATCTTACAGCTTCAATCCTAGCTACATGTGCAAAAGTTTTACCATAATCAATTCCTTCCTTCTGAGAATATCCTTTACAAACCAATCTAGCTTTATTCCTCACAACTTGTCCATCTTCATTTAATTTATTCCTAAAAACCCATTTAGTTCCAATAACATTCTTATTTTTAGGCCAGGGAACTAAAATCCTTGTGTTATTCTTCTCTATCTGATTTAATTCTTCTTCCATAGATTTCATCCAACATTCATCTTTACATGCTTCAATTACTGATACTAGTTCAACTTGAGAAATTAAACATACCTCATTAGTTGCCAATATTCTTCTTGTCATTACTCCATTGTTCTTATCCCCAATGATCTGATCTTCTGAATGATTCAACCTTACATACTTAGGAGTCTTCTGACTCTCTGTTCCTCTTCCCGGTTCTTCAGTTACTGTTGAATTTTTTGATACTGCTGAAGTAACTGGTTCAACATTCTATTTTGGTAAAGGTGTTACCGGTTCAGTTATGATCATTTCCACTCTTGGTTCTTGCTCATAAACTCTTATTTGACTTTTATCCAGCTCATTCACTTTGACATCAACACTCTCCACAATTCTCTGCAATCTCTTGTTATAGTATCTATAATCTTTTCTTTCATTAGAATAACCAAGAAATATTCCTTCATCACATCTAGGATAAAATTTTGTAATGAAATCATCTCTTCTGATATAACATTTACTACCAAAGATTCTGAAATACTTAACTGTAGTTGTATTACCAAACCATAATTCATAAGGTGTCTTACCAATTTCTCCTTTGATATGAACTCTATTTAATGTATAGACTGCTATGCTCACTGATTCTCTCCATTAGATATGAGGTATATTAGCTTCCATCAAAATGGCTCTAGCAGTATCCAAGATATTTTTGTTCTTTCTTTCCACAACTCCAAATTGTTGAGGTGTCCGTGGAGCATAAAATTGCCTCCTTATGCCATGCTTCTCACAAAAGTTATTAAACTCACTAGATGTGAATTGTCCACCATGATCTAAACTTAAACACTTAATCTTTAATCCTGTCTCAGTTTCAACTTTAGCTTTAAAGATTTTAAACTTTTCAAAAGCCTCAGATTTCTCCCTCAGAAAAGTAACCCACATCATTCTAGAATAATCATCAATGATTAGCATAAAATATCTATCACCTTGAAAAATTTTAACTCTAGAAGGGCTACACAAATTAGTATGAATAAGATCAAGAACATCATTAGATTTGTCTTGTATACTCTTAAAAGAGGTTCCAACCTATTTTCCCATTTGACATTTCTTACATACCTGATTATAGGGCTTCACAATTTTAGGTATATCTTTAACTGCCTTAGTTGAGCTGATCTTTACCATGCAATCAAAATTCACATGACATATCCTTTTATGCCATAGCCAACTCTCATCAATTTGTGCAATCAAACATGTCTTCTCACTAGAATTCAAATGAAATACATTACCTTTTGTCTAAGTACCAATTGCAATCTCCAATCCAGATCTATTAATGATTTTGCATTTTCCATCCTTGAATTGTAATTGAAATCCCTTATCCACCAATTGTCTTACACTCAAAATATTATGTCTTAAACCGTAAACATAATAAATATTATTGGTATTATGCTTACCATCTTATGATATAGTTCCTTTTCCTTTGATCATACATGATTTGTCATCTCCAAATCTAACTAGACCGCCATCAAATTCTTGCAAAGATAAAAAATTCCTTTTATCTCCAGTCATATGATGTGAACATCCACTATCAATTATCCATTCATCCTTATCTTCAATTTTAGCAGTCAGGGCCTTCTCTTCAGGTACATTCTCTTCTAGTGCCAGATCATCTTCCTTGATAGCCAAGGACACCCATTCCTTTCCATTGTCGGAACCAATAGTAGAGTCTTGTGTTGGTTTATTTAAAAGGTTCTTTTCCTTAATACTTACTTCCTACTAGTCCTTTAGGTACTCTTCTAGAAAATAGGGCTTCAAGTTGCTCAAATTTTTCATCTTCTCTCTTCATATCATCCAATCCCTTTGCATACAAATCTTTCCAATCTTGCTTGCTCGTTGATGATGTAAATGCATGAAAAATAGCTTTAGACTTCACAGCTCTAGAAGGTCCAAATTCTTCAAGCTCAAAAGAAGATAATTTACCAACCAAGGTATCTCTATTGACAGAAGTATTAGCCATTGTTCTCAATTCAATAATTGCAGTAGCCTTCATCTAGTAAGCTGGTGGCAAATCTCTTAGAACTTTAGAAACTATTTCATCTTCACTTAGAGTTCCACCACAACATTGAATTCCCGTGACAATTTCATTTACCCTTTCCATGAATGCAATAATCCTTTCATCTTCTTCCATCTTCATGTTTTCATATCTCACCCAGTAACCATCAAGTTTAGAAATTTTAATAGTAGGGTCACCTTCATTAAGAGTCTCCAACTTGTCCCATATAGCCTTTGCTGATGATTTGTCAGTTAATCCCATTATTTGTTGATCAAAAAGTGCACACAAGAGGGCTTCTCTAGCTCTACAATCATTCTCAAGCTCCTTATCCAAGTTTGCCGGAGGAGGATTGCCAGATGCCGGATTAAAAGGTGTAACTCCATTCTCTATGATTTCCCAAATTTCCTTACCAAGACATCTCAGATGAGTCTCCATCTGAATCTTCCATACTCTATAATTTTTTCCATCAAGACTAGGAATTTCTCTCCGAAAGACAAAAACAGATGAACTAGATGAACTTGAACTATTAGATGCCATAGGATCTTCCTCAAGCAATTAAGCTTCTGCAGAGAGGACCAGAGCTATGATACCAATTGTTAGACAATTCAAATAATCAGAAGACAATTGAGAGGGAGGGGTGAATCAGTTGTCACCAGATTATCAAAATCTTAAGTAATTAAAACTTTAATACCAGAACACAAAAGATCAATACCGGAATGCATAAACCAATTACCGAAATAGAAGATATACCAATTAAGAAAAAGAAACAATTATGTTAGACACAATGCACCATTGAGAGGGGTGAATAAGTGGTTCTCAAACTTTTCTCTTTAACTATCCCCATGAAAGAGTACCAATTATAAAATCTAGCTGAATGAAGACTTACCGGTTAGTGAGGAGACTAAACACAAGTACATTCACACAAAGGGACAACACATAACACCAGTATGTATGAGGAAAACCCAAGATGGGAAAAACCTCGGTGAGCAATGCTGCTAGAGACTATTGCTCCAATCCAACCTCACAATGAATCCTTGTTACAATGTTTAGGGCGCCAACACAAGGGGCTACAACCCCTGGTTTTTTTATGGGATACAAGCCAAAGGAGCTACAACCCCTAATTTAGGGCACCAACCCAAGGAGCACCAACCCCTAATTGATTTATGGGCTACAACCCAAAGGAGCTACAACCCTTGCACCGAGTTACAACTCAGTGATCTCAATAATAACTTCAAATTAAAAATTAATCATACTGTTACAAGTGAATCTTGTAACCAATTCATATACCTCACTCTACCGGTGAGACACCCTCTCTGCTACAGTGATTCACTCTTCTGTTGCTCTCATTTGCTGCTACATTGCCGATAAACTCTACTGGTTCACCTCTACTCTTCTTCTGCTCTGTTGGATCTCCTCCTCACTGCTCTGCTCTACAATTTTATCAATTGTCTTCCTACCGGTACAAGTTCCTATTGGTTATCTCCTCATATGCACTTTTGTTGCTATACCCATTGCTCAAACCATACCGATTAACTCTCTATTAAACCCTAACATCAGTTTAACCATCACTCACTCAGTCACTGCTATCCTTATCTATTTCCCCTTTTGACAGATCTAGCTCTCTCATGCAGAACTCAATCACTTTTTTCAGAATTTCTATCCTCTTACATTCAACAACTTTTTAAATGATTTTGGCTTCCTTATTTATAGCCAGGTTTTCCCACCAAAAGCCAATTCAAAAACATGTTCGGTAAGGGTTTCCTCATCAACCTAGAAACAAACAAAATCCAATCAGATCTTATCCAAACTGATCGCCCAAACAATTATTTACTCATCACCACCATTAACTTGCCTTCCAATACATGTTTTCCAAATATAGAAAACATGACCTTGTATCTTGACCCGCATATGTCAAAACGCCATTAATACGTCTACAATTTCCTTCTTGAGGTCTTCTCCCAAACTGATTTTCTTGCTTTGGTCCAGGCATCAACAACTCCCTGATTTTTATTTGTTGTTCACTCTTCCTCAAACTGCACTCTTCTGATTCGATCCACAAATCACAGGATCCATATTAAATGCACACCTGTAGAAACACCTAGAGACATGACACTCTATCGACCTCTGCATGCTAGCCACATCATCTCTTCATGGCATCCACCTCAGCAAGGTTATTTGTGTTGGTATGAATTGGATCACCGACTAACTCCACTATCGGGTTCACCTACTGGTATAATAACCCCATCGGTTAAACCCTCAAACTGGTCTGTCATCAACCTTGCACTCGACTTCTCTTTCGGTGGAACACTCAACCGGTCAGCACTCTTGCTAACTTACCTTATGCACATCTTCATCAAATGGGAAGTCTTCTGCATCTGCACCTTGTCTATATTACCAATGGAAATACATACCGGTAAACATTCTTGATGATACTATATCATCAACCTTCACCAGATTCCATCTTCAATCCGGCCATTTTCATCAGACTGCATCTGCTCAGCCTTTCCTTCTCCCTGATTAGCTCGGACCATATCTCAACTAGTTTTTCAAAGAGACAAACCCAACATACTTTAGCTGCACCAGCATCCCAACATGCCTTCTCCTTCAATCTAATGCATAACCTTGATTTCATGTACTTGAGGCATCCCTTTTGCTTCACCTGTAGATTTGGTGTGAGCTTTTAAACACTTGCCTTTACCTCTTCTTCCTTATCTCATAGAACTATAATGCACATTATGCATATTAGGCGATAAGCTCCACTTACCGGTGGAGTGACACCTTGTCATCTGCATCTTGCAATGTACTCATGTGGCTTCCCTGTTTGTGCAGTACATCTTCAAATAGGTATATGTGATTAGGTGTGGGCAGATTTGCTGTCAATCATCTTTCACATGGTGACTATATCTTCATCTGGTGGGGAGTCCTACTATTCTCCTTACTGGTGATACATTGTATCGGTATCGGTAACCTTACCATTCCATCCACACAAGTCAGGCACTAACTTGTGTACCAATGACACCAGTGGTCATTACTCTGAATACCATTCTCTTCCTTACCTTACTGGTGATCTGCAACACAAGATGATATCTCATCCTGTACTCCTCCATGAGAGTGTTGTACATACATCTCTTCATACCAGTAGTTATCCTATACCAGTTGACATCAATAAAAGCACAATGCCAACAATCTCCCCCTTTGGCATTGATGTCAACTCATGTAGTATCTGGCATACTACATAATCTCTCTCCCCCTTTGTATGATCCAGTGGATTCTCACTCATGTAGTATGCAATATACTACAAAATCTTTCTCTTCCTTTGACAACATTGGCAAAGGGTACTGTCAGGATATCATTCCTCCTTGTATTTACCGATCACTGACAAAATTCTTTCTCCCCCTTTATCTTTATTGGATGCATCTCCTCCTTTGATACCACTTGTTACATTTTCTCAAGTCACAACACTTGAGATGGAGGACTCAACCATCAATTGACACCAATTGAGCATGCAAATCTGATACTATTTGTTAAAACACTCAATTTGTAGAAGGATGTGTTAGTAAATACTACTCACCTACCAGTCAAACTGCATCACCAACTGTTTGATCCCAAATTTCTTTAGAATCAAATGTGATTGTACTATGAATACAACCAACCAAATGACAAGTAGATACCCATAACCATGAAATTCTCCTAGGTATACCCACTATAATTTCCATCATCTGCAGTTTGGGCAGTCAATAACTTTGCAAGTTCAAGCATGTCGACTCAGGATCATAGGCATTTGAACTCCCACTGAGTCATACGTTTCAGGTCCTCATTTCCTGTTAGGTCGAATACCGGGACTCCAATTATTTCCATATACTAGTTGAACTGTGCATATGTGAACATTTGATGATCTTTATCTCCATCATATCCACCATAGCCTATGACATGGTCCTAGATGTATGCAATGTCATTCAATGACATCATCATGCCATAAATTAAACCGGTTAGCCCAAAAGCATGCATGCCTGCATGATCAACCACCAGGCCAATATATGTCATTCAAGTCTTCATCAACACCACCTGAGACATAACTTCACATTCCATGTTACTGGAGCTATTGCAATGATCTCCGACCTCATTGTCTTACATAACCTGCAAGTACCTATTAGCATTCATGCAGGGAACATCCTTCATATACCAGTTTCCTGTACCGGTCCGCTATCACTACTGAAACACCTTCCTGTGACTCCTGACATGTTGTGTCACCTTGTATCTGATTCCAATTGTTATCTTGTCATACGTTGACACAATAGTAGTGATCCAACTCTCATCTGTAGGTGTGTAGTCAAGGAAGCCTCTACACACACTAATCATCTTATTTTCTTCCTTCATATCGACCTACTTGTTCTTCCAAGTATCCTTCTTCCTTGAGGGGGTGAATGATCTAGTTTAATATACTACTCCCCTTGAGATGCTACATCTCCTTTAGGCCTTAGGAAATATTACTTGTGCAATGAATGCACATTGCCAGTCCATGGTCTTCTTTCTCCATACCTGTTTGGTCTCATTCTTCTTCCCATTTTCAGGCTTGGGAGCAGGTCTCACCATCTTCTGCTAATGGGTCTTTTCTTTTTTGGATTTTGCATCATCACTGGAAGTAGTGCTATAGTAGCGCATATCATCCATCCCAACTTCATGATTGGGGAATCTCTTGACATACCAGTTTGACCGTCTGCTTCTGGTCATGTTGTTGTGATTAACAACCGAAACTAGTGGACCTCTTGCTCCTACAGGGACATTTCTACTTTGGTTCCATGCAGGCCTCTGACTTCCATTTGCTCTAAAGCCACTTTTGTGCAGAGCATAGTTGCTGTTCCGACCTCCATATGACTGCAAGTTCCTCTTCCTGCAATCAAACACTCTATGGCCAATTCCATTGCAGTTATGACAAACAATATTTGCATAACTGGGAGAGGGGACATGCATGTATCTACTCTTGGATATATTTTTCTCATATGCATGATGTCTATGAGATCCTAGATTATTCCTTCTAGATCTCTTTCTACATTCTTCTACTCTATGACCATAGCCATTACATGCAAAGCATTAATCGATAAAGGGTGGCATATGACTTACATATTTATTCTGACATGCATGGGGAGATCTTACCGATTTAGCATCTCCATTGCTACTTCTTCGGGGATGGATCCTAGGTTGTCCATTTTGTACAGCTCTTCCATCTGATCTCTTCTTCTCCCACACTTGCATTGTCCTATGGGTGGTGGCATTCCTTTGTCCTTTGTCGGTAGGAGGACTTATTTGCTGTCTTCTCATGTTCCTTCTTTCGGTGAAGCTGTGTTCTTCCATCTTCCATTTTCCTTTGGGATCTACATTGTTCCTCCTTTTTGCAGTACCAGTCTTCATTCTTGTTTGTAAATCTTCATCGATTGTATTTAGGTCAACTTTCTTCAGGGGAGCATTTTTTACTGTGAAGGTTTGTCCCTTGTATTCTTCATTTGAGGAGACAAAGATAATGTCATTTTGGGGGACATTCTTGCTGGTGGAGCATTCACCGACACAACTTCCTAAACCCTCAGTGTCCTTGGCATGTTTTTGCTTCTTCAACATTTTGTCCAAGGCATCACTGCTGCCATCAAACTAGATTCTTACCTTGAGCTCATCTTGACATTTCTCAAGGTCATTTTGGAGAATCTCCATTTCTCCAACCAGCTGCAGATATTCTTTATCTTTAACTTCTAGCACAGATGCTAGATCATTACACCGACACTCCTTGGTACCTTCTTCTTGAGACTTCAACTTTGAGATGCATTTCTCATATTCTTCAAGGCATTTAGTTAACCGGTTCTACTCCACTATAGCAGCATTCTTGAATATCTTATATTCCTTTCTTACTCAACTGAGTTCTTCAAGTGCATTTACAAGATCTCCTTCAAGATCAACTTCTGCTTCATCTTCTTCTTCACCTTCACTATCAAATAGATCTTTTTGGATAGATCTATCTACCTTATCTCCTTCTTCTTCATCTTCTTCATTATCATTGCCAAACACATCATATCAGTTGGATCCATTTGTCTTATCACTTTCAGATGTGTGCACCTCATCTTCAGATTCTTGTGCCATGAAGAGATGAGTCTCCTCATCACCATTGCTACTGCAACAATCTGATCTACCTCATTCATCCATGCATGTGTCTGCTGCATTTCTCTTCTCACTCTCACAAACTGATCTAATGGTGCAGGGTTCATTTTCATAAAGCATCTTTAGTCTATCCCATAGACTTTGCCAATTTGCACTTATCCACTTGTGAAGAAACATCACCGGTGAGCCCACTGAATATGGCCTTCATGGCTTCTTCATTACACATGCATCTTCTTTCTTCTTCAGAGCCGGTGGGAGGACAAACATTCCTAGGAAGACTATTGACAACCGACATCCATACATCAAACCCTAGAGAGGACAAGTAGACTTCCATTCTACAACTCCAAATAGAATAGTTTGAGCCATCAAACACTGGAGCAGGGATTGACACTAAACAGACCATTGTGTCCTTAAGCCAGAATCTACCCAAGTGAGAGAAATATTGATAAATAGGGCACCTACACTGTGATACCAATTGTTAGACACAATGTACCACTAAGAGGGGTGAATCAGTGGTTCTCAAAATTTTCTCTTTAACTATCCCTATGAAAGAGTATCGATTATCAGATCTAGCTGAATGAAGGCTTACCGGTTAGTGAGGAGACTAAACACAAATACATTCACACAAAGGGACAACACATAACACCAGTATGTACGAGGAAAACCCAAGATGGGAAAAGCCTCAGTGAGCAATGCTGCTAGAGACTACTGCTCCAATCCAGCCTCATAATGAATCCCTGTTACAATGTTTAGGGCACCAACCCAAGGAGCTACAACCCCTGATTTGTTTATGGGATACAACCCAAAGGAGCTACAACCCCTGATTTAGGGCACCAACCCCTAACTGATTTATGGGCTACAACCCAAAGGAGCTACAACCCCTACACCGAGCTACAACTCAGTGATCTCAATAATAACTTCAAATAAAAACTTAATCATACTGTTACAAGTGAATCTTGTAACCAATTCATATACCTCACTCTACCAGTGAGACACCCTCTCTGCTACACTAATTCACTCTTCTGCTACTCTCATTTGCTGCTGCATTGCTGGTAAACTCTACTGGTTCACCTCTACTCTTCTTCCACTCTGTTGGATCTCCTCCTCACTGCTCTACTCTACAATTTTATCAACTGTCTTCCTGCCGGTACAAGTTCCTGCAGGTTATCTCCTCAGATGCACTTTTGTTGCTATAATTGTTTCTCAAACCATACTGGTTAACCCTCTGTTAAACCCTAACACTAGTTTAACCATCACTCACTCAGTCACTGCTATCCTTAGCTATTTTCCCTCTGACAGATCTAGATGTCTCATGCAGCACTCAATCACTTTGCAAAACCTCTATCCTCTTACATTCAACAACTTTTTTAATGATTTTGGCTTCCTTATTTATAGCTAGGTTTTCCCACCAAAAGCGAATTCAAAAACATCATCGGTTAGGGTTTCCTCATCAACCTCAAAACAAACCAGATCCAATTGGATCTTATCCAAACTGACCACCCAGACAACTATTTTCTCATCACCGCCATTAACTCACCTTACAATACATGTTTTCCAAATATATAAAACACAACCTTGTATCTTGACCTGCATTTGTCAAAATGCCATTAATACCTCTATAGTTTCCTTCTTGAGGTCTTCTCACAAATTGGTTTTCTTGCTTCGGTCCAAACACCAACAACTCCCTGATTGTTCTTTGTCATTCACTCTTCCTCGAGTCACACTCCTCTAATCCGATCCACAAATCATGGGATCCATATTAAATGCACACCTATAGAAACACCTATCTCTACACAACACTCTACCGGCCTTTGCATGCTTTCCACATCATCTCTTCATGGCATCCACCTTAGCAAGGTCATTTGTGTCGGTATGAATTGGATCACCGACTAACTCCACTATCAGGTTCATCTACCGGTATACTAAGCCTGCCAGTTAAACCCTCAAACCAGTCTGTCATCAACCTTGCACTCGGCTTCTCTTCCGGTGGAACACTCAACCGGTCAACACTCTTGCTAACTTACCTTATGCACATCTTCATCAGATGGGAAGTATTGTACATTTGCACCTTGTCCATATTATCGGTGGACATACATACCGATAAACATTCTTGATGATACTATATCATCAACCTTCACCAAACTCCATCTTCAATTCGACCATTTTCATTAGACTGCATCTGCTCAGCCTTGCCTTCTCCCTGATCATCTCAGACCATATCTCAACCAGTTTGTCAAAGAGACAAACCTAACATACTTCAGCTGCACCGACATCCCAACATGCCTTCTCCTTCGGTCCAGTGCATAACCCTGATTTCATGTACTCGAGGCATCCCTTTTATTTCACCAGTAGATCTAGTGTGAGATTTTAAACACTTGCCTTTACCTCTTCTTCCTTATCTCACAAAACTATAATGCACATTATGCATAATTGGCGATAAGATCCACTTACTGGTGGAGTGACACCTTATCATCTGCATCTTGCAATGTACTCATGTGGCTTCCCTGTTTGTGCAACACATCTTCAAACAAGTACATATGATCAGGTGTGGGCACATTTGCTGCCAGTCATCTTTCACATTGTGACTGCATCTTCATCCGGTGGGGAGTCATGTTGTTCTGCAACCACACAATGTACCGGTGACCTATTCATCCTTCTCCTCCCGTGCTGATGTGATTTAGGTAACATTCTACCTCTTCATCACAAATAATAGCTCAAGCAACTTTCCCAATGTCAACACTTCACTTATCAGTTGACATACTCTCCTTACTGGTGATACAATGTACCGGTACTGGTAACCTTACCATTCCATCCACACAAGTCAGACACTAACTTGTGTACCGGTGACACCAGTGGTCATTACTCTGAATGACATTCTCTTTCTTGCCTTACCGATGATCTACAACACAAGATGATATCAAAGATATCTCATCCTATACTCCTCCATGACAATGTTGCACATACATCTCTCATACCTGTAGCTATCCTATATTGGTGGACATCAATGACAACACAATGCCAACAAATTAGAGAATAAATACCATCCACATGACACCAAGATTTGTACATGGAAAAACTAGTAAAGGGAAAAACCATGGTGGGAAGTCTACCCACAGTCAGATAATACTTCAGCAGTAAGTATGTGATTACAAATTGAGGGGCTTGCACTTGTAGGAAGGCCAACAGCCTAGAGCACACTGCTCATTACAAAAGGAGTCTCACTGACTACATAAAAATCCAGACTACGATCCAGAAGAAGGAGTGAACTGCAAAGATAGTATTGTAGCGTCGTAAATTGTACGCACTTGCTAGGGTGGTACAATTTCACACCTAGTTTAGCACCCGCCTTGGCGCATTTTGCATTTTGCATTGCATTTCCCCTTTAGCACTTAATTAGTCAAATTAATTAGGTCTAAGGTCCTATTTTATCATCTCCCACATCATAAAGTTGGGCCCTTTCATTAAAGTGTGCCCCTTTCATTTTATTCTTCCAATACATCATTTAATCAAAAACCCTAATTAGGTCCTATTTTGAACTTGGGGGCTTGATTTCGGGGGTCAAAACATCTCGAAATCAGCTGTAACTTCGGGATTCGCTCTAAAATCATCATATCCGACAGTCCTGAAAATTTGGTGAAAAGTTGTCGGGACCATGGCGCCCGGAGTGCAACATGGTCCCGGACATTTTTCCCAAAATTTTAGGAGCGCGATCCAATCATAAAATAAAGCTTAACCCCAAGAAATTGGCGGGAGATTCAATCCCTAGGTCGGCCAAAAGTTGGAATTAAGACCTAGGGTTTCATATATAAGAGCTCTCTTTCTTCATTTGAAAGGATCCGAATTTTGGCTTTGGAGGACCTTCTATGCAGCGAAAGAGCAGATCTTTGAAGACTTCAATAACATTCAACATCCATCCATCAAGCATTCATCAATTTCATTCATTTAGGGCTTGGGAGACATTGAAGAACAATAGGAGATTACCGACTGAAGATTGGCTTGTACTTCTCCCTTAAGGGTTGGGTATGATTTCGTGTTGTTTTCATGTCTTTGCATAAGCTTCAATATATCCTTTATTCTTGCTTTAGATCACTTTGCATCTTGATTTAGAGCATTTACATTATCATTTACAAGCAATTAGGGTTTACTTTCTAGGTTGCTCTAGTTTGCTTTCTTGCATTTAAGGACCTTGCACACACACTAGGTCTGCACACACAATACATTTTACAATACAACTTGGCTATTCGTGGAGGTGGAAATCACCAAAGCGGGGGTTTCACTAAGGCAAAACCCTATATAGCCGCCCACCACACCTTTTCAGATATAAGTGCAGGTTTCGGAATTCGGACGACGCCGCAAGTTACAGATCCGGAAGAAGCAGACGGAGACCGAACTTCACACCAAATCTCAGAGCAAAAGACCAGGACAGGGGTGTGGGGTGCCCTGGTCCTGCCAGGACAGGGGCGCTGGGTGCCCTGGTCCCTGGGACAGGGGCGCTGGGCGCCCTGGTCCTCCTGACAGACAGCGTTTTTAGCATTTTTGACAGCTTTTTCCAGAGTGCAAAACAACAGTTTCCAGAGCAGTTTCAGGGGCAGAATCAGGACAATGGCGCCCGCGCCCCCGTCTCGAACATTTCCACTCAGATTTTGACTTCGGGTACGCATTTGCATTCTTATCTTATCTTTGTATTTTCCGCTTTCCATTGTTTAAGTTCAATTCTGCAATCTTGTTATTAGTTCATACTTGCACTTTGGGGTTAGGAATTGAACTTGCATTATTTTATCTTTCAATTACAACAAAGGAATAGAAATCCTAATAGGTAGCCCGTGGCTCTCTCTTCCACAAAAAGAAGTAGCCAATTGTGTGATACCTCTAGGCTCTTTCGTATTCCACAAGTGTGTGGTTGAAAGTGAGATTAGGGCATGTTTGCTTAGTGTCAATTTTTCTCCCACACAAGTATCTCCTATGCCTGAGTACAATTCTGGTTAAGCTCAATATCAGAGGACTAAATCCTCTTACATAATCCCAACTCGATCACCAATGATCGACCAAATCCTCTATATGAATGATTATTACATTATTTGCTCCTTACATATCCATACCCCATACATCATGATCTACAATGAGATCTTACATCATATATATACAAACCCTCATCCACAAACAATTAGGTCAGCCACTAGACAATAAAGAAATTACATAATTACAAAACATGTCAACTTGAGACCAAAGAAATAATATCCAACCCATAAGACATCCCAGAAACACATCGAGAAGATCAAACAACACGTTACATTAAGCCGATCCAGCACCTAGATAGCATAACCTAAAATAGAATAGGACTGGTATCAAATGTGATGATCCCAATCAACTAAGTCTCAAACACGATCACCATCAACATCCTGAATCTCTACTAGAAGTCACACCAACACCACTTATGCATAACATCAAAGATCTTCATGAAAGCTCTGTCGATGAAACCCTCACCGGATCAACAAACTAGGCTTACCAACATACATGATAACATCCGACCACCAAATCAAAACCAACTGACTGAACATGAATTTGAGTAGCATGAATAGCAGATCTAAGCCAATTCCAAAGGCCAAAGCACACTAGAGTATACCAGATCATCATGATTTAACCAACTAGAAACCAAACAACCTACCTGGACCAGAAGGATATCGGTAAAGCAACCAAAACAACTAGTGTTGACATCAATGCCAAAACATCAATGAAACACATAATGAATTCCTCCAAATGGCCGACACGTACCATATCTGGACCAAAGGATTTGACATCGATGACAACACAAAATGTAATGGTAACAACTATAAAATTGTAGGTTCAAAAAACACAACTACAAAACAATCCAAAACAATCAATAAAAATTAGCAATTTTGTAAAGATGGCTATAAATCGATAAAAAATGAAGATTTGTGAAAGTAAATAAAAAATTAAGGTTAAAAAAGAATGAATTAAACAATCTAAAATTTTAGTTCACCAAAATCGAGTGATGATCCCTGAAAAATGAGAATTTGTTAAACACAACTGAAACACAAGTTTAAAAATCAACAATTTTCTAAAGATTGCTATATATCAATAAAAAATGAAGATTTGTGAAAGTCAATAGAAAATTAAGGTTAAAAAAACAAAACTATAAAACAATCTATAATTGTAGCTCACCAAAACTGAGTGATGGTCCATAAAAATGATAGTTTGTCAAACATGACCGAAACACAAGCTTAAAAATCTGCAATTTTCTAGAGATGGGTATAAGTCAATAAAAATAAAGATTTGTGAATGCAAATAAAAAATTAAGGTTCAAAAAACACAACTATAAAAAAATATAAAATTATAGCTCTCCAAAGTCAAGTGATCATCCATGAAAAACGAGTGTTCATCAGACACAATCGAAACACAAGCTTAAAAATCATTAGTTTTCTAAAGATGGCTAGAAATAAACAAAAAATGAATATTCATGAAAGTAAATAGAAAATTAAGGTTAAAAAATACAACTATAAAAAAATCTAAAATTGCAGTTCACCAAAATCGAGTGATGATCCATGAATAATGAGAATTTGTCGAATGCAACTGAAACACAAACTTAAAAATCAGCAATTTTCTAAAGATGGCTATAAATCAACAAATAATGAAGATTCATGAAATTAAATTAAAAATTGATGTTAAAAAAAATAAATATAAAAAAATCTAAAATTTTAGTTCACCAAACTCTATTGATGATCTATGAAAAATGAGAGTACATCTAGCACAACAAAAACACAAGCTTAAAAATCAACTGATTTGTAAAGATGGCTATAAATCAATAAAAAATGAAGATTCTTGAAAGTCATTAGAAAATTAAGATTCAAAAAACACAACTATAAAATAATATAAAATTGTAGCTCACCAAAATTGAGTGATGATCCATGAAAAAGGAGAGTTTGCCGAACACAACCGAAACACAAGCTTAAAAATCAACTGTTTTCTAAAGATGGTTATATGTCAATAAAAAATGAAGATTCGTGAAAGTGAGTAGAAAATTAAGGTTAAAAAAAAAACTATAAAATATATAAAACTGTACTTCACTAAAATCATGTGATGATCCATGAAAAATGAGGGTTCGTCAAACACAATTGAAACACTTGCTTAAAAATTAGTAGTTTTCTAAAGATGGCTATAAATCAATAAAAAATGAAGATTCATGAAATTCAATAGAAAATTAAGGTTAAAAAAAAACCATAAAACAATATAAAATTGTTCTTCACCAAAATCGGGTGATGATCCATGAAAAATGAGAGTTCATTGAAGACAATTGAAGCACAAGCTTAAAAATAAGTAGTTTTCTAAAGATGGCTATAAATCAATAAAATTGAAGATTCATGAAAGTGAATAAAAAATTAAGGTTCAAAAAACACAATTATAAAATAATATAAAATTGTAGTTCACCAAAATCGAATGATGATCCATGAAAAATGAGAGTTTGTTGAACACAATTGAAACACAAGCTTAAAATCGGTAGTTTTCTAAAGATGGCTATGAATCAATAAAAAAAGAATATTTGTGAAAGTCAATATAATTTTAAGGTTATAAAAAAACAACTATAAAACAATATAAAATTGTATTTCACCAAAATTGAGTGATGATCCATGAAAAATGAGTCCTCATTGTACACAATCAAAACACAAACTTAAAAATCGGCAGTTTTCTAAAGATGGCTATAAATCAATAAAAAATGAAGATTCATGAAAGTAAATAGAAAATTGAGGTTCCAAAAACAAAACTATAAAACAATCTAAAATTGTAGTTCACCAATATCAAGTGACGAAAAATGAAAAATGAGAGTTCGTCGAACACAATTGAAGCACACGCTTGAAAATTAGTAGATTTCTAAAGATGGCTATAAATTAATAAAAAATGAAAATTTGAGAGACTAAATAGAAAATTATGGTTCAAAAAAAAAACTATAAAACAATATAAAATTTTAGTTCACCAAAATCAAGTGCTGATCCATGAAAAATGAGAGTTCGTTGAACATAACTGAAACACAAGCTTAAAAATCAGTAGTTTTCTAAAGATGGGTATTTCAATAAAAAATGAATATTTGTGAAAGGCAATAGAAAATTAAAGTTAAAAAAAACACAAATATAAAACAATTTAGAATTGCAGTTCACCAAAATCGAGTGATGATCTATGAAAAATGAGAGTTCGTCGAACACAACCGAAAAACAAGCCTAAAAACAATTTTCTAAAAATGGCTATAAATCAATAAAAAATAAAGATTTGTGAAAGTCAATAGAAAATTAAGGTTCAAAAAACACAACAATAAAACAATATCAAATTGTAGTTCACCAAATTCATGGCTAAAGGTTGGTGCACCAATGTCTTTCACTAAACTACTGATGAAATCCTCAGGGTCATGTTTTCTCCTTCCTTTTTCAAGTTCCATATTATAAGACACTAAATGAATGATAGCTTGATCCAAGACATCCTTATTAAAAAAAAGAAATTCATAAAAAATGAATCTTTGGAGGCACGAAAGAGCTTCTTCTACCCTTCCTCGAATGAGAAAATTCAGATTCATAAAGTTGCCACAAAATCTCCAAAATAGCAATTCTATTAGGGACAAATCTAGGTAGCACATGAGGTTCCCTTTCAAATCCATACACTCTAATAATAATGTTGTCCTTGTAAAAGAACCAACCTCCCCAATTATGGTTGAGATTGAGATGAGGAGCATATACGTTGGGTCTCAACAATTTTCTTATTTTCATTAATAAACTCCAATCAATCTCTTCTCCAAGTTGTGCCAAAGAATTCCTGACAAAATGATTTTCAAAATGCACATATCTTGTATTTCTATAGTGTATATACTAGACATATATGTCCATTTCTATATAGGTAAATCTATTGTTCCATCATTGGTGGTAACCTTCAATGGAGGTTCCTAGACCTTCAATCCAACACAAAGAATGATATGCATTAATATGGAGTTGTATCTGAGATGCATGATAGAAGGGCACTCTTTGATGTCAACAATTGTGCTATGCAACTTCTTTTCCAAAAGACCAACACAATCAAATGGCATATTCTGATCCCTTGATTGGATGTCTACGCATAAAACTAAAATGTGGTTTGGAATCCTTAAGCCAACATCCAATCCAAAAATCTGGCATAGGGCATAGTAGGCATCCTTAAAATAACCCTCAAATAAATCAACCTCATATGGTGACAACATCTCTGATGTCATTTGCCTCTCATACCAAGATAAATGATGTGGCTTGAAGGCCAACAACTTACTCTTGTACAACCCTAATAATATATTGAACTCCTCATTCAATTGTTGTTCTATGATGGGTATAGAAGCATTTTTATTTAATTTGAAAGTGTTTCTAATGGTATCCTTATCGATAGTGAATAGGCACCTTCCATCTTTTGTCATCACCCTTTAGGTGTTGGGGTTATAGGCCTTTGCAACAACCCTAATCACATCTATATTCACAAACACATTGGGCACCCCTAGTCTCCCAAGATTATATGTCTATATGTTCCCCACATGAATCTTCTCATTTGCCTTACTAAGACATTTCCTGAACAATTGGCAACCTGTTTGAGGAATAAATGGGTCTTTGCAACCAACATTATCATTAGAGAAAATATCAATATAGGAATTTGGTCCTTTAGATTTCTTACTGCTCTTGGAAAAATAAGGTAACTATTGAATAATATCATCTCAATAATCCCTCTCTCTTTTCCCCCTTACCCTTGCCTTTTGATGAAAACTGGGGTTTAATTCTAAAAATAAGGCTTCCAGGTCACAAGTATATCTTTACAATTGTAAACCCTAGACAACCTACGATATTTCTTAATTGAGATTCCTAAATTCACAGATGGAGATATGAAGAAAGGACTATGAGGAAGATTTTATCACTTACTAATTGGCACGCTATATTTACCTCAGAGTTGCAGGAGTAATGGCAAAAAGTAGCTTGAAAACCCTTAAACACGATTGCATTGGAAATAGTGGAGCTCTTATAATGAAATTTGTTGCAATTTAATGGAAGTGAGTATAAAATTAAGCTCTTAAATCGACTAATTGATTGCCACTATTAGACATGAGTGACGAGTCAATGAATAGGGTGATAGACGTCCACTCTTTCGATTTCAAAACCTGCACTTGTTTGCATATTTAACCTCTGGTCTCACTTTTGAATATGTGGAAATGCACAATAAAACATAATATAAATAGTATTAAGCTATATTTAATGTTTTAATGAAATGAAGTTATATTAATTAACTCAGTTAATGAAACCTTATTCAAATACATTAATATTATATTAATAAATTATAAATGTGTTTGATTTAATCACATTAACAATTATTATTTTTCAATACACAAACTTTAAGTTCAATTTTACAAAATTAAAATACCATTACAAATAATGCAAATTGGGAGACCTTTAAATAGTAGGCCCCCTCTTTGCGCAGATGCACGAATAGGAGAACGATCCCACTTAGAATATGCACACAAACACACAACCAATGAGAAATCATGCTTTGTACATTTAGAAACCTAAGTAACAAGTAGGTATTGAGTCAAACATTAGATCTATGATATTGTCCCTTAAGCGCGAGTGCACAAATTTGGAACCGGGCCCGCTAGGGCAATAGGCGCAAGAGCACAACCAATCACATGTTGTATTCTTGACATGCAGGTGCTACATGTACTTTGAGATAGATGGTGGGACAATTCTTTTGAAAAGTATTCAATGCGCAACCATTTAAAATTCATCGCTATGCCACTCACGATACAATAGACAGATGACACTTGTCTCAATTTCAATTATGCTATATAAGAATTTGGTTTTATCAGATCTCAGGCCTAGAATTGAACCTATGTTGTTGATATTCAATCATCTAACGATGGATGTGAATTATATTAGTGCACTTATATTTAAAAAATATACAACTTAGAACAACATTTAGCAAACTAGAGGTGGGATTGTTTTGATAAAGTTGTGATATTTAGACCTTGCGTAATGTAATAGAAATATGACACCTGTCTCAATTTCGGTTACGCTTTGTACAAATTTGGTTTTGTCAGATCTTAGGCCCAGAATTGAACCTATGTCATTGATATTCAATCATCTGATGGTGGATGTTAATACTAGCACACCTATATTAAAAAAAATACAACTTAGAACTACATTTAGCAAACTAGAGGTGGGACTGCTTTGATAAAGTTGTGATGTTAAATCCTTTTGTGATGTAATATAAATATGAAACTTGTCTCAATTCCAGTTACATTTTGTATAAATTTGGTTTTGTTAGAGCGTAGGCCCATAATTGAACCTACATCATTGATATTCAATCATCTGACGGTGGATGTGAATACTAGCATACCTATATTAAAAAAATGTTACAATAACTATAATATTTAGTATGATTGTTAGAAATAATAGCATATATACCTTAAATTTTAATTTAACCTATATAAATTATGCCAAGAGATATCCTTCTCGAGGTGCCTATTTGACTTTAGGGTGTAAAATTGATTAAAAATAGGTGTCTCGAGAAGGATATCTCTCAATGTACTTTATATAGATTAAATTAAAATTTTGGGTATATATGTTAGTGGCAGTGGCACCACGCAACATGGAAAACATAAATAAATAAATAAATACTTATATAGTACCATTTTATTAAAATAATTAATATTATTATATTATTATGTAGAGAAATATGAAATTTTATATATATCTATTTAGACTATGTTCAATAGTATATATGTGTTGCAAGATCAAAGCAAATACTAAAATCTAAGATATATTAAACTTTATTTAATGGCAAGTATTATGGTTATGGTTAGTGTTAGGGTTAAGGTTAATGTTATGGTCGGGGTTAGGGTTATGATTAGAGTTAGGGTTATGATAATGGTTAGGGTTTATATCATGGTTAGGGTTAGCATCAATGTTAGGGTTTGGTTTTGGTTTAGGATTATGGTTAGCATTAGGGTTATGGTTATGGTTTAATATTAGGGTTAAATTTATGGTTAGGGTTAGGGTTTAGTGTCAGGGTTACAATTATGTTTAGGGTTTACATCAAAGGGAGGATTAGGGTAAGTATAATTATAGTTAGGGTTAGAGTTAGAATTATAACTGGGGGCATGGTTAGGATTAGGATTTGGCTTATGTTTTGGTTATGGTTAGTGTTTTTATTAATGTTAGGGTTCTAATTATGGTAATGATTAAAATTTATAATTAGTGATTATAATTAAAATTTGGGTTAGGGTTAGGGTTATAACAATAATTAGGGTTAGGGTTGTCGTGCTCTATGAAGTGTGATACCTATAGCTGCAACACAAAACACTCAATAGATCATTACAAGCATGGTTAGCAAATCATAAGCAAAAGAAAGACAAAACCATGACAAAGCTATCCATCACCTCCTAAGAGATACAAGTATGGATTTGCTCTCAGATCTAGATAATTAATCCCAGTGACTTGACTACACCTAGATGGAGGATTTGAAATGATAATGATATACAAAGATGAGATTGATTATGCTAGATTGATCCAAGAGACTAATTAAGCTAATGATATGCATGATTAAGCTATGATGATGATGCAATTAAGATAGAAAAGAGATTGATTAAGCTACATGATTCAACAATTATGCTAGAAAATGATCAAATTAAACTAAATCTAAGATGCAATTGCTTAAAACAACAATGCTCAAATGATCTGCCTATAATAACAATGCATAAGATGATAATGAGATGGGATCTTACTATAATAACAATGCATAAGATGATAATGAGATGGGATCCTTATTGCTCCAAAATGGGGGATATTTATAGGACTTCCAAGGCCAGGGGTGAGGTGGCAGAAATCAACGGTCAAGATTGAGTCTGAAGATATCAAGGGTGAAATTGGAGGAGGTTCGAGAAGAGGTTGGAGGAAGAGACACTTGTCATCTCTTTGATGACAAGTGTCAAGGAGCCTTGCTCATAAAAGGGCAAGTGTCCAAGAGAGGATACATGTGGCCAAAGTGCCATGTGTCTCAAGAAGAAAATATCCACACCATAGGAGGTTAGGATAAGGAGGTTAAAATGTGCAAGATAGGATAGGGTTAGTTAAAACCCAAGGTTAGGTGGAATGGGTTAGTTTAGAGGGATGGTTAGGTTAGGTGGTTAGAAGTTAGGAGGCATGTGGGTAATTTGAATTTAAAAATTCAAATAATAGGAAAAGACTAATTAATTCTCAACAACTCATAAATTGATTTGTTTTAATTAATTAGGGGATTAGAAGAATTGATTGAAATGGGGGGAAGATTAATTAATCAAAGGGGACTATGGAAAAGAACCTATTAAATAAATCCTTAGATTTATTAATAAGTAGAGGAAAAGGAGAATTTAATCAAATTGCATAATGAATTCAATTAAATTAGGAAGGGAGATTAATTAAATAATTGCTTATTTAATTAATTATCTTCAGACCATTTTTAGGTGTATACATTTTCCCCCTCTTTGAAGCGAGGTATGATGACACGTTGATTCAAAGAATAATCTCATTTTGATGATGATATTGGTTAGATAGGATGCCCCAAACATTGATTGATAAATTACGGTATGATGATGCCCCCTCGGGAGATCAATTGAGATAATTGATTTTTGGATCTTTGCGAAATTGATATCCCGATTAGAAATGATTTGATTTCTGCAACTGTGGTTGATGAAAATGCGAGTTCTATAATCATGGTTATGTGGTTCTTGATTATTGATAAAGCTTGATTGGTTAGATTGATAAGATCGAGATTTAGTCTGGTTTGAGGAATGACACCTCCTGTTTAAGACAAAGATGATCAAAGCGTCTGGTTTCAGGAACGATATATCCTGTATAAGACATGATCAAAACATCTGGTTTCAGGAAAGATACATCCTATATAAGACATGATAGAATTGATTAAATGCAATTGATTGATCCAATTGTTAAGGTTGATTAGATAAAGAACTGATAGTTTGTTGGTATCAAGTTGCAGGAAGATTTGGATATGTTGATGTTGGTTCTATTGAGAGGATAGCATAAGATTTTCGTTGGGTCGACAATATTTGGAGAGAGATGAGTCATCAGTCTGATTGCGTATACACTTGTGAAGATGCCTTTATGATTCCTGTGATAGATTTAACCTTGGATAAAATAAGCATTCCCATGCAAGAATGAAATGCAAGCTAAATGCAAAGCTACGACCGAACTAGTCACTGGGTTATTGCGTTTTGTCATCATTGAACTTTTTAAAATGTGGGAAGTGAGTGCAAACATCAATGGTATAATTAAACCATGACGACCTAAGAACTTCTTTCTTGGATTTTGATATGGCAAGTTAGCACAAGCATCGAGGTATAATTGAACTAAGATGACCTAAGTGTTGCTTGCGTAAAATAGGCAGTATTAACCATTTCAATATGCAAATTGGAAATGTCTTCGATGATACTCTGATGATCATGTCCCGAGATAAATTTGTACATATTAATGATTAATTTATAGATAACAGACAAGAAAAATATCATGTTCCTTCCTTGTTCCTCTAGTCAGAGACATCTTGGAGGCACTCAGAAATCATGGTAACGAAAATCAAGATAGAAAAGTTGAACAATCATGTTAAAATCATTATCCAAAAGATATCATCCATTGAAAAGTGTGTAAATGTGCTTAGATTGACTTTGTGATAGTTTGATGGTTGATAATTTAATCTCGTGTACAACGTTGGATGTGTCTTAGTTTTCGCTTGATAAGGGTTGTCTAACTATTGTTCTACCTATTTGATTAAGCTCAAAATGATAAAAAAATTTGCCCCCAGCTAGGTGCAAGATTTTGCCCCAAGCCTAGAAACAAATTCATTATGATATACCTAGTGATCCAAACCATGGCAAGAAGCCACCCGGGATGCCTGCATGTGTACAAAGGCTTTATTATGGATATGAACAACATTGAATGAGTGCAAGCTGAAGGATGCATGAACTAATAGATGGAAGAGCTAGCAGACAGATAGCGCCTGTTTGCCAGGTTCTCACCATCTATTTTTATTGCACTTTTTCTTATATTTGATTTTTTGGATTTTCTACTTTTTCACTTTTTTTTTTTTGGATTTTTTTGCTTTTTCACTGTTTTGGGATTTTTCTTTCTTTTTCACTATTTTTTATTTTTCTTGCTTTTTCACTATTTTTGATTTTTCTGCTTTTTCACTGTTTTTTATTTTTTTGCTTTTTCACTTTTTTTGGATTATATGCTTTTTCACTGTTTTTGGATTTTTTGCTTTTTCACTGTTTTTGGATTTTTCTGCTTTTTCAAACAAAAAAATTCTTTAGATGCATGCTATTGATGGGTTCCTCAAGCTAATCTTCGTCCTGTGTTGATAGCTGATATGCTCCTAACCCAAATACTGTTGTGACTACAAACGGACCTAACCAGTTTGGTTCAATCTTTCCTTTCTTTTCTCGATTTGACTGGTTGTGTGGATTTTCCTTTAGTACTAGTTCCCCAACTTGAAAGACTCATGGTTTGACCCTGTGATTATAATTGCGGCATATTCTTTGCTGATATACTTTTAAATGATCAAAGGCATTTTGTCTTCGTTCATGGATCAATTCTAACTCCTGCAATCTAGATACTTGTTGTTCTTCATTTGGGATAAGACCTTTTAATGATACTCGTAGAGAACGTATCTCTACTTCTATTGGCGAATACTGGTAGGGTTAGAATTAGGGTTAGGGTTAGGATTATAATTATAATTAAGGTTAGCGTTATGGTTAGGATTACAATTAGGGTTAGGGTTAGGATTGGAGTTAGCCCTACTGATTATAATTAGGGTTACGATTAAAGATTATAATTAAAATTAGGGTTAGGGTTAGGGTTATAATAATAATTAGAGTCAGGGTCAGGGTTAGGGTTAGGATTAGGGCCATTCTTAGTGATTATAAATAGGGTTAGGGTTAAATATTATAATTAGTGATTATAATTAAAATTAGGGTTAGGGTTAAGGTTAGGATTAGAATTATAATTAGGGTTATGGTTAATATTGCAATTAAAGATAGGGTTATAATTATAATTAGGGTTCGTGTTGGGGTTAGGGTTAGGGTTAGGGTTGGAGTTAGTCTTAGTGATTATAATTAGGGTTACGATTAAAGATTATAATTAAAATTAGGGTTAGGGTTTGGGTTAGAATTATAATTAGGATTAGGGTAAGGGTTAGGGTTAATATTGCAATTAAAGATAGTATGTGATGATAGCTATAAGAGTTAGGGTTTTAGTTATGATTAAGGTTTGGGTTAGAATAGGGTTCAATTACGCTCAGATTAGGGTTCAAGTTGTAGTTAGGGTTCAAATTTACTGTTAGAGTTGAGTTTAGGGTTAACATTCAATTAGAGGGATTAGGGTTAAGGGTTAAGGTTATAGTTAATTAGAGTCAGGGTTTGATTGTGGAAAGGGTTTAATTATATTTAGGTTTAGGATTAGAGGTCAATTAGGGCTATGATTCAATTACATTAGGGTTAGGTTTAAAGTAGGATTAGAGCGAGTGCTTATTAATGGTAAAATTAGGGTTCAAGTTGTAGTTAGGGATTAATTCTAGGGTTAAAATTAGGCTTAGGGTTATGTTATGGTTAGGTCTCAATTATAGTAAGATTAGGCTATTGGTAAGGTTCAATTAGGTATAGATTAGGGATATTGTCAAGGACAATGTTTGATTGTGATATGGGTTTAATTATAGTTAGGGTTAGTATTATATTTTAATTTGGGATAACATTAGGGTTATTATTCAATTACATTAGGGTTAGGGTTAAATTATGATTAGAGTTCAATTAGGTTATGGTTTTTGGGTAAAATTCAATTAGGATTAGGTTTCAAACCAATATATGTATATTATCTAGTTTGCTAATGGAGTTCCAGATTAGGTTTTTGGTTAAAGATATAGTTAGATTTAGGGTTATTATTAGGCTAGGCTTAAGGTTAGGGTTAGGGTTAGGGTTAGGGTTAAGATTGTAGTTAGAGATATTATTAGAGATAGTATAACAATTATGATATTTTTGTTCAAGATTGAGGTTAGGGTTACTATTACACTTAGGTTTATGGTTTATGGTTATGGTTAGAATTATTATTAGGGTTAGGGTTTACATCAGGGTTAGGGTTAGGGTTAGGGATAGGGGTATGGTTAGGGTTATGGTTTAATATTATGGTGAGGGTTAGGGTTTAGTGTTAAGGTCAACATTATGGTTAGGGTTTATATCAAGGTTAGGGTTAGGGGTTGATTATGATTAGGCTTTACATCATGATTAGGGTTAGGGTAAGGATTTTAGTATACATATTATTTTAGGTGATGACCCAGAGAAGGGAGGGAGAGAGAAGAGGAGAGAGGTGAGAGGGTTGAATTATGATTAGTGTTTAATTAGAATTAGGGTTTGTGCTAGAATTCAATTAAATTAATTTTTAATTAGCGTTAGGGATAAGTTTAGGCTAGGGTTCACTTATGGTTAGATTAGGGTTCAAGTTGTATTTAGGGTTTCATTCTAGGGTTAGAGTTTATTTTAGGGTTACGTTATAATGGTTAGGTTTGAATTATAGTAAGATTAGGTTTGGAGTTAAGGTTTTGCTACATTTAGGGTTACAATTTTAGGATATCCTTGGGGAAAGGGTTTATGTTAAATTAGGGTTAGGATTAATGATTAGGGTTTAGGGTTTAGGGTTATGATTAGGGTTCAAATATGGTTTGAGTTATAGTTTAATTAGCATTATGATTCAAGCACAATTATGGCTTCAAGATTTAGGATTACAATTTAATTTCTTAGGGTTTTATAAGAACTTAAGAGTGCAAGTAAGGTTTGGGTTAGTGTTAGGGTTCAATTTTGTTTAAGATTTATGTTGGATTAAATTATATTAGTTTAGGGTTACACTTTAATTTAATGTACAATTAGGTTTAGGGTTATGGTTTTAACTTATCTTAAGGTTTTATAAGAACTTAAGAGTGCAAGTAAGGTTTGGGTTAGTTTTAGGGTTCAATTTTGTTTAAGATTTATGATGGATTAGATTCTATTAATTTAAACACATTTAATGAGGGTATATTGATTAAAAATGTGATGACTTAGTAAGACACTAATTAGGGTTTAATAATTTAAAAATAATTAAAATAAGATTAGTAAAAGGCTCAATTCAAGGTTTAGGTTTAAGGTTAAATGTGGTTGAGTGTTAAGGTTAGGTTTCATTCTAGTATGGTGTTTAATTTGGTTTTCAAGGTCAATTATTTCTATTTCTTTGATTCTCCATGACTGAAAGATTTGGATTTGATTTGATTTAGGGATTTGGGTCTATTTGGTATAGACCGAGTTTGAATTTAATTTGGGGTAGAATTTGGCCTAGGATTAGGGTTACAATTAAATTTTTTTAAGGTTAGGGTTGAATTTGGTTTATTGTTAAAGTTAAGTATTAATTTAGTTGGGTTCAATTTGGTTTAGCGTAATATTTTAAGGGACCTCTTGGTCTATTTTTCTTTCTTTTTATAGATTATAGTGTGATTTGAAACATTAACTCAAATAATTATTAGATAATTAAACTTGAGAGAATTTATAATAGTCACATGTCAAGCCTTATTATTGAATTATTTCTCTCTAAAACTTATTATTCATAAAAAAGATATAGATTTGTTGTCACACTTTATTTGTTAGCCATATTTGTTCACTTTCAAAGAACCCATAAAAGATTATATATGATAAAAAGTAAAAAATTATAGATTTTTTCAAAATAATTATTTTCTTGCTATATTTATATTTATAAATATGGAGAAAATTTGATATAATATTATTTTATTTTAAGTAATTAAATTATGGAAACGTCATGGATTTGGGAATTGAATTTAAAGGCAAGTAATAGATATTTATAAAAAACAATTTTGTTACTATATTTTGACATTTATAAATATGAAAAAGTGCTTTTGCATAATCTTAATTTATTTAAGTACTTAAATTTTAGAAACATCATGAAATTGAAAATCTAGAAACATCTTTATAATTTATTTATAGAAAAATCTTTGAAAATATAGAAAAATATATTATTTTAAAAATATTTGTGCAACTCAAATAATAAATATTTTGCATAACTTTCTATCTTAATTAATGAAAGTGGTGACCTTTAATTTGTTTTTTGATCTAGAAACATTATATTTTTATGATTAACATTTTGAAACACAAAAAAAATCTTTTTCATCTTTCTAAATTGAAAAATATATTATTTTTGAAATATTTGTGTAACTCAAATAATAAATATTGTGCATAACTTTGATTTTTCAAATTTAGAAATATTTTTTTAGAAATCACTAAAATTAATATTAAAAATATTTTATGAGATTTTTGAAATTTTAGAGATCACTTAAATTAATAAAAAAAGACTTTATGAGATTCTTGACATCCTTTAAATAGTAAATAACATATCTACAATATAATATGATATTTTTATCTTGATTTTTGAATACCCTTTTGTGTGATATTGTGATCTTTGAATAAAAAAGGAAAAAGGATAGAATTTTTAATCTTATCATATATTTAAAACAAAAATCATATAAAATTTTATTATTTTTTATAGAAAATTATTTGCCCTGCATTTTATAATGCATGCATCAAATAAAGGACGCGTCTATTCTGGTTCCAAAACGACAGTACGGATTGACTAACACTCGCGCACACTGTTGATTTTGCAATTAACGACTTGATTGACTAACCTGTCGCTAACATGCTGTACGAAAGGTCTGTTTTGGAACCAGAATAGACTCAGCCTCAAATAACAATCTAAACCCCATATACATGAAATATAAACAATATAATATAGAATTTTTTTTACTATTTTGTCTGGCATATTATGCTCACTTGCCCATGAGTACTCCATAGGGCATACGGATTTAAAAAGACTGTAGAAGATAAGAGAAATGGACATGAATTTATAACCTTCATCTGGAATCTTGTCGCCAACATCAATGGGAGCCATAATAAACAGAGTGAGATTCGATCTCTTGACCTTCACAAATTCAAATTAGCTCAAAGCTATCAGAATAGCTTCAACGATTGCCTGCAGTGAATTTGCTCTGTAGCAAATGGCCTTATATGGCAATTGAAAGACACAGATCATAGATTAATTTCAACGAAATTTCGTGTCCGTGACATCAGTGACTAAAGAGCATCTTTGATTTCAAGGCGAGATGAAGGGGGAAAAACATGGAACGACATAAACTAAATGGAGAAATATAACTACTCCCTCTTGTAAAGGGGCTGTGAGTGGAGAGTTACAGTGTAGATGAAAAGTCTGACGAAACGCTTCAACTTCATCAGTTACATAACGTTCATCCATAATTTCAAATTACTTCATCGGTTAGTGCAGTCGCTTCATTTCATCGATTATCAAAATGATGTGAGATTATATTTTTGAAGAGAATTATATTTAATATTTTGTAACTGTCTTTTCCTCTTTCATCGCTTTTGTTATTTCTTCTTTCATGCATAATAAGGGTAAGAATGTAAAGCAATTCTTTTTTCTTTAACACCGTTATTTTGGGTGGGTGTCATTGTAGTGTTACGTCTCGGCGTAATTAATAATATATAATAAACTCATAATAAAATATTATTTATTAATTACATATTAAAGCTTATAAAATTATTATTTAATCAACACAATAAAATCAACCCAACGTAGTTAATTAAAATAAAATACCACTTAACTTCTACAAGGCAACTTAACCAAAATACTAGAACAGACAAGACATCAGCCTAGCTTAGAATGAAGTAAGACACTATATCATTCTCTGATCAACTTGTCATTGGGATTAGAGACACACTCAGATTTATGAGACCAGGTGAAGTTGATGTCTAGTACCCGCATCTTGCATAATATCAAACATCTATGCACAACATATATACATAAATATACAATCACAAAGTAAACACATAGGTGAAAGAGAATCACAACGTCACACCCTGCTCACAATGAGTGGTATGACATCGTCCCTTCCACATCTACAATAACAATACATCATAAAAACACATCATCATCAATAACATCATCATAACCAATATAAAGCATGAAGTTAGCACATAACATGATAACATCATATGTAAATATAAGTCCAAACATAAATCCCAACATCAATGTAGTCTTGAATATATCATCATCCACATAAAACATAATGTATCATTTGTCAACATGAAATGTCTATCGTCAAAACATAAGCAAAACCATAAGTTGTTGCAAGGTGTGTGCCCTTGGTCTCCTTGTGTTGTGCAGTGCAGTGCTTGGGTTTGTGACATGGCTTAACCACCTCCTATGGATTCTATAAGTCTAGTGGTTGTATCGAGCATTAAAAGGTTGATCTTTTGGTCCAACAACAACCGTACTTGTAACAAGTGGTATCAGAGCTTGGTCAGAGGTTCAAACCCCTCGCTTGCGCTAGGGAGGGGGGGATTCTTGCAAGCTGTGCGCCCTTGGTCTCCTTGTGTTGTGCAGTGCAACGCTCGGGTTTGTGACATGGCTTAACTGCCACTTGTGGATTCTATAAATCTAGTGGTTGTATCGACACTAATAGGTCAACCTTTTGGTGCAACAACAACCACACTTGTAACATAAGCATCTACCAAGAGTATCAAAAATGAATCTAAACAAGTCTATAAATGTATGTCAATGCATAAAAGAAAAGTATGCCAAGGAGGGACACTACATCGTTTTTCTATCTAATAATTCTCCTATCAATACTCAAAGTTATTCCAATCGAGTATGTTGAGACACAAAAATAAGTGAATCATCCTGCATTCATCCACATGTTAAAACATTATATATATAGATATCATCAAAATTATATAGTATTTGCATCACCTCATCTTGCATAAACATGATTAGGAAATAGTGATATTAGATAAATAGTATAACTCACCCACATTTCATATCACCATGCACACATAGATGTTAGATTTCTCATAATCCATATGGACATTGAATTGCATACATCATGCATAAGTAGAATCATTAAACTCATCCATAATTTGGCATATATGTCAATCTATATCATAAACATCCACGTAATAACTAATAATCCATGTACACAAACATACATATTATGATCATCACATTTTGATCTAATATTACATACAACATAACCATACATATGCATCAAATAAACATCATAAAATAGGTCATAAGTATAATAGGAGCATACACATAGAATCATAAAATATTATACACCATGCATAGCATATATCATATGTAGTCATTGCCAAAATCATCTCTCTCTCATATATATCAAAATAATCATGTTAATGTACAAAATAATGAACACTATAAAAAATGGAGCTCACAAGCTTAGTCAAAATAAATGTCTAATACAATGATACAAATCAACCAATATTTCCTCTATCCTTTGAGTGAGAGTGCCTCTCCACATGAGGCCCAAAAGATCCTACCTCACCCTGTTGTGAGTCTACCCTACTAGGTGTTTGAGGTTGACTCATATGTCCCACAACACCTTCATTGTTGGTAGTTCGGCAAGAACATGCCTTGTGACTAGAAGTGTAGCTAGGTGTCCTCTAGTTGGGTGGTACAATATCCTCACATAAACCTCTTTAATACTGGATCTCATGACCCACATCTAGTAACAATCAAGAAAAATTAGTTGTTGGCATATCCATAGCTTCAATAAACCTAAAAAAATACTAGTTTGCCTTATGAGCTTGCATAAGAGTTGTATGCCTCTTTGCTATTAATTGAGAAACTTGTGCCTAAGATACAACTAACTACACTTGTAAGAAAGCTATTTATGCCTAGAGATTCGGGTAATCACCTCTATTAGTTCACATACCCTCTTCACCAAAAGGGACATCCTGAAGCCCCTCATCCACATCCATATCCTTATCCTCAAGAGCCTCCCTAATATTTGGTTGATCTTGTTCTTGTGGTACATTTACTTGGGGGATTTGTATCAATTGTACCTATATCAAGATAACCTAGGGAACTCCTCGACCACCACCACCTCTCCCACCATCACCTCAACCTCCACCCACTCCATCACCACCATTCTCACTGCTTCCATCACCATCCCCATCTCTATCACCAGATGTGTGTTTATGCACTTGGTTAGTTTTCATTCATATGTAGAATGTGTAATTTAGGGACATTTGAGTCGCATTGCAATGTAATTGTAATATTAATTATTGGGCCTCTCTTTGAGATGGATTGTAAATATATATGGTAGTGATAATCAATCTAGTCTTCGTTTATGTCACTCAATCAGGGAGCTAAGCACGAATATGTTATGATGTTATTTCATTCTTAAATGTTGATAAGGTAAAATAAATATATGAAATTTTCTTTTGGGTTTAAAATGAATATAATCCATGTTGGTTGAGTCTTGGATGATATTGTGAACTTGTTATGTGTTTGTCTTGTCACTATATGTTTGTGCCTAGGGTGTCAATTCATTTAAGACCAATCAGATCCTCTTGTTAATACTTGTAAAATCCATAAAGTGATACATCTTCTTGTTCTTTAGTAAGAATTATATCATTGCTAAAATTTTTCAAGCTATTTAATTTATTAAAAAAATTCCCAAGTGTTGTAGGCTTCACTTGTCGTTCCTTTGCCTTAATGGTTTCTCTAAAATTGTGAAAGTGGTAAGGCTTATTAGCAAACCTTGATCATTGATGAGATTTGAGTGGCATAGTTTTTCCTTAAGGCTATTGGGCTTCAACCCTCAAGCTTTTTCCCTAGTGGTTAAGCTTCATCTTGGTATGAGAAAGGGCTTTTCATCGATTCATGATCCCTAAAGTGTGCCTTAAATGCATTTTTTATTTAAGTTTATTCTAAGCCTTGGCCATCAATCTTTCACCTTATAAACTTTAATAAATTTATGAACGTGGTAAGTTGAAACCTCGACACCTGATCCATGGAAAGTTTCCCTTCTGAGCTTCAAAGTTCCTTTAGCTTTTTGAGCTTTGGAGCTTGGGTTTTAACCTTAACAATTACATCCTTGGGGTAATAGGGTAACTCAAAACCTCAAAACCTAATACCTATGTTGTGTTGAGGGAAAGGTCGGTGTCCTATCCTCAATACCCTAACACCTAAGTGTCGATAGTACATTGAAGGTCATAGGTCAAGCCTTTGGCCTAAATTTTTCAATCCTTGGGGAAAGAGTAAAGTTGAACCCCTAACCACCAAGGATCGATAAGGTTGAGAGGGAGTAAGGCCTCCTAGTTAGGCAACCTCTTGTGTAGGTTGACCTTTTTGTTTGAGGATTTTCTTTGGTCTTATTGAGTAGATTGGAGGAGAATGCGACCTCATCTTACTTCTTATCTCAAAAATATATCGTGTTATCATCTAGTTGAGAAATTTTAGCTCCTATGCATTCCATTGTCATTAGTATTGTTAGTGTTTGTTGGGTGTGGGTTGGAGGATGATGTTTCACTCATCCCATCCTTGTGTGGTGCTGCGAGAGAACATGGTCATGAGTTAGTTATCAATTGTTGTCAAGTGTTCTCCCCTCTCTCATAAAATCATCATGGTGGATGAATCCCGTGATTGTTTAGTCTTTTATTGGTACATCCTTGTTTATGTAGTGATTATATCATTCTTATAAGTGTTTCCTTCATTTTGTTGTGTTCCACATGATAGGTGTGTGCATGTTGTAGTGAAAGTGAAACATGTTATGTCATATCTTTGGTGTTTTGGTTCATACACATTTTTAAAAAATCTATCCTATTGCCTTATTCCTCCAAATAGGGCATCATGATAGTTCTTGGTTCATAGTTACCATTGGGGTAGGAACCTCCAACATGAACTACAATAGACTAGAACACATGGGTAGTTGGAAAATATAGTTTAGATGTTGGCACCTCATGGATTGTGATTAAACCATTTGTGATGATAGTAGAAATTCCTCTTCCAATAGTCGACAATAACAATAATTTGGATTTATTTTTGTTATATAAAACTCAATCTCAATTGATAGTTATATTAGTTGCATGATTGGGTTTCCTAATAGGGTTCCCTGATTTGATTACTTCATATGACCACTATATCCTAGCTGTCAGTAACCTCACTCTATGAACAATTATAAGATTCAGTTAATTAGATGTAGTCTACTGAGATAAAATGTGACAAAGCCTATCCCTCTTTTCTATTAGTTTTTTTAATTCAAATTGGTCCTATGTAATGCCCCTCCAGGAAACATTCTTATGATAGTTATATTGGATGCTAACGAATCTCATGTGTGCGTTTGATTTCTATATTGGTAATTGAATTCCTCTTGATTGAGATATATTATGATGTTTTGATTTGATATATGTTGGTTATACACATTATTTTTATTGATGATTTATGAGATGTATCATGTATTAGATTTCATGTTATGTGTTTGATTCTGTATTGGGTGTAAGGGGATGATCTTCCATCACTCTCTTCGGAGATACATGGAATGCCACAATTCCCCTTCACCAGTGTGCGAGTTATTGTTGGTTATATGTATGTTGTTCGTATATGCTCTTCTTGGTGATGCGGGGTTGTAGGTACAAGGCATCGACTCCACTTGGTTCTCAGGTCTGAGCGTGCTTACATAATCCCGATGGAAGTTGTGGGAGATAGCATAAGGCCTGATGTCCTTACCCTTAGCCATGCTCGGTTGTAGGACAATGTTCTCTGTTTAGTGTCAACTCTATCAGGTTGCCACATAGGCAAAAATCTAATATCTTGGTATGTTGTGTATGTGTTTTTGTGGGTTTTATTGTGTTATTGTGTTGGTAGATTTTAATTACAAATTTATGATAAGGTGTTATTTATATTTGGTATGAGTTTAATTAATTAGTCTTTCTTATGTGGATTGAAAATAAAATATATGTATGTATATATATGTATATACATGTATTGAAATATTAATACCGTTATAATTAATTAATAAATTAATATTAATTCTTTAAATTAATTAATAAATATTAGTGTTGTATTTAAATAAATTAAAATATAAGTTTTATTAGTTAATAAATTAATGTTTATGTTTTTAATAAATTCAATTATATATTAGTGCCTTATTTAATAAATTAAAAAACAAAGCTTTACTGAATTATTAATTAAATTGTTGTTTAATTGTTGAAATAAACTAAATTATAAATTAAGTTTTTATTAAAAAATAAAGTGATTAAATTATTAAATAAATAAATTGATGGAAATTAATAAATAATTAAATAATATGTTAGAAAGTTATTAATTAAATAAAATGCACTATTTATTTTAAAAAAAGTTTTATTGTTTTATTAATTTAGTGGTATTAATTTTAAAGAATAAATTAATCCATAAAAAAAACCGTCCATTTTTTCCGTGCAATACAACTCACCGTTAAGACTTTAAAACATTCAAGAAGCGATTCAAATTTTACCAGATATTCTGTACATGATGGTTCTTAGTAGAAAAATAGGGCTTCCATATTTTCAGCCACGATTTTAGCATTGCAATAGCCCAATTTCTTTGCAAATTTAATTTTGTGGTGGAAATTGTTAATCGCTATCCTTCACATTCTCCACATTCAAATATATTCCCCTCTTATGGAAAGCTTAAAGAAACCACAGCCATCATTTCCCTTTTTATTCACAGCTTGTTTGAAGGAAACATTTTAAGGTTGAGCAGAAAAAAAAATTAGAATACAATAATAAACAATTTTTTTTGTTTAAATTAAATTTTTTTTTTGGGACAAGTAAATAATTTCCAATTAAAGTTTGATTTTTAAATTGCAAATTTTTAAGTGTAATTTGAGTTTTTTAATATATATTTTTAAAATTTTTTAAATGTTTATTATTAGATGTATTTTGTTAATACTTGTCGTTAGTCTAGTACTATTGCAATACTTGTTATTATTCAATTGTTGTTCCATCAATTATATCTGTGAATTTTTTCTTTTTTCTTTGGATGGTTTTTTTCAATTTCTAAATAGTTAACATGAGTTTTGAGTTTTCAAACTATAGAAGCATCTTATTAACTAGGTGAATTTTTTTAAAGTTAGATTGGAGTTAGGGTAAAGGATCAATTAACCTTATAGGTAAAACTTTTGATTTAGGGTTAGGATTCAAAGAGATAAGGAATACAATTCAATTTAGATTAGAGTTATAATTGGAATTAGAGAGGACTTTTATTAGAGTTAAAATAGGGCTAGGGTAAGGGTTAAGATTAGGGTTCAATTTAGGTTAGGGATTATAGTTAGGTTCAAATAAGATTACAACTTAATTAGGGTTAGGATTCAATTAAAGTTACACAAAATTATTAATATCTTATATTTGTTAATTGTTTGCAAAAAAACATACTCAATTACTATTATAAATATAAACGACAAGTACTTTGAATATAAAAGTTTGATCATTAGATAATGCCTATAAAAGGGTTTTTTTTTTTTTAAATGTGTAGTTTATAATTATTATTAAAAAAATAAATAATATCTATTTCAAAATTATAATAGACTTTTGAAAAATTATTTAACACTAAAATTTTCAATTAACTAAATAGATTCCTATTTAAATTTTAAATTTTTGAACAAATTATAATGCTCAAAACTAATTAATAATTTGAATTCCAAAAGGATAAAAAAAAACATTTTCTTATAAACGGAATTTATAAATAAATAAAATACATATTAAATTTTTTTATAGATAAGCTTTAGAAAAAAATTATATTAAATTATATATTTTATTGTTTACTTTAAAATTTAGATTTTGTATTTAATGTTTTATTTCTTTAAAAAAAATCTATTAATAAGATAAGTTCCTCTTAATACATAACGACTCATTAATATATGTAAAAAAAATGCATATAGAATTAAGCATTTGAATGGATCTAATAAAAAAAATTAAACATTTGAAATAAATATTTTATTTTAAAATAATTATAAATGCTTTAAGAAATCATTATTTTGTTACTCAATTATTTAGCTCTATAATATTTAAAATCCTTGATTGTGTTAACAAATGTAAAAAAAAATATCAATAAAATATAACAATTCTTTATTAGATAATATAAATTTAGCCACCTCATAAATATTTAAAATCCTTGATTGTGTTAAAGAATATAAAAAAAATTATTCATAAAATATAATAATTCTTTATTTACTTTTTTTTAAAGTTAGATATATTTAAATATTATTTAGAGTAGAATAGAACAAAAAAAATCTAATGATAAAGAATAAATAAATAATATTTATCAAAGGAAAAAATGATTCAATGAATTAAAAAAATTGTATAGTTGCATGCGAAAAGTATGGCTCTGCGTGCGCATTTCCTCTCTACGAGCATCCCTTTCCACTACGAGGTGTTTACCAAGGCTATGGAAATTGTTTTGCGGTTTTGGCTAGTCATGCTAGGGTAGACAAACTGAGTAGGGTAAAATCTCGAACCATCAAGCAAGAAGCTTTCTTTGCAAAAACAAAGTATTCTTTGATTGATTCGGCTAGGGCTCCCCTTCCTTCGCTCCAAGGCAGGGATCAAAATTGGTAGTCGGTAAAGCGCAGAAATAATAAGGCAGAAGGGCAATCAAATCGTCTTATGCGAAATCCCAACCTTGGCTGGAAGGAAGGTTTAGTAAAACCTAACCGGACAATTAGGCCCTCGGCTTCCATTCTCTTTACTAAAAATCCTGTTGGCAAATTACCTAAAGCTATTCCCAGCGGGATAGTCGTTGATATTGATTCCCAAACATTGGATATGTATCAAATGCATTGCAATGAAAAAACATTTTTTGCACGATGGAAAGGTTGGGGGATCCCAACTGAACAAATTGCTAATTGGGTGGTGTCTTCTCTTAATAACTAGGTAAAAATTGACATCCTTCCTGATCAGTTCTTAGCTATTGAATGCGGTAATCAAAATTTAAGAAATTCATTGCTAAACAAGGGCTTATCAGAGTTCATGGGCGTAGGGTTTGACTGCTAGGGATGGCAAACCCTCTTTCATCCTTCTCAATTAAATTCATGCATGGTCAATAGAGCTATATCACTCGAAAAAATTCTGGTTGAATTACGAAATAATGATTTTTTAAGAATTTTAGGGAACAAAATAGGTAAATTTGTAGAAGTTAAAAAATTAGCTTTAAGCTTCTTTAACCATCTTCTGATTGTTAATATGGATATTAACATTAAAACTATCGAACCAGTAACACTAAATTGCAATAATCTATGTTTATCCCTTGAATTACCCTTCTATAATGGTCCTTTCAATATTAAAAGCCAAGGAAGATTCCCTTTAAAAACACTTTCCCTAAATCAATCTCCGAGTTGAGAATCGCTCCAATTAGATTTGTGGATGGAGGGGGTTTCTCTATTAAGGGTTTTAATAATACTAGCACTAATCACCCTGCCATGATTCTATGTCATCAGAGATCCCCAGTTAAGACCTTATGTTCTCCTCCCCAACCACTATCCTCTGTTATCCCCCCTATAGGTGACCCTTCTCTCAGGGATAGAAACTTGGAAGAGAGGGAAATTTGTGAGCTGCTCCCCTAGAAAGAACAACCCGGTATGACAAATATGTTGCCATCGTGCTCTCTTACCCCACTAGAGAGAGAGAGCTCCTCAAAAACTTCCCCTCTGTAGAATCTCATCATCCCATCGCTATCAAAGGAAAATGATATTCCTCCCCAAGATCTAGAATGGGCTTCTTGGGAGTATCAACAATTCTCCCCAGTCTCAAATCTGAAGATCCCTCTGGGGGAAGAGGCTTGCCCTTATTCGCCATAGGTTGACCTTGTTACAACTGTAGTATCTGAGAGTGACCAAGTGTCTAAGGAAGTGGACATCATTGCCAATTTTATAGGGGAAGAAGTAGTAAACGACCTTATGGATCAATTGGTTGATGAAATCTATGATGATGAGGAATTGGAAAGACAAAGGGATCTCCTCGTTAATAATCTAGTAAATATTACTAGAGTTAACATAGAAATAGATGAACTCTTTATAGCATCAGAGAACTTGGAAAATCAACAACCTAACACCCTAGGCATTCTCTATTCTGTTAAAAGCAAAGACTCTCCGGATTGTGCTAAATTCAGTATAAGAAGGGGCAGGAGATCCCTTGCTGAATTAAGATTGAAGGATGGAGAAGCTAGAGGTCAATCCAAAATATCTACTCTTTTTAATGTAGGGGAGGGGAAGGTCCTCCCCACAGAGCCATGAAAATCATAACGTGGAATGTTAGGGGATTGAATGCCCCTAAAAAACAATGCATCTTAAAGTGTTGTATCTCTGATTATAAACTTGACTTAATGTTAATTCAAGAAACAAAAATGAATGCATCTGAGATTTCCCTCTTTGAGCAAAAACTAGGGGTTAGACAACTAAAACATTCCACGGCCACATGCACCTCAGGGGGCTTAGCTATCATTTGGGATTCTAGAACCCTTTCGTTCACACCATTAGAGATTTAGCAAAATTGGATAGGAGAAGATATAGTGAGCTACAAAAATAACCTTAGATTCAAACTAATTAACGTATATGGCCCCATCCAGAATAAGGATAAGGTGAAGGTGTGGAAGGAACTTGAGTCCTTTCTTAAAAGTTTCCCGAATGACCTAAGTATCATTGGTGGAGATTTCAATGCCATCACTAAGGCATCAGATAAGAGAGGAGGAAATAGCAAGCTTCCTCCTTCAGTTGTAGATTTCAATCACTAGATCAATAGGAATTCCCTGCTGGAAATCCAAACGACAGTGAATGCCTTTACGTGGAACAATAGAAGATCTGGTTTCTATAATATAGTGGAGAAACTTGATAGGTTCTTTATCTATGGAGGGCTCTCAGAGCTAAATTACTCTATGAAGGCAGAGCCTCTCCCTTTATCAGGATCAAACCATTTCCCACTCCAATTAAACTTTTCATCCGATAATGCCCCTAAAAAATGCCCCTTCAAATTTGAGAATATGTGGTTTAGAGATGACAACTTTCTAAACTTACTTGAGAAATGGTGGAGTAGCTCCATTTTCTCAGGTTCGAAGATTTTTATTGTTGCTAGTAAGTTAAAGCTTATAAAAAGGAAGCTCTTAGAGTGGAATAGGACCAATTTTGGTAACATCTTTGACAAAAAAACCCTAATAAAGAATGATCTCAATAAGGTTAACTTTGAGGTACTCGAGAAGGGGATGGATGAGCATCTTTTCCTTAAGGAAAAGGACCTACTCTCAGAGTATGAAAAGATACTATCTTACAAAGAGATCTTCTGGAAACAAAAATCTAGGGAGACTTGGTTGAATGATGGTGACTGGAACACCAAGTTCTTCCTCAATAGCACCAAGCAAAGGAGAGGGGTCAACCAAATTTCTAAGATCATGAACAGCCAAGGATCCATCCTATCTGAACTAGATAAGGTTGCGTCTGAGGCAGTTAAGTTCTTTGAGAATATCTTAAACAATCTTGAAGGCTCCAACCTTAAGGGCCAACTCGATATCATTAAGAATCTCCTAAAACTCATTACCAATGACCACAACCAAACCCTTTTAAATAAATTCTCAGTGGAGGAGGTTAAATCTGCTCTCTTCAAGATGAATCCAGATAAGGCTCCGGGCCCAGATGGCTTCCCCACTAGCTTTTTTAAAAAATGTTGGGGTTTTATGGAAACAAAAATCACAGAGGCCTTAGAAGGGGTAAGGAATTCGAGCAAGATTCTTAAACAAGTCAACAATACCTTCCTTGCCCTCATTCCAAAAAAAGAAAACCCGGAGAGCTTCAATGACTTCAGACCAATTGCTCTCTGCAACACTATGTATAAACTCTTAACTAAAACCTTAGCAGCTAGACTCCAAAATCTCCTTCCCTTAATTATTAGCGAGGAACAAACTGGCTTCAAAATGGATAGATCAATCTATGGTGGGGTGATTATTGCCCAGGAGGCCATTCATTCAGTTCAGCTTAACAAATCACCGAGCACGCTAATCAAATTGGACATAAGTAAAGCTTATGACAAAGTTGATTGGTGCTTCCTCTGCAAATGCTTGGAGGCCTTTGGCTTTTCCAAAACTTGGATCAACCTTATCTTCGAATGCATATCCACCCCTAGATTCTCAGTTTTGGTTAACGACTCCCCAGAAGGTTTCTTTAGTAGTTTGAGGGGGCTCAGGCAGGGTGATCCTATGTCCCCCTTCCTTTTCATTATTATGGCTGAAGCCCTAGGTAGATCTATTTTGGTGGCCAAAGAGAAGGGGAAGATCCAAGGTATTCCCATCACTAGTGGCCTCCCCCCCTTCACCCACCAACAATTCATTGATGACACAATGCTTTTCGGGCAAGGTGGCACAGGGGAGGCTCGTGCCTTTAAAGACATTCTTAATTCCTACATGATGGCCTCGAGTCAAGAGGTTAATCTAGCTAAATCTGCAGTTTTTTTGTTCAACATAGACCCCCTTTTAGGAAAAGAAATCTGCAATGTCCTAGAAATTAGTAAAGGATCCCTTCCTTGCAAATATCTAGGCATTCCCCTTGACAGAGGCAGGAAACCCTCTAATTTATGGGACAACTTAGTGGACAAGATCAAGTCTATAATTAGTACTTAGAAAGGGAAATGGCTCTCTTCGGCTGGCAGGGCTACCTTGGTTAGATCAGTCTTATCAGCTATGCCCATTTTCCAGCTTTCCCTCCAACGGTTGTCTTCTTCCAAACTTGATGAGATCAATAAGCATCTCAGAACTTTCTTTTGGCAAGGAATTGATAGCAACCACAAAATCTCACTCATTTCTTGGGACAAGATATGTACACCCAAAGAGGATGGTGGTATTGGCATCAAAAACCTACGAGATCAAGGTAGACCTTTGGGGGCCAAGCTGGTCTGGAGATTATTCAGATTTCCTCACCTCAAATGGGCAAGATTACTTAACCTCAAGTACCTTAATGGGGATGATCCAACCCAAATCTTCAAGGAGCCCAACCCTCCCAAAGGTTCCTGCCTTTGGAACTTTATGCTCGATTGTAGGAAGATTATCTCTAACAGGCTAACCTGGAACTTGGGGTCTGGGACAAAGCCCTTTTCTGGTCCAATTCTTGGGGAGGGCATAAAGCCATTGAAAACATCCATGACTTTGGGGTTACTCGGGCCCTTCTTGAATCACATAGAGGCCCTATGCTAAATAGTTATCTCTCCCCTTCAAAGGAAGGGGCTGGTTGGCAATGGATCGAAAGGGATGATGAAGCCATCTCGGAGAGGGACAAGCATAAACTTTTTTCAATTCTTAATTCTAGGAACTTTGTCTTAAGTCATGATGAGGACAAGCTCATATGGGAGGGCTCCTTAAAAGGAGAATACAATTCCAAGGATGGGTACTCTCACATATCCAAAGCAGTTTTAAGACCTAAGGTAGAGCTTCCATTGAATCTTTGCTGGGATAGAAATTGTCTGCCTAAGGCAGGTATTTTCTCCTGGCTAGCAATCTAAAGCAAACTCCTCACTGTGGACAAATTTTAGCATATGGGCTATGAGGGTCCTAGTAGATATCCTCTATGTGAAGCAGAGGGGGAGGACACCAATCATATACTCCTTAACTATCCCTTTTCTCATCAATGTTGGATCTGGCTCACCAATAAACTTGAATGGTTTGTAGCCTTTCCCAACACCATCTTAGGGATGCTCATGGCTTGGCCTCTCCTTAGGCGTGGATGTCTCTTTGAAGGTTTATGGAGAGCTCTCCCATCATCCGTAATGTGGGAACTCTGGAAAGAAAGAAATAGGCACATCTTTAAGAATGAAAAACTAGATGCCCTGAGAATCATCAATAAGATAGAGTCAGCTGTCACTGAGCTTGTGAACAATAGACTCACCTTAGGTTCACTAAAAAATGCTTCTATATCTTATTGGGATGAATGGATAAAAAAATGATGGAAGGGCTTGTCCTTTCCTCCCTTTGTAGGAGTAGGCCCTTCGGCCAGCCTCCGATCTAGGGCGACATGCAGATGGTAGCCCCCTGGTGAAGGGTGGCTGAAGCTAAACTTTGATGGGGCTGCCCGAGGCAACCCATGGCAAGCTGGGATAGGATGCATTGTTCATAACTGGGAAGGTAAGGAAATAACATCCCTTGCCTCTCCAGTTGGCATCAACACAAACAACTGGGCAGAATTGATGGCCCTGGTGGAAGGCTTGCTCTTATGCAGGAAACTTGAAGCTAAATGCTTAGATATTGAGGGAGATTCGGCTATAATTGTCAATGCTCTAATAAAAAGGAGCACGCCCAATTGGAAACTTAACACCTTGCTATCAAAGGCTATAGACCTATGCAAAGGTCTTGATAGGTTTACAGTTAATCATATCTATAGGGAAGGTAATAAAAGGGTGGATGAGCTAGCCAACTTGGGGGTTGATGGTATCAAGCTCCTGTCTATGCCAACCTAAGACAATATCTATCTTAATGGTCCCCTCACATCTTGCATGTTTGGATCTTAGTTACTCCGATCTAGCTCCATACTCAAACCTTCCCCTAATCCCTGCAGTTCAGATTATCATTAATCTTATATATATATCTAGGCATATCTAGATAGTTTACATATCCATATTTAGATCTATAAGGAGATTCGGGGTGACCTCAAACTTTCTCTAATATATATATATGGATGTATGCATCTATATAGTATATATATACATGTATGGATATATGTGTGTGTGTGTATACACATAGATACAAACACATACACACATTCATACATAAATACACAAATACAGATATACAATTATATGTATGTATATATGGATGTATGCATGCATGAAGGTATGTATTTACATACATTCACACATATATTTCTTCAGATATATATATACATATATACACACACATATATATATATATATCCTTGAGATTGATATATTTATATATATATTTACATATATATATAAATATATATTCATGTATAATTTCATATATATATACATATTTATTAAGATATAGACTTATTTATATAAAAATATATTTTTTCAAGCATATTTATATCTAGATAGGTTCAGATCCCAGCAAGTCTATCTTTAGATTTAGAGTCATCTCTAATTGCTCAAATCCTCTAAATTGCTTATCCAAATACTCTCAGAGCCATTGTTTAAATATTCAATTATTTATTTAATCCTCTAGGAATATCTCCTCTTACCTTCACTCAGATAGTCTTTAAATCATACAGATACTTTGTGATTTAATTGGCATCATTTTCCTTTCTTACTGAGCTATACCTAAAATGTAGCTTTATTGCCACGCTGTCATGTCTAGATAAGCTTGAGGATTAGCAGAAGACTAATCCATACATTAAATAAGTATAGGTTTATAAACATGATTTCATATCTCATCTAAGTATATGCGGCATGGATATAAGCTAATATTATTAATGTAAAGATGGCCTTCCTCTAAGACTTAAGCCTTTCTAGGTATCTGTCACTATATTTTCCATTGGCCGAACCCCTATAGTTGGAGAGCTTCAGTTGTCGTATGAAATATTATTGTCGAACATCACACATTAGCTTCCTTTCTCGATCAAGGCCTTTTGACGGCTCTTTGCGAAGTTGAGTTTATGTCTCCGCAGTGATGGGACAGTTGAGGTACCCTATGCTTGATGGCTGTAGGGGTTAATATTAATGATCTTACACCTTGAAATTTACACTCCATGTTTGGTATTTACTCTTTAGTAGTTGCTCATTATGCAACTTTAAGAGTGCGAGTCCTATTTTGGAATGCTAAGTTTCTTCTTGCTAAGCAACAATGGATACGATGCTCAGGCTTTTGGGGCTGAAATGTCAGATGGCCTTCGTCGGTGAGATTAAGGACAAAAGGCTGAGAGGTATTCTTGTCCAACAGAACCCTTTGATTTCTGGAGTGGTAATGAAATTTCTTGGGAGGGATTTCATTATGAACAAGGACCGAACCAGAGCAAACTCGGATATCGCAGCAATGTTTCTAGCCCTTGCAATGCATTTTGAGAGGGATAGGGACACGGTGGCGAAATTATGTAAGAAGGTCTTCATTAAAGACATTCTTGGTGAATTGGAATGGGTTATGGTTAATATAGATGAAGAACTCATAGATCCCAAACCACGGGACTATGATGTCCTTATTAGGAAAATAACCTGGTCCTTCACTCCCCTATTCTGGTAATTGAAGACCTGGTGGCTTTCGAAGCTCTGCGCTCTGTCAGAAGTAGGAATTTCCTATTTCTCTCTTGGATTCTCCAAGTTAAGAAACCCCCATGGGAGAAGTGGTTGCAGAACTATCTGGAGGTGAAAAATATCACAATCGTTCCTGATCATATGCCTCTCCCTCATTCCCCTGTTGCCCTCTCAGCAGATGCACCAGAGGGCTCCGGGCCAAGCCTCCCCCACAAGTTGAGCAAGAAAGGATGAAGGCCCCTAGAATGGCATTCTTCAAGGATGAGGTCACGTTATCAAAAATAATCTTTTTGTTTTAAGTGGTTAGAGAATACTTAGAGGCAATACGCTCAACGACCTGTTATCCTTTTTGAGAAGGAATGCTGCATAGATGATATTTCAAAACTTTTCCATTTAGACTTGAGATGGTTTTTTGCCTCTTGCTATTTTTTGATTTACGAAGACATGAAGCTATTTATCCATAAGGAATATATAGATAGGTGATTATATAAAGGCATAATATGGATCTTTCAATCTCTATTTTTTCTGTAGAAATCTACTTTCCTGAGTCTTTCTTATGTTTCTAGGTTAAAAAGGGGGAAGTGTTAATTATGCTTTGAGGCTGCATTTATAAGGGTTTTGATACATTTATTGGAAGTCTCAGTTTCTAGTAGTCATCCTATGGCCTTCATTAGCACAATCTCGTTCTATAGATATATACTCAGAAATTTAAAAAATACATACATATTTTCATACTTATATATATATAGACATATATATGTATATATACATATATATACATACATACATATTTTCATATATATATATATATATATATATATATATTGTCATAAATACATTTATATAAATATTTATATATATATATACATATAAACATATGTATACGTATATATATATATAAATATATATATACACATATACTTATATAGATATTCTAATATATATATATACTCTCGGTTATCTTTCAAGATTATTCATGAGCATCAACCTATATAACTATATTTACATTAAGTAAGGAAAATTTTATGTTTGTGCCTTTTCTAAATATGCAGTCTTCGATGCTTACTCCACTCCTCTCCCACATCACATTCTTATATTCTTATCTTCAGTTTTAATAGGGTATCACTTCGGATAACAAATCAGGGTCACTTTTGCAGTAGATATTTTCTCCACTAAATGTTTGATTACTCTGGTGTTTTAAAGTTGTTTACTAAATCTAGTAAAACAGGATTTTACCTATAGTTAACAATGATTGGGGTAAATAGTAGTGTGTATCGAATCTTTAAGACAAATGTTTATGTAGTCATATTGTAGCATTTTGTTCTGTATACCCAGTAAATTGTATATTTACTTCAGACACTAGCAAAGCACTTGAACGTATGCATTTACTGGTATTTACTCACACTGATGATATATATTTTAGAATGCGTATCAATGAGAGTAATTCTAGTGCCACTAGCCTATCATATCTTAAGACTATGGTTTAAAGGAAGCTAACATGTAGAACTCAGGGTCTGGACATAAATTTATATCCTGCAGGGTATAATCATACTCCGTCATCCTCTCTGTTAGAAATGATGGGGAAAGGGAAGAGGGACTAATTGAATCCCACTTACCTACTACTGTTATTGTAGCTTGGATCTCATCCTTCTCAAGGAGCACATCCAGGAGCATTAACAAGAGTCGGTAAGTTGGTGATCCCTTATTTGATGGAGTCTTGGTTAATCACTTAGTTTTAAGTTTTACATCTCTTATGTATATTCTATGAGGATAGGTTTCACAGGATAGTTTACTTAAGGATCTCTCTAGATGGATAGTTAAAATTTCATTTATGATGAAGGATTGATTGATACTAACATATCTGCCTAGTGTTTAAATTACTAACCATGCAGGCCAAATAGGTATATCTCTAGCAATTAAGAGATATTATTTACAACCAAAGAACATCTTCAGAGCCATGCAGGTGGAAGTTAAGGGACAAATGATTTCTGAAATTTGTAAATTAAGGCTTGTAAGGGAGGGGTAAAATAGAAACACCCCCTCCTAATCACCCTGGCCTGGGGTGGTGTTGTATTAAAATTTGAAATTTTTTTGTATATTAAGTCAAGACTAGTTGGACTATGGTCCTGGGCAAGGCTGGAGGTTTTCTCGCCTCCACTCTTTCCTATCGACGCCCACACGAGTGGAGCAGTGTAAACTTCAAAATAATTAATAAAATTCTTGGCCTCAGCCTCTTACCGAGAAAAAAAAAAAAAAAAAATAATATTTAAAAATTCTTTAATAGGATTAGTTAGAAAACAATTGCATAAAAAACTAACTATTAGTTTTTTATGTAAATATTTTATTTAAAATAATTTTAAAAAATTGATGTCTAATTAGTGTTAGGTAAATAGAATTGTTAGATAATAATGTATTTACTTATTATTCAAGTAGTTGAATTCTATGATATTTATACTTAGATAATGATTAATATAAAAGTTATGTAGACGGTTTCTTAATCAGTATTAATTAAAATTGTGATCTTAATATAAATATTATTTAATTTTTTTTCTCATGGTTGTTGTCTATAGGTAAACCCTATGCTTATGATGTTAGTGTATTGATTTTGGAGTTGTTTTGATGTGTAATTAAATCAAACCTTGATCTTTATTTCTATAGTATCCTAAACCATTAGGTGTCAGGGTTTTTGTGGTTATAGCCTCTAGAGTACTACTATTTAGAGCTTAGTCTATGTGTATCTTGCTTGTGGTTTCCTGATGGAAGTGAGTTAGCCCTTGCGTTGTCTTTCTTGTTTGATTGCTTGAGGGCCTTATTTTTATCTCCTAGCACGGGGGTGGACATTTTGGATCCACATGGCCGGGTGGTATTTGCCTTCTTCCATTGGGAATTTTGTACCGGTCTTGCATGGATTGGCTTCGTACCTGTTCCAGGTTGCTCTCTTGGATTTGGTTAGATCAGTGTTTTAAATGGTGACTTTATGTATCTGTTAATTGTATTTTGTGCATCTAATGTAACCTGTGTACATACATGCCTTCATGGCATATGATGTAAATGATGTATATGATGTATTGATGATGTAAATCTTATGTAACTAAAATAAGACTTAGGTGGTAGGATTTTATATCAGTTTATGAAAATATTGTTCTCCTTCTATTAAATATGTTCATGTTCATAATTCATTACTTATGTGTTATGATTAACTATAGCTAATTCTTTTCAATGAATATAGCTTTGGAATGTATTTATATTGTGAAATGTAAATAAATGAATCGGTAATTTGCGTAAATGGAATACTTGAATTATATTAGTCATTTAAATTGTTGAAGTGCATGTATGCATTATATGCTAATTCTTGTTAGATTTTTTTCTTAAGAGATATATGGTCAGATTAAGTAACAATGTTGAGGAACCTTAGAGGAGATGTTGATGTCTTCTGCTTGTGCATTATAAAAGTAATATTATCCTATCAATATTTTTTATGTTCATTAAATGTTCTTTTCAAAAAAATTCCCACCTTTTGGAATGTTAGTCAATTCCTCTAGGGTTTCTTAGTGGGGTGTTACACTTGGTATTAGAGCCTGTGTTGCAAACACTAGGATCTCTAATTAAGGGTGTGTCCTTAGTTTGGTTTGGTATATATTGTCTTTATGCCACATGCTTGTCCTTTCTAAAGTATGCTTGGGATTGTTGTATAGGACCTTTAAAATCTTAGATGTTTCGTGCAAGTTGTTTCTTCTTCTTATTCTTTTTGTAGATACTAATTGAATATATCATGTGTATTCACTTCTTGCTCTTCCCTTCTTGATGTTAGTCCTTGTTATATGATGATATGTGCCTTTGGTTACTTTGAAATGTCTAGTATTCTCTAAAACCCTTTAGATTTTTTAGATATATGATTGCTCTTATTTAGAGGAAATTGTCTATGCTTCCCTATCCAATGTTGTAATCTTAGGAGTAGTTAGTACATTAGATAAGGCGTTGTCTTAATCCAGAAAAAGTATGATGATGTGCTTGTGTTATGTATGTGACTAGACTTAGTACAGCTTATGAGAACTTGCTTGGAAGATATTGAGTGCATTTACATAGTGAATTGAATGTATTTCTCCCTTTCTCCTTCTCTCTAGAAATTAAAGCTATTTGCATCATGTGTACTTATTGCCTATGTATGTCTTCTTATTGCGAGTAAATGTATGTTTTTAAGAAACCCATGTGTGTGTCTTGAAGATTCTAGTGTGTACCTGACTGTCGAAGGAGTTTTTGGGTGTATAAATGATCATGGGGTAGATCAGGAGGGGATGGTATGTGTCTCCTTTAAGAATTCCACCATGTGCCTTTGTATGACTAACTTAATAAATGTCTTTTTTATGAACAACTTGATAATATGCTTTCATTTGACGTATTTATTTGACATTGGATAAATAGGATGTGTAAATGAAGAACATGTTTGATGTGTATTCATATAATAGTTAATTGATTGTTCTCTCTCTCCCCTCTTTTCCTCATATCTTGATATTTAATGAAAGATGGTAGTTAAAGATGTATTTGTTATAATAAGTAGTGAGCCTGTATGCAAGAAAATATTGTCTATATAGATCTCATCTTGGAAATTAGGACCATTGGTTGCATATCTAGTTTTATGAAAAGTTCATGCTAGGCTAATTTGTATGCTTCTAAGTAGGTAGTGAAATGAATTATAGTACAATAGAGACAACATGCATAGGAAAATTTAATCATCCTTGTATGATGTTGTTGGTTTACATGCATATGTATGAATTGTTTAACTATCAAATTATCTCACGCTTCTCTCTATCTAGATACAAGAGCTCATAAAGATGCTATTAAATGATGTATCAGATATTAAATAAAAGTACTTGATGTTTATTAATGAATATTGTATGGATGTGATTAAGGAATGTTTGATTAATTCTTCATTAAATACCTAAAATGTTGTATTACACTTAGGATTTCATGTAAAGTGAGTAAGTAGGTAAAATACCTCTTTGCATATATACTATAGGTAGATCATATGATTTAGTCATTGGATGGCTCATGATAGAGGATAAGTATTGACTAAGATAATGTTGTGCATTGTGTGTAGAATGTGTATACAAAATATGAAGTTATTCTTTTGTGGTTTTGTTTTATGTTGAAATATAGGAGTCTTAAACTTTGTAAAAATTTTGTACAATTAGAAAGAAGTATATGAACATTGTGTTTGATCAGTGAAAATTTAGAAATGATGCTACTTCCTTACCTTATTTGAGTTGTGAAGGATGTGTTGTTTAATGAAAATTCTAGTAGAATGGATAAACGATGATAGGAATGGTGCATCCTTAGGTTATTAATTTTAATTGTAGTTGATGAAATCGTTAAGTTGTTAGAAGTTTATGCTTAAGAGCTACTTGAAAATGGTACTATTAGGAATGTGATTACTTGGAATTGTGATATCGTGAAGAATGACAATTATGTATTGAGTGTATTCCCTATATGTGTGAAATACCATATCTTTCCCTACCTTGTATATGTTTTCTTGCATAAAGGATAATTACATGAATCTTCATGTGTACAAAAGATTGCATTGTATTAAAAGATATGTAGGTAGTCTAATAGCCTAAGGTGTCTATTATTCATTCTGTAATGCACTCAAGACATGTGATCTTGGGTGTTGTGTAGTGGTTACTCCCTATGGTGTGGCTGAAATTGGTCACCTCGTTTTGAGATTTTGTTGTCACAGTGATTGCTTTGATTTACTTATGAATTGTGTTTTTTGATAGTGGGGCTAGCATTGTTCTTTTGAAATTTCTTATGGAAGGAATGACCACCAAATTCTCTTTTCTCTCTATTTAATTTATGATTCTTGTCTTGTTTTTGGTTGTCGAAATTGTTGGTATTTTTCATTATTTGATGTTGATTGTGACAATTTTACTTCTTGAATTATTTTCTCTCGAAGCTTCTGGTGGTCATTCTGAATCTTTGACTTAGTTGGCCCTAGTTATGTGTTTAGTGTTGTTTCTATCATGTTCGCTTGAACTTCTGATAGTGTTTTAAGGAAGAACACCGAGAAGAGTGGATCTAGGCATGTTGGGTAATCAAATTGTATTGGTGTTAGTTTAAGGAAATAAAAGTGTATTTTTCTATGATAAAATTCATTTGTAATGATTTGGATCATAAGATGTATTAGGAAGAAGTGTGAATTGGGTTAAGTAGATTGTGTGATATGCATTAGAAAAATATCAATGCTCTACAGACTTACTGTTTTGATGAGTGTCTGGGGATGCTTACATGGATTCTAATTGAGTTAAGTTGGCACTAGGTGGTTGTTGTATGTAACTATGTTCACTTTCTTTCTTAGATTGATATTGTATTATGCTTTATGCTTGGTGTTAATATTGATGTAATTTTTATACCATGAATCTTTCTCCTTCCAATATGTATGGATTATGGACCTTAGATAATATATGATACATTGGTTATGGCTGAATTTGAGAACCTAATTTTAGAGTATGTTGTGTTGCCTTGGTGATGTAGGAAGGGGTGTATGTGTAAGATGTTGTGTAGATGTAAATTTATTATGTTAATGGTGCATATGGAAATTAAGGGGGTGTTTTCATGTTTCAAATGTGTAAGCTATGATGTTTTGTACACCATGATATTTATACTTTTGGGTAAGGACTTCAGTAGAAAATTTATGTCCTGTAAGAATGCTTGTTGGAATAATGGTTTCTAGAAGGTGAATAAGGGAAATAATATGCTTAACATAGGAAGTGAAAGATGTTGTATCTTGTTTTAACCCTTATGTAGTCACTCTGGTTTCAAGTAATTGAGGGATGTGTAGGAAAAATTCGTTGAATACTACTTTACTTGAGGAAGGAAATAATTATGTTAAGATAGTTTAATTGGATGGTGATTTATGATCATTAGTAGATTAATTTTGTGGATTGCATTTTCCTATAGATAGGTCTAGATGAAGTATTATTTAATATAACTGTTATGACTAACGTGTCCTTGTTTTCTCATCTTAACCTTGTGACTTCTAGGAGTAATTCAAAGCCTAAGGGGGGAGGATGTGTCTGCATTATCAGAGAGAGGTGATTGTGAGAAAAATAGACTTATCATTCAGTGTAGTGTTGAGGTGAGACTGGTGTTGCAGAACAAACAATTGTGCTTAACCGGAACATCATCAGACATTTGTAGATGCTACCATTATAGTTCATTTTTTCTGGATTGAAGTCTGAATCATTTTGTAAGTCAGTGACACTTCCCTGAGGGTTGTAGCCTTTTGGGCATATATCTTTTGAGTAGTGATCTCTAGGCAGTTTGCCCAAGAATGCATATACATTCCCCATTGTAACATTTTCATATACTATTGCAGAGTATCATCTTACTGTAGGTAGGTTCCCACCATGGTTTTTCCCTTAACTGGGTTTTCAACGTCAAAATCTTGGTGTCGGTATGTTGGCATTTGCATGAAGATTGCATTAATGAAATGTTATGTAATCATTGATATTAATTAACCAGTAATAATATTGTTGTAATGTTGTTTTGTAACTGGTAGGAAGAGCTAGTGAAAGGAAGCTATAACCGGTAGGTAAGTTTGTGGAGTGAACCGGTATTGCTAAGTATTGGAGAGTTGAACCGGTAAATCCTACATGTTGATTTGATAAACCCTAACGGATTAAGTTTGGTGAATTGGTTATATTGGTTTATGATCTGATGGTGAGCGGTAATGATTATGACACGTATGCATATTGTATGAAGAGAGTTTCAAAGTGTTTTCGGTACATTGAGGTAACGATTTTTGTCTTGGGAATGAAAAAGTATATTGCATGTAATGCAAAGCATGTGATGAGTTACTAAGTTCGATGAAGCAATGATCAAGGAGCGGTCGAGGCTTTCTTGAATGATGTGTAGAGATTGTTATGTAATCCAATAGTCATACTTGAACTGACTTGTTTGTAATCTCTATGTGAATTAGGTTTTTGGTGTGTTACCGACCTAGTTGATTTGTTTATAAGGTCGATGAGTTGTTTAGTTTTAGAGTTGGTAAAGTTTTAGTTGAGTATGTGGTTGCCTAACTAGATGATGTATTTGTAGTTTGAGTAAATGTAGATAGGAGCATGAAAATGATCTTAACAAGCAAGTGTAGTCTTATTCAAATAGATCAACAAACTCCTGTTGTTTTCTAACAATTACAACAGATTGAAATCCCCTAATAAGGTAAGCTCTAACAAGCTTGGTGCTATTCAAATCCTCTAACCAGGTGGTCCATTAGCTTGGATTTCAAATCCTCTATCGAGGTTACTCCTCACAGGGTATTGCTTCTAAGAAGGCATATAGTGTGGTCCATAATAGGATCTGTTCTTAATAGGACTTTTTGTAAAGCTTTAATAGGCTTGGCTCCTAACAGGTCAAACTTCAAAAGAGTTCAGATAGTTATCTTGTGAATCTCATCTCACCATGGTTTTTCCCATTTGGGTTTCCATGTCAAAAATATTGTGTCAAGTGGTGAATGTTTTTGTGGTTATGTTTTTTTATGGTTGATTTGCTTAACTACTTAATCAACTTTGATAATTCATGATAACCGACAACAATATGAAATGAAGTTTTACTTATATGAGTAAAAGTATTTGGATGTTTGTGAGTTTCAAGTTGTTTACTGTTAATCTGTTATAATAGTCAACCGGTTTATTCTGACAATGATAGTTCTAAGTTTACTTTGAGAGATTGATTTTGAGATTGGTGAAGTTTATCAGTTTTTCTATCTATTGATTCTCCCCCCTCCTCTTAGTAGTTGACCGGATCCTTGTTCTTTCATCATAACATCACAGTATTGTGTCTGGATTATCAAGGAGAGGTGATTGTGCGAACAAGAGACTTATCATTCAGTGTTGTATTGAGGTGAGATTGGTGTTGCAGGGTAGACAATTTTGTTTAATCGTAATTGTCATCAGGCATTTGTAGATGTTACCATTAAAGTTCATTTTTTTGGATTGAAGTTTGAATCATACTATAAGTTAGTGAGACTTCCCTGAGGGTTGTAGCCTTCTAGGCATATATCTTTTGAGCAGTGAGATCTAGGCAGTTTGCCTAGGAATGCATGTGCATTCCCCATTGTAACATTTTCACATACTAATGCAGAGAATCATCTTACTGTGGGTAGGTTCCCACCGAGGTTTTTCCCTTAACCGTGTTTTCCACATAAAAATCTTGGTGTTGTGTGTTGTGTTGTTAATTTACTTATCTGATTCATTGCTGCAATTTATGAGTTTATGTTTAGAAGTTTAATTTGTTTTGATCCAATGAAGACTGATTCAGGCCCCCTTCCCTTCTCAGTCTTCCTTCTTGATTACTACTAACAATTGGTATTAGAGCTAGATCTTCCGATAGAAGCTTAATCACTTGAGGAGATCTGGGATGACAGCTCAAGGTATTCCTTTTAAGAAGGATAGTCTGAGGTTTGATGGAAGTAACTATACTATATGGAAGAGCCAGATGGAGGTGCATTTGAAATGTCTTGGAGAAGATTACTAAGAATGTCTATGTTGTTCCTCAGAATGGGCCATCCAATCCTGATGAGGTTAAGGAAGCAGAATATAACATCAGAGTGAAGGAAGAATTTCTTAGTGCCTTGACTGATTCTGAAATGACAAATGTTATGGGACTTCAAACTGCACATGAGATCTGGGAGAAGCTTGAGATCCTATATGGAGGTGACAACCAAGTGAAACTTGCTAAGTTGCAGAGCTTGAAAGGAAATTATGAGACATTGAAGATGGGATATAATGAGAACATACATTCATACATGGCTAAAGTGAATGAACTTGTCCTTGGTATCAAGAATGTCGATAGAAAGATTGAGGAAGATGAGATTGTTGCTAAGGTTCTTAGATCTTTGCCTCCTACTTATAAACATAAGGTTGCTACTATTGATGAGATCTAGAGTGTAACTATAGTGACAAGAGATGTGTTGGTTGGAAAAATTGCTACATTTGAGCTAAGCGAATTTGGAGAATCACATGGAAAGTCTAAGACAACATTTAAAGCATCAACATCAATATCTGGTAAGAAAAAGTATGATACCGATGAGTGTAGGATATCTAGATATGAAAGAGAGAGAAGAGAGATAACAAAGCAAGAAAAAGAGCTTGATGAGCTTGAAGCACTGATTGCTCATAGATTGCCTAAAGGTGTCAATAAGTATGATGGAAAGTTACCCTTAAAATTTTTTTCTTGTAACAAGATAGGACATTTTACTTCTAGATGTCCGGAGAGAATGGCTAAGTATGATAGACATGATAAGTTTGATAAGTATGATCGGAATGGTAGATATGAGAAGCATGAAAAGTGTGATAAGGCTTACAATTATAACTAGAAATTTAGGAACCAAAAGAACTGTTATTATGCTACATATGAAGGTGTTACAGATGATGAATTAGAAGGAGATGAATTTGTGTTTATTGCCATTAAATAAGATAGACCTATACCTATTGATTCCACAAGTTGTTTTATTGAAGAGAAAGATTTGGCCACTAAGGTAGAAGAAAAGAGTGTATGGGTGATTGACAGTGGTTGTTCACATCATATGACTTTTGACAAAATCAAATTTGTAAGCATGAAAAGGTATGATGGTGGACTAATTAGATTTGGAGATGACAAAGCTTGTGTAATCCATGGGAGAGTTTCTATTTCTTTTGACGGTAAGAATAATATTAATGATGTCTTGTATGTTGAAGGTTTGAAGCATAATCTTCTGAGTGTTGGACAGATGGTTGATAAGGGTTATGATCTACAATTCAAGGATGGTAAATGCAAGATCCTGAATGCCTTTGGTATAGAGATTGCATCTAGGATTAAGACTGAAGGTAACAATTTTCATTTGAATGCTGGTGAGAAAATTTGTTTGATTGCTAAGATAGATGAGAGTTGGTTGTGGCATAGAATGATTTTTCATGTAAACTTTGACTCATTGATTAAGATCAGTTCTACACAAGCTATTAGAGATCTACCTAAGATTGTTAAACTTGTTAATCCGGTATGTAAGGGGTGTCAGTTGGGTAAGCAAACAAGGATATCTTTCAAGAGAAAACCTTATACATCTGATGGATTGTTGGATCTTGTGTATACTGATCTATGTGGACCTACAAATGTTAGAAGTGTGCAGGGTGATAGATACTTTATGGTACTAATTGATGATTATTCCATAATGATGTGGGTTGTCTTTTTGAAGGAAAAATCATAAGCATTTGAGAAATTTAAAATATTCAAAGCTAAAGTTGAAACTGAAGTGTCTAAGATCTGTTCTAGTGAATTCAATTCATTCTATGAGATGCATGGAATTAGAAGGCAATTATCTGCTCCTAGGACTACACATCAAAATGGGGTTGTTGAAAAGAAGAATTGTACTGTTTTGGATGCTACAAGAACCATGTTGATTGAAGGAA